>NW_028234411.1:19685046-19690046 GCF_977035675.1 Penaeus japonicus
GATAGATAGATAGAGAGAGAGAGAGAGAGAGAGAGAGAGAGAGAGAGAGAGAGAGAGAGAGAGAGAGAGAGAGAGAGAGAGAGAGAGAGAGAGAGAGAGAGAGAGAGAGAGAGAGAGACAGACACACACACACACACACACACACAGAAGGACAGAGGGACAGAGAGAGAAAGAGATAGAGAGGGAGAGAGAGAGACACACACAGACAGACAGAGAGAAAGAGAGATTGAGAGAGAGAGAGAGAGAGAGACAGAGGGACAGAGAGACAGAGAGACAGAGAGAGACAGAGAGAGAGAGACACACACACGCAGACAGACAGACATTCAGACAGAGAGACAGAGAGACAGAGAGAGATAGAGAGAGAGAGAGAGAGAGAGAGAGAGAGAGAGAGAGAGAGAGAGAGAGAGAGAGAGAGAGAGAGAGAGAGAGAGAGAGAGAGAGAGAGAGACAGAGAGAGAGAGACAGACACACACACACACACAGACAGACAGACAGAGAGAAGGACAGAGAGGGACAGAGAGAGAGAGAGAGAAAGAGAGAGAGAGAGAGAGAGAGAGAGAGAGAGGGACACAGAGAGAGAGAGAGACGAAGAACAAAAAAAGGATTAAAAGATAGGATTATCGTCATCTTGACTGATTGCATGACAATGTATTCTCATGCGGGTCTTGTCACAATACACGAGAAATGTAGCGCATGACTCCAGTTTGTCGTCTTGCTCGGAGGAAGGTTTTTTTGTTCTTTCTTGTTCTTCTTTTTGTTCTTCTTCTTGGTCCTTTTCTTACTACTGTTCTTTTTTTTTTTTTTTGGGGGGGGGGGGGGGGGTATCTTTTCCTTGTTGTTCTTTTTCTTTTTCTTTTCCTTTTTCTGCTGCGTTTTACTTCCTTTTCTTCTTTTCCTCTTTCTTGCTCATCATCATTTTTTTTCTTCTTCTCATTATCATTCTTCATTATTCTCATTCTTCTTTTTCTTTTTCTTCGTTTTCTTCTTATTATTCGTCTTTTCCTTTTTTCTTTTTTTTTCCTTTTTTTTTGCTTTTCATCTTTCTTCTTATTTCCTTTCTTAAATCATTAGTGTTATTATTTTCTTCTTTTTTTTCTTCTTCTGTTTCTTCTTTCTTTTTTCCTTCTTTCTTTCTTGCATTTTTCTCCTTCTTTTTTCTTCTTCTTCTCATTCTTCTTCTTTCCTTTTCTTTTTTCTTCTTATTTTCCTGCTGCTTTTTTCTTTTTCTTCTCTTTCTTCTTCTTCTTTCTTTTTCTTCTCTTTCTTCTTCTTCTTCTTTCCTTTTCTTTTTCCTCTTTTTCTTCTTTTTTTTTCCTTTACTTCTTATCATTATTTTTCTTCCTCTTCTTCTTCTTCTTCTTTTTCTTCTTCTTCTCCCTGCTTCTTCTTCTTCTTTTTTCTTTTTCTTCCTCTTTTCTTCTTCTTTCTTAATCTTCTTTTCCCCCTTTCTTCTTCTTTCTTCTTCTTCTCCATTATTTTTCTTCTTCTTCAACTTCCTCTATTTCTTTGTCTCCTTCTCTACGTGTTCTTTAGCTTTTTTATTCTTAATTGTATTAACATTATTATCCTTTTGTTTGTTGCTATTATCATTATAGTTGACATGATTATTCTGTCTCCATTATCATTCCTATTTATATCTTTAATCTTAATTGTTGTTTTTATCACTAGTTTCTTTAGTTTCAGTATTATTATCATAATCTTCATTCTTGTTTCCATTGTCATTATTAACATTATTAGTAGTGTATCATTATCATCATCAGTGTTATCATCATTCTTGTCAACCTAATTGTCATCATCACTATCACTATCGATATCATTATTATAATTATTAGTGTTTTTATAATGATTATCATTTTCATTTTTATCATTATTATGAATATAATTATTGATGTAGTTATCGCTGTTATCGTTATGATCGTTATTAATGTTATCATTATTCTTCTTATTGTTATCATTATGATCATATCTACTGATGTTATCATTCTCATCATTATTTTTATATTATTGTTGCTATCATCATAAACGTCATTGTTATTGGTACTATTAGTGCCAGCAATATCATTATCATTTTCATTATTGTTATTTTCTTTATCATTAATGGTGTAATTATTGTAATTGCGACTTTTATCATCATAAAGAAATATTATTACAATTTTCATTATCATTATCATGATTATTACCATCATTATTATCATCATCTCTCTCTCTCTCTCTCTCTCTCTCTCTCTCTCTCTCTCTCTCTCTCTCGGGTCAAAGGGGGCGTGGCAAGGTGCCTGCAGCAGTCGTTTGTATCATGTAGACGACCAACCCCCCCCCCCCCAGCCAAAAAAAAAAAAAAAAAAAAAAAAACGCCAGCCAGCCTAACCTACCCCATGCAACCCCGGCCAAATTGAAGGAATCTGCAATGCAAATGATCGCTATTGTCTCCCGCTGTCTTGCCACCGTTCTGTGAGGCTTGTTATCGGCTCTGATGGTTATCGGGGGGAGGGGGGAGGGGGGAAAGGAGGGGGAGATAAGAGAGACGAGGAGATAATGAATGGATAGGAGGGGACAGGAGGGAGAATGATGGAAGTTGAGGGCGTGGGGGTGGGGGTGGGGGGGTGAGCGTAGACATTGTAAATGCAATAAAGGAGAGAGATAGAGAGAAAGAGAGAGAGAGAGAGAGAGAGAGAGAGAGAGAGAAAGAAAGAGAGAGAGAGAGAGAAAGAGAGAGAAAAGAGAGAAAGAGAGAGAGAGAGAGAGAGAGAGAGAGAGAGAGAGAAAGGGGAGAGAGAGAGAGAACGGCGAGAGACATAGAGAGAGAGAGAAAGATAGATAGATAGAGAGAGAGAGAGAGAAAGAAATAAGAATAATAAAGTTAAGTAGTAATAACAATGCATTAAGTTGATTGATAATCATTAATAAGCATGTAGTTACGGAAGAAAAACGATCGATTGCCATTGCAAGACAGTGCTTGCTTTTCATTCAAAGTATGTTTTTTTTTTTTTTTGGGGGGGGGGGGGGGGGGGGGGGGGCTTTTATGCATTCGTTTTCTTTTCTTATTCTATCAATTTCCTATGTCTCTCTTCTGTTTTTGCTGGTTTTTTTTATTATTTTTTTTATCTATTCGTTTTTCTTATTCATTTCTCGTATCTGTTTTAATTTTGTTTTTATTTTGAATTTTTGTTCTCCCTTAATGTTTTTTTTTTCTTCTCCTTTAATGTTGTTGTTTTTTTTTTTTCTTATCTTATATATATTTTTTCTCTCTGTTTCTGTTCATCATCTTTCTTTTCCTGACTTTTTTCTTCGAACAATACTTTTCTTTTTTTCTTTTTGTGTTTACACAATTTTAGAAAGAACTATAAACAAAATAAACTTATCGAACCTATTTACTGTATAGTGCTTTATCTGCACTATTCAGATTTACAAATGATAATAACAACAAAAGTGGTAATGATAATAACAATGATAATGATAATAATAACAATAATAATGATTATGATATTGAGAACAATATAAAGGATGATAGTAATGATAATAGTTGTAGTGAATTTAAAAGTGAAAATAAAAGAAGAGTAAATGATAATGATGATGGTGGTGGTGGTGATGATGTTGATGGCGATGATGATAATGATGATGATGATGGTGATGAGGATGAGGATAAGGATGAGGATGAGGATGAGGATGAGGATGAGGATTATTATGATGATGATGGTGATGATGATGGTGATGATGATGATGGTGATGATGATGATGATGATGGTGATGATAATGATGATGATGATGGAGATGATGATAATAATAATAATAATAATAATAATAATAATAATGATAGATATACTGATAAAGATAATGACGATATTAATAAAGATACTAATAATGATGACGGTAATAATAACGATAATTATAACAATCATAATCAGCTAGACATGTGAAGTCCTTTTTTGATAGCTACGTGTCTTCAGATTATATAAAGGATCTATAATATACGCTTTATCGGTGTCTGTTTCAAATCACTATGTCATCTATAGCTCTGCAATGGTCTGCAATGTGACGCCTTAGTTACGTTATTGATAGTTTTCATAATCTGCAACATTGCATCCCTTGAGATGCGGAGTCGTAGAGTTGAACCCACATCCTGCAAGTCAAAAAGGTAAATAAGTAAATCAAAATAATAAGAAAAAGGAAAGGAAAATAAATTAGAAATAAAAAGATCATAACAGAAATCAGATTTCCCCTCAAACTACGGGACCGATTTGCTGCAGATTGCAAAGATAACTGACAAAATTGATGATCTTTCCCCCCCCCACGTTTCCTGGCAATAGAGCTATCGGATTAAAATTCTGACGTAATGATTATCTTAATGTCCAAACAGATCTTTTGCAACAGGAGGTATAACGACCGTAAGGGAAAAAAAATAATATGGATAATAATAGGAGTGAAAGAGCGGGGAAAGAGAGAAAGAGAGACAGAGAAGGACATAGAGATAAAGAGGGAGAGAGAGAAGGAGAGACAGAGATGGACGTAGAGATAAAGAGAGAGAGAAAGAGTCAGAGTTGGATTGAGAAAAAATGGGGGAGTGAAAGAGAAAGGGGAAGCACGAGAGAGGATACGGAGGGAAAAAAAACGAGAGAGAGAGACAGAGAGAGGGAGAAAGAGACACAGACAGAGAGACGGAGAGAGAGAGAAAGATATATATAGAGAGAAGGAGAAAGAGAGAGAGAGGAAAGGGAAAGCAAGAGAGACAGATGCCAAATATCCTAATGTAAATTTATATTCTTTGAAAGTGTCAACGACCTTAGAAATATGTCTCTCACAAAAAGAAAGAGAGAGAGAGAAAAAAAAAATTATCTTTGCATTAAGAGGTCAACATTTCAAAGTCATGCTAAGGTTTCTGAAGAAGGTAAGACACCTCAGTCAAGTGTGAACATTAGCCCTTGAGCAGAACTGGCTAGCAGAGAGTTGCTATTGTTAGCGATGCAGAACGTGGCTAGCTAGCGGAAAGACGCTATTGTTATGGA
>NW_028234411.1:19692546-19700046 GCF_977035675.1 Penaeus japonicus
TATATATATATATATATATATATATATATATATATATATATATGTGTGTGTGTGTGTGTGTGTGTGTGTGTGTGTGTGTGTGTGTGTGTGTGTATGTATGTATGTACACACACACAGACACACACACACAGACACAGACACACACACACACATACACCTTCCCCCCCCCAAAAAAAAATGATACACACGGCAACATCTGAACTGCAATTGCGACCACAGAAAACAAAGTCATAACTACATTAGCGTAAAGCAAATGAAAGGACTTATCTCTGCAGGACAAGCCACAAGCCTTCACAATGCGCGAAAAAGCTTCTGTTTGTGAAATAGCTTTTGGTATATGAGGTCTTCAGTGGCTTAAATGTGCTAGTGATCTTAGAATTTCTTTTTATTTTATGATATTATAAGTATTTTAATGTTAGTGATGATGATTGTGATGTTTATTATGAAGGTGATTGAGGATGTTATGACATTGATGAGCAATATGATGATTGGGATTAGCAGTTATAATGGTAATGGTAATGATAATAATAATGATAATAATAATAATAATAATAATAATAATAACAATACAACTACTACCGCTACTGCTCTACTTCAAAGGCTACTTCTACTGCTATTGCTACTTCTACTATCACTACTACTACTGCTATTAATACTACTGCTACTGTTACTATAACTAGTGCTACTTCTAATACTATTGCTACTTCTGCTAGTATTACTACTAATCCTGCGGCTACTTTTAATACAACTAATACTACCATTACTACTTCTAATACTTCTAATACAACGAATAATAACAAAATATAGCAAACAACCGAAATAATGATTGGTTCATAGCAATTCTCTTTAATAATATCTAAACAAGGTAATTATCATAACGATCATGTTAATGATAATACCCAAATAAAGAATTCGTGTAATACATAATACATAATCCTTTTTTTGTATCATGCTATCGTTATTAATGTAATGACTAATGGGTAATGGGTAATGACAACTGTTCTAATGATTGAGTTGATTGCGTATAAGGAGTGCCATAGTAATTACACAGGATAAATGCTAAGAGGGGGAGAAGTGTTACGTAATAGAGGAAGAAAAAGTGAATACGATATGTGGTGATGAAGGTGAGGATAATTAGGAAGAAGAGGACTAAGAAGGAAGATGATGGTGATGATGATGAAGATGGTGATGTAGATGATGATAACGGTAGTAGTGATGAGGCTGAGGAGGAGGGTGAAGAGGAAGAAAAGAAAAGGAGAGAAGGTGATGACTTTGGAGAATGAAATGAAAATATGATGGTGATGGTGATGATAGTGATGAAGAAGGGGATGATTAAACAAAGGATGGCAACACTAATAACGGTAAGGTGATGATTGTAGTGATGATAAGGAAGAGGAAGAAGAAGGGAAGGAGGAAGTGGAGAAGAATATGATGATGATAGTGAAGAAAGAAAATAAGAAATGATAATGAAAATGATAATCCTGCACATTATAAGAATAAAGATGAAGAGAATTATATATACAAGAATAAAAAGTAAAACAGACATTTACAAAATCAAAAAAATAAAAATAAAATAAAATAAAAGTAGAAAATCTTTGTTGTTCAAAAAACGACTTAATTACAGCGAGAGTAAATACAAGGCCCGAATTTTAACATAAAATTGCTCTATACGTGTTTAAATTACCCAGCTGACGAGTCACTGTAAACATTAGGGTATCGACAATTAAGATGTTGGGGTGAAAAAAAAAAAAAAAAAAAAAAAAAACGTTAAAGTAGAGAATAAGAGAATATACGAAGAAGGAGAACCGGATGAAAAGAATAACAATAGGAAAAACAAACAAAAAGATAGAAGGAAAAACATTATCACACCTCTATCTTAATTAAAGAAGAAGAACAACAAAAACAAACAATAATAAACAGAACAAAAAGAGAGTGAGAGAGAGAGAAAGCCATTATCGCCACCACAGCCCAGGACACTCCAAATTACTAACGATATATTAAATAATCATCCAGTAATAGACTCGATCACCTCTCTGTCTTGCAGCTCAATGGCACGTCGCTTGGCCAGTTGCAATGGCTTTGCGTGTGTATAGGTAATCGTTCTCCTGTTTGTTGATTTATTGGTTCGGGATAATCGTTGTTTCTGTCTGTGTGTGTGTGTGTGCTTTGTTCCAGACACACTTATATAGATGTATACATGCTTACGTGCATACATGCGAAGATACATATACACACACTTAGACACACACACACACACTTAGACACACACACACACACACACACACACACATATATATATATATATGTATATCTATATATATATATATCTATATATATATATATATATATATATATATATCTATATGTGTATATATGAATATATATATATATATATATATATATATATATATATATATATATATAAATTTATTTATATGTATATATATATATATATATATATATATATATATATATATATATATAAACATGTATAAATTTAGATATAAACAGACACACATATATGTATATAGATATAAACAGACACACATTTATATGTATATAGATATAAACAGACACACATTTATATGCATATAGATATATACATCTCTCTCTCTCTCTCTCTCTCTCTCCCTCTCTCATTCACTCTTTTTCTCATTCACTCTCTCTCTCTCTCTTTCTCACCATTTCTCCATATTCCCTTCTCAATAATCACCATCCATCTTTCCCTCCAGATCGCCATTTGTTAATCTAACTCTTCTTAATGCCATTCCAAATTTACACTATCTGTTGCCTTTCCCTGTTACCCCCTGTCCCCCTCCTCCTCCCCCTCCCCCCAGAATACACATCTAAGGACATGCCTAACCTACAGCTTGGTCCTTGTATCTACCGAGCGTGAAGGAGATTTGGAAGAAAAAAATAGGAGGGGGGAGATAAAGAGAGAGGGGAAGGAGGAGGGAAGGGAGGGAGGGAGGGGGAGAGAGGGATACAAAGAGAGAGAGACAGAGAGAGAGAAGGGGGGGGGGGAGAAGGAGAGAGAGACAAAGGGGGGTGGGAGGAGGGAAGGAGAGAAAGAGATAGAAAGAGAAAGAGAGAGGGGGTGGGGGAGAGAGAGGGGGGGAGAGAAGGAGAGAGAGACAGAGGGGGAGGGGGGAGAAGGAGAGATTGAGATAAAGAGAGAGAAAGAGAAAGAGAGGGGGAGAGAGAAGGAGAGAGAGGGGGGGGGGGCGGGGGAATGAGAAGGAGAAAAAATAAGATTTCTTCGCTCCTGTTGCGTGATCTATCCGTAGGGAGCATTAACTTTCCGTGTGTTTGGCAACCGTTATGTGGGGGTTGGGAGGGGAGGGGGAGGGGGAGGGGGATAGGCCTTAGCCCATATCAAGCCGCGGGTTTGTTTATATGGGCTCTCTCCCGCCTCCTCCTCATCATCATCCTTCTTCTTCTTCTCTTGACTCTTCGCTTCGCTCTCCCTTATTCTTCTGTTTTTTGCTGTTATCTTTTTTCCCCTTCTTTAAATTTCTCTTCTCTTATTTACTTATTTCCTTTTCTCTCTTCTACTCTGTCTCTCTCTCTCTCTCTCTCTCTCACTCCTTCTCCCCTACTCCGCCTCCTACTCCTCCTTTTCCTCCTCCACCTCTTGCTCCTCTTCTCCTTCTCCTTCTTCGCCTCCTTCATTTTTCCTCCTCCACTCTCTTTTCTTCTTCATTTTCCTTCTCCACCAATTCTCTTTTCTCCCTCTCCCTCCCTCTCCTACTCCTCCACTTCCACATCTTTTTCCTCCTTCTCTTTCTCCCCCTCCCCCTCCCCCTCCCCTTCCGCTCCCCTTCCTCCTCATTCCCTTCTTCATCTTTTTCCTCCATCTCCTCCTCCTCTTTCCTCCTTCTCCTCTTCCTCTCTTCTCCTCCTCTTCCTCTCTTCTCCTCCTCCTTTTCCTCTCTTCTCCTCCTCCTCTTGCTCCTCCCTCCCCCATCCCCATCCCCCTCCTTTTCTTACTCCCACCCCCATCCCCCCTCCTGCTTCCCCCTCATCTCCTCCTCCTGCTCCTCCCTCCTCCTGCTCCCTCCCTTCTCCTGCTCCTCCTCCTCCTCCTCCTCCCCCTCCTTCTCTAACTCCCCCTCTCCTCCTCCTCCTCCTCCTCCTCCACCTCCTCTTCTTCCTCCTCCTTTTGCTCCTCCCACCCCCATCCCCATCCCCCTCCTCCTTCTCTTCCTCCTTCCTCCTCCTGCTCCTCCCTCCTTCTCCTCCTCCTCCCTCCCTCCTCCTCCTCCACCTCCTCTTCCTCCTCCTCCTCCTCCTCCTCTTCCTCCTCCTCCTCCTCCTCCTTGTGTTGACAGTCTCTCGTGAGGTGGATAATCTTCCCGAGTCATGGTGCGTTGGGCAGTTTTTCATATTTCACCCGTCGCTTTGTCCCTCCTTCGCCCGGACGGAGTTTGTTCAGGTGCGCCCCCGCTGATGACACATTTGTTCATTTGTTCACCTTGTCTTGCTTGGGCCTTCGAGCTTTGGATTGTTTTTTTGTTTGTTTGTTTGTTTTTGTTTTGTTTGTTTTTTTGTTTTTTGTTTTGTTTCTATGTTCTTTTTATTTATTTATTTATTCTTTTTTTTTGTCACTTGTTCTCTCTCTCTCTTTTTCTTCCTTTCTTTCTCCCTCTATCTTTCTTTCTCTTTTTTTTCTCTTTTTGTTTCTCTTTCTCTCTCTCTCTCTCTTTCTTTCTTTCTCTCTCTCTCTCTCTCTCTCTCTCTCTCTCTCTCTCTCTCTCTCTCTCTCTCTCTCTCTCTCTCTCTCTCTCTCTTTCTCTCCTTTGATTTTTTCGTGAATTGCACGGGCCGTTACTCTATCATTTTGTGTTTGTTTATATGTATTTATTTTCTTTTTCTTTTTGTGATGTGACTTTCATAACCGGTTGGGTTTTTGATACCATCACCCCCTCCTCCTCCCCCCCGCCTTGTATTGTGTTGTCTAGCTGTATTTTTTTTTTTTTTTTTTTTTTAGTTATTTTATTGATTTTTATACTTTTCTTCTTTCCTTTTCATAGCCATTCGACCTTATGAAAATATCACAATCAATAAGATCATTCAAAAATCCGATATTAAAAGCAATTGCAAATCAGATTCCAAAAGATTGTATTCTGGGTATTGCAAGAGTTGGTATCCCCCCCCCCTACCTCCCTATCCCTCCCCCCACAACCCCCTCCCCCTACATCCAATACCTCCCTATCCCTCCCCCCACAACCCCCTCCCCCTCCCCCTCTTCTACTCATACTATAATACGAAAAACAAAATAAAAAACAAGCAATCAAGAAAAAGAAAAGAAAATGAAAAATCAAGCTAATCAAAAAACCAAAAAAAAAAAAAAAAAAAAAAAAAAATTCTCATTTCAAAAATTAGAAAAGAAATATAAATAAATAAAAAGATCTTCATTCCTTAAGTCCCAAGCGAAGAAAGAGTGTTGACTCAGGGTCTTAGAGATATCCGCGGAGTGAAGCGTAAGACACGGGCTTGGGTCCTCATGCCTGCAGGATCTCCTAGTCCTCCTGCTTGCTTGCTTGCTTGCTTGAGTGCCTGCAGGTGGAGAGACGAAGGCTGGGGTGTCTTTTTTTTTTTTTTTTTTTTTTGATAGGGGGTCTATTGTATGTGTGTGTGTGTTTTCTTTTTCTTTTTCTTCTTCTTCTTTGGTGTCTCCGTGTATGTTTGTTTAATACTGGAGGTGTTTGTCTGTTTTGGTCTGTCTTTTATCTGTTGGCCTCTCTCTCTCTCTCTCTCACAGTCTCTTTCTTTATCTATCTATCTATCTATCTCTCCTTCTCTATCTCTCTCCTTCTCTATCTACCTATCTATCTATCTATTCACTTATCTATCTATCTATCTATCTCCATACACACAAAAACACATACACACACAAACATACACACACAAGGTATGCCCATGATAAGAATCACATTCATCAATACACCTGTTTATATATATATATATATATATATATATATATATATATATATATATATATATATATATATATATATATATAAACAGCCGCTGTAGTGATGGCAATGATGTGGTGATTTCAATGTCCATACAAGTAGTAATCCTCACACGCAACCCCCCCACCCCCACCTCCTCTCTCTACTTCCTGTCACTTTTTTCTCTCTTTATCTAGCTATCTATTAATCTTTCTCTTTAGCTCTTTCTCTCTCTCTCTCTCTCTCTCTCTCTCTTTCTGTCACTCTCTCTCTCTCTCTCTGGGTGTCTTTATTTCTCTCTCTCTCTTTCTGTCACTCTCTCTCTCTCTCTCTCTCTCTCTGGGCGTCTTTATTTCTCTCTCTCTCTCTCTGTACGCGCTCGCGTATGTATGTGTGTGTGTATCATCGAATATTCCTATTCTCGCCTAAACACAGAAACACGCACATACACGAAAAAAGAGTGAAATACGGACGCTCTCTCATCTTCCTAAAAAAAAAAAAAAAAAAAAAAAAAAAAAAAAAAAAAAAAAAAAAAAAAAAAAAAGCTCCTAACTCTCACACTTGTTACACACACACAGTCCATCTAACATACTTTCCCCTTCCCTCCCCCCATGGCCGAAAGCAAACAGACAGAAGGCGCTCCGAAGCAGTAATTATTGTCACAACGCCACGACGGGGCTAAGCATCACTATCTTTACAGCTGTTGATTACGTGTATTATATGAGAGTGGATGAGCTTGACTTGATATGCATGGAGATCTTTATCACTTTGCTCTTCCTCCTGGATGATTTGGTAAGCGGATTGGATCACTTTTATCACCCGGGCGATCGGAATAATCAAATAAAATACGATTAAGAAGGGAGGGAGAGAGAGAAAGAAAGAGAGAGAGAGAGAAGGGTGGTTGTGGTGGGAGGGGGAGGGGGTCGGAATAATCATATAAAACATGATTAGGAAGGGAGAGAAAGAAAAGAAAGAGATTGGTAAGAGTGATAGTTCGCTAATCAGAGAGAGAGAGAGAGAGAGAGAGAATATGACAAAAGAAGGTTTGAGTAAGAAAGAGTGAAAGAGAGAGACAAGTAGACAAGCAAGCAGACAGACAGAAAGAGGGAGAGAGAGAGAGAGAGAGAGAGAGAGAGAGAAACTGTGCCTTATGATATCTTCATCCATGAGATTCTTATACCTTGAGGTGGTCATTGGGAGGGGGGGGGGCGGATAAGGATGTGGATGGGAGGAAGATAAGGGAAGGAGGAGAGGAGGGGAGGTGGGAGGGAAGGCGAGAGGGTGGGCGAGTAGGGAGAGAAGAGAGGGAGGAGGTAGAAGATGAAAAAGAGGGGCGGAAACGGGGAGATAAGGGAGGAGATAGGGGGAAGAGAAGGAGGGATAGGGGGGAGAGGAGGAAGAGAAGGAGGGGAGAGGAGGAAGAGAAGAAGGGGAGGGGGAGAAGAAGGAGGGAAGAAGGGAGAGTAGGAAGGGCGGGGGGAAAAAAAGGAGGGGAGGAGGAAGAGAAGTAGGGGAGGGAGAGGAGGAAGAGAAGAGAGGAATG
>NW_028234411.1:19740046-19742546 GCF_977035675.1 Penaeus japonicus
AACAGACCCATCACACGAGACTGATGATAAAACGAAAGAGACGCACAATAGCTGAAGAGCGGTTGGTTAAAGTGTAATGATATCTCTTGAATAAAAAAAAAAAAAAAAAAAAAAAAAAAAAGAGCGTGAGTTGTAAATTGATTTAGGATGACCCCCTTGAAAGAGTGGAGGTGAATTGACATGAGCAATTGGGTCTGGTGGTTTAGATATAATGAAGGTGGTTGGGCAGCGGTCATTTCAGTGCCTCGGGGGAGTATATTTAGGAACTGAAGAGGATTAGAGAGAGAGGGGGGGGAGGGAAATAGAATGAAAGGGGAGAGAGAGAGAAAGAGATAAGAGAGAGAGAGAGAGAGACTGAGGGGAGGAGAGGGAGAGGGAGAGAGAAAGAAAGAAAGAAGGAGAGAGAGAGAGAGAAAGAGAGAGATAAAGAAGGAAAGACAGATAAGAAAAGACAAGACAAAGGATCAAACAGGAAGATAGAGAGAGACATAAGAAGAAACAGACGTTCAGATAGAGAGAGATGACATACGATTATTACCATTACGTTTTGGCCGAGAGGGATAACAGCACGGAATGAAGAACGATACACGAAACACGAGAAGGAATGCAAACATAGTTCAAACACATGTCAAACAACACTGGTGATTTTCCCCGTCAAGTTCGTCTTTTGTCGTGTCCGTTTTCACCCCTCTCTCTCTCTCTCACACACACACACACAAACACACACACACACGCGCGCACACACACAAACACAAACACACACACACACACACACACTTGCGAAAACACTATAATTCTCTCAGCCCATGTTGCATGCCCAATAAACCCTTCAAAGGGCATACGTGTATCTGATCATCCGTGAGCTCGTCACACTTGACCGCCACTGCTAGCAATTTGCAATCATATCCGGTGCAGTGTTCCGTATTGCAGGAGAGGTAGGGTCATAGAAGTGGAAACATGGGGAGGAATTCACCGCCAAAGAGAGTGATTGGGAGCGTAAGGCTCTATTTTCCTTCTTTTTTCTTTCTGTTTTTTTTTTCTTTTTTTTTTGTGTGTGTGGGGAGGGGGTAGGTACTGACAGAGTGGCTAAATTTCTTATTTTATTTGCCGAGTAAGGGAAGAAATTTGCCGGATGATAGAGTTATTTCCTTGAGTGAGATGACCTTACTTACATACATACATGTGATATATATATATATATATATATATATATATATAGTATATATATATTTATTTATATATATATATATACATATATACACATACATACATACATATATATATGTTTATATTTATATATATATATATTATAATATATATATATATAATATCTTAGATAATATATATATATATATAAAATGTGTGTGTGTGTGGTGTATAGGGTGTGCAATTCTATGTGTGTACGTGTCTGTGTGTGCATGTTTGCATGCATGCATGTGCACATAAGCGGATATACACCGTTGATCATGGATTCATTCCCTTATTTGTCCATCCTTAAGTATCAACAGATCTATTTTCCTTAAACCGCAACAGCTCTGGAGCCGATGGGGTGCATATAACTCACGAATGAAACTGCCATAACAAGAGATAACGAGCCCAAAGAGCGTTCACCAGCAGCAGAACATCTGCCAAACAGGGATGCACAACAGGCTTAAATAAGAAAATCAATTTAATAAGAGAAATACAAGATAAAGTACAGAGAAGAATGATGTTTGGGTCACGTTGGCGAGGTTGGAGGAAACCGTTAAATAAACGTGATTTATTTCCTTTATCATAAGCATTTTTGCACTATTGATGAATAAAAGCATATTGTTATTATTTTTTTCTAAATCGATAAGGAAAATGCCACTTTAATTATTTTCATTTTCTTTCTATTTTCTTCGAAATTCGTCCACGAAAAAAATAATAATAAATAATAATAATAACAGTGAGATATAGGATCCACTGTCGTTCCTTGTCCGCGGAAAAATATAACAAAAAAACAAAAAAAGGGGGGGGGGGGGGGGGGGAAAAAAAATAATTAAACAAGGATTTAAATACCATTTTTTTTTGTTTTATTTTAAATAATTTGTGTGGTTTTCGAACCTCATCAACCATAACTACCTCAACGTCACACACAAAAAATGAATAATAATAATAAAAAATAAAAAAATAAAAAAACCCGAACCCGAATCAACTTCAACATAAAATTCGCCTTTGACGTTAATAGCTGAAGACCGGCGAAAATTGGAATTATTTTCACTTTCATAGAAAACGGAGAATGAGTTCCCCAAGACAGCAAATACCGACAAGCGACATCGTAAAATATCTATTATGACGCAATACGGGCCAGGCGAGGGTTGAATTTCCTCTCAAGGAGCTCCTAATTTCAGATGTTATTACACGCTTAACATCCTAATAATACGGTGTCCATATGTCTTCCTTTTGTTATCTTTCGAATCTCTTTTTGCAGTCTAGGTTTTTCAACTTTGTGTTTGTCTGTTTTTCGTGAAAATTACGA
>NW_028234411.1:19761346-19768846 GCF_977035675.1 Penaeus japonicus
GTAAGAAATAAATGTTTTGCTGGTCTTTTGTCCCCAAATTATACTAGAAGCAATAAACAAAAACAAAAGCATACTGCAATCAAAATACTTCACAAAAAAGTCAGTTTTTTTACCTCGACTGCACAGAAAATAATCAGTTCATGCTAACAAGAACAACGAAAAATATAGGTTTGTAGCTTCTTTGCATAACCATGTTTCCTTTTCCTGATTTCCTCATGCAAACACAACCAGATGCATGATATTTCAATGTCAAGCATAAACACAGCATAATTTTAGTACTCATGCACGTCTGTATTGCCCCTCTCCCACCAAAAAAAAAAAAAAAAAAAAAAAAAAAAGATCAAAGAATCTGTTACATAACCTCCCTTCTCCCCCCCCTCCCCCCACTCTGTACGTCACGTGGCTCTTAACGTCAGGCATTCCTAAGTATCGTAATAAGTATCATGTAAGTATCAGGGATATATGATTTTGATGATGTGAACTCTCAGTTAGATGTAGTTTCGTCACGGATACAAATTACCCCTCCTGGCGCCCCGTTTCCTTGTCTTTATTGGGTGGGAAAGCGAAAATCGGCTTCCTTAGTGCTGGATGTGCTTCCATTAGTCTGTTAAAGGATATAGAGAGATGCGAGGAGAGGAAGAGAGAGGGGAAGAGAGAGAGAGAGAGAGATGCGAGGAGAGGATGAGAGAGGGGATGAGAGAGAGAGAGAGAGATGCGAGGAGAGGATGAGAGAGGGGATGAGAGAGGGGAAGAGAGAGAGAGAGAGAGGGGTGAGGGAGGGAGAGTGAGAGGGAGAGTGTGTGTGTTTGGGAAATACATAAAGAGAGAGAGAGAGAAGAGAACGTGAGAGTGTGTGTGTATGAGAGAGAATGTGAAAGAGAGAGATAGAGAAAAACGGAGAGAGAGGGAAAGAGAGAGAGAGAGAGAGGGAGAGAAAGATTGAGATAGATAAATTAAGAGAGAAAGAGAGAGAGAGAGAGAGAGAGAGAGAGAGAGAGAGAGAGGGGAGAGAGGAGGAACCCGGAGAGGAGAGACGAGGGAGAGAGAGGAGAGAGAAGGGGGGGGAGTAGAGGAGCGAGAGAGGATTGAGGAGGAGAGAGGGGGATGACGAGAGAGGAGGGAGAGGAGGAAGCAGTGATGAGGAGAGGGAGGAGAGTGGAGGATGAGAGAGAGAAAGGAGAAGGAACGAGGATAGGAGAGAAGAGGAGAGGGACGGAGAGGAGAGGAAGGGGGAAAGAAAAGAAAAAGAAAGCAAGATAGGAAGAAAAGTGGAGAAGAAGAGGTGAGAGAGGGAGAAAGAGAGAGGGAGGGAGAGAGTGGGGAGGAGGATGGGAAGGGCCGAGAAGAGGAGAGAGAGAAAGAGAGAGAGAGAGAGAGAAAGAGAGAGAGAGAGAGAATGAACAAGCAGAATAAGGAAAAAAAATATTCAAGTCCCCCCCTTTTCTTCTTTTTTTCACCCTCTTCTTGCCTTTTATTTTTTTCTCACTTTCTTTTCGGAAGCAACATAAAATCAAGTGCTTTACAATCAGAAATATCTACGCTGCATGATCCTGTCCCCGATTAAAGCACTTCACAAACCCAAGTTTCCTTTTGCTAAGTATGGACAGAGCTGCTTTCTCTCTTTGCAATTGAACAAGCTCTCTCAATTGCCTTGTAAGTAAGTGGTTATGTTCATCGGCGCTAAAGAGATAGACTAAATCTATTACATCTTTCTTTTAATGATTACTAATTAAATTGATTACATTTTTTCTTTCTCTTTCTTTTAATGATACTAATTGATCGTGTGTATCTGGGGTGTTTAAATTGATTATCAATTTATTTCTCTTCCATTCTTTTTTAGGTAGTGCTTGGTATTACCATGATTAACATTTTCATTATAATCATTATTACTGTTAATATCGTAACTAATATACAGTTTATCATAAATCTCAATACTTTTTATCATTTTCATTATTTGTGTCATCATATTTGTTATCCTCATCACCATTATAATTATTTTTATAATCATCTTATGATATAATCATTTGCATTATTACTATTATCATTATTACAATATCAATATCACCATCATCACCATTATCTTTATCATTACTATAATTGTTATCATTATCATTATCATCACTATTATTGTTATCATTATCATTATCATCACTATTGTCGTTATCATTATCATTACTATCTTTATCATTATCATTATTATTGGCATCATTACCTTTATTATTGTTATCATTATCCTCCTGCTCATCATCATCATTATAATTATTACTATCATTCATGATCATCAGTTCACTCACAAACATACGTGTGTGTCCTTGTTCTTTGTAATTATTCACTATTCTGCTTTTTATGGTTTATTACTTCTTGACCACCCACCCTGTTCTTACTTTCTCGTATATTCCCGTCTTTCTTAACTCTTTACTTTCGTTTTGTTTTGGTCACATTTTTTGTTT
Organism: Penaeus japonicus; assembly: GCF_977035675.1. Taxonomy (NCBI): domain Eukaryota; kingdom Metazoa; phylum Arthropoda; class Malacostraca; order Decapoda; family Penaeidae; genus Penaeus; species Penaeus japonicus. Next base: position 19,763,797 of record NW_028234411.1, read on the forward strand.
TTGTTTGTTTGTTTGGTGTGTTTGTTTGTATGGTGTGTTTGTTTTATTTTTTGTGATTTTTATAGTTGTTTTTTTCCTGTTGCTTTTCTTCATCGTCTTTCTCTTATTCTTCTTTCTATTTTTCTTTTTCGATTATTCTTCTCCTCACCTTTCTCCTCCTTCTCCTCCACCTCCTCCTCCTCCTCCTCCTCCTCCTCCTCCTCCTCCTCCTCCTCCGACCCCTTCTTTTCCTTTCCTCTACTTAGTCTTCTTCACCATCACAGTCTTCCTGTTTTTCTCTCTTTTCTTCTTCGTCTTCTTTTCCAGTAATTATCCAATTCTCTTCCTTTTATCATTTTCATTATTTTCTCTTTGTTCTCTCTCTCTCTACCTCTCCTTCTTCCTCCTTCCTCCCCTCTCTCCTTCTCCCTCCCCCTCTCCCTTCCCCTCTTTCCTCCCTCATCCTCCCTCTACTCCCATTCCTTTTCCCTATCCTTCTCCCTCTCCATTTCCCTCTCCCTTACCCTCTTCATTTCCCTCTCCATTTCACTTTCCCTCTCCTTTTTCCTTCCCCCCTCTTCTCCCTCTCCCTCCCCCTCTCCCTCTTCCCCTCTTCTCTCTCTCCCTCTCCCTTTCCCTCCTCCCTCTCCACCTCCTTCTCTCTCTCTCTCTCTCTCTTCTTCCTGTCCCTCTCCCTTTCCTCCCTCTCCCTCTCCCTCTCCCTTCCCCCCCTCCCTCTCCATCTCCCTCTCCCCCTCTCTCCCCCTCTCCCTCTCCCTCTCCCCCTCCCCCTCCCCCTCCCTCTACCCCTCCCCATCTTTCTCTCTCTCCTCCCTCTCCCTCTCCCTTTCCTCCCCTTTCCCCTCCCTCTCCCTCTCTCATCTCCCTCCTCCCTCTCCTTCTCCCCCTCCTCTCCCTCCTCCCTCTCCTTCCTATCCCTCTCCTTCTCCCTCTCCCCCTTCCTTCCTCCCTCTCCCTCTCCCCCCTCCTTCCTCCCTCTCCCTCTCCCCTTCCCCCTCCCTCTCCCATCCCTCTCCCCCTCTCCCCTCTCTCTTATTTCCTCTCCCTCTCCCTCCTCCCCTTACTTCTCCCCCTCCGCCTCCCCCCCCCAACTTTTGTTTCTCCGCTCTCCCTCTTCCCTCCCCTCTCCCTCTCCCTCACCCCCTCTCTCTATCCCTCCTCCCTCTCCCTCTGTCTTCCCTCTCTCCCCTTCCCCCTCCCTCCCCCTCTCCCCCTCCCTTTCCCTCCTCCCTCTCCACCTCCTTCTCTCTCTCTCTCTCTCTCCCTCTTCTTCCTGTCCCTCTCCCTTTCCTCTCCCCCTCCCTCCCTCTTCCTCCCTCTCCCTCTCCTTCTCACCCCCTCTCTCTCCCTCTACCTCTCCCTCTCCCCCTCCCCCTCTCCCTTCTTCCCTTCCTCCCTCTCCCTCTCCCTCTCTCTCCCTCCTCTCTCTCCCTCTCCCTCCCTCTCCCTCTCCCCCTCCCCCTCCCTCTCTCTCTCCCCCTCCCTCTCCCTCTCCCTCTCTCACCCTCTCCCTCTCTCTTCTCCCTCCCCCTCTCTCTTCCTCTCCCTCTACCCCTCCTTCTCCCTCTCCCCTCCCTCTCCCCCTCTTCCCCCTCCTTATCCCTCTCCCTCTCTCTTCTCCCTCTCCCCCTCTTCCCCCTTCCCCTCCCCCTTCCCCCTATCCCTCTCCCCCCTCCTTCTCCCTCTCCCTCTCTCTCTCTCTTCTCCCTCACCCTCTCCTTCTCCCTCTCCCCCTCTCTTCTCCCTCTCCCTCTCCCTCTCTCTTCTCCCTCTCCTCTATTTCCTCTCCCTCTCCCTCCTCCCCTTACTTCTCCCCCTCCGCATCCCCCTCCTTCCTCCCTCTCCCTCTTCCTCTCCCTCCCCCTCTCTCTTCTCCCCCTCCTTCATCTCCCTCACCCTCTCTCTTCTCCCTCTCCCTCTCCTTCTCACCCCTCTCCCCCTCCCTCTCCCCGTGTAGCGCTGTGTGTGGGTCTCCCTCTCAGGGTGGCCAATAATTACACCGTCGACGCTAACATGCTACTCCGCTGCTGAGTGGACAGTGTTACCAACGGCCACACACCTTAATATACCCATCCTTCTTTCTTTCCCTCTCTCTCTCTCTCTCTAGATCGCTCGCTCGCTCGCTCTCTCTCTCGCTCTCTTGCTCTCTCTCTCTCTCGGTCTCGCTCTCTTTCTCGCTCTCTCTCTCTGTCTATTTATCTATCTATCTATTTATTTATCCCTATCTCTCTCGCTCCCTTTCTTGTCCTCACACTCTGTCCCTCTTTCATTATTTATTTTTCTCTCATTCCCTTTCTATCTCTCCCCCTCCTTTCTCTCTGTGTATTTATCTATCTTTATTTCTTTCGTTCTTTCTCTCTTTCTCATCATTTTCTCTTTTCACCAGCCTATCTAATATATTCTTTTTTTTTGGTAAATTTTCACGAAATATTCAAGTACCATACAACTTCTTACCCTTTGTCTCTTTTCTCTCTTCTTCTCCTCCTCCTCCTCTTCCACTTCTACTTCCCCACCTTTATCTCCTCCTCCTCCTCCTCCTCCCCCACCAACCCCTCCGCCTATCCCTACTCTCTTCTCATCTAGCTCTCTCTCTCTCTCCTTCTCTCCCCCCCCTCTCTCTCTCTCTCTCTCAATCTCTCTCTCTCTCTCTCTCTCTCTCTCTCTCTCTCTCTCTCTCTCTCTCTCTCTCTCTCTCTCTCTCTCTCTCTCTCTCTCTCTCTCTCTCCTTCTCTTTCGCTCTCGCCATCAAGACATTTAACCCCTCCCCTCCCCCCCCCTCCCCACCATCCCGGCCTACAACACAATTAATTACCTATGCAAATTACACGGGCATAACCGCCCACCTTGGAGAGCATCCAGAGGGGGCTGGGAGACAATGGCTTTTCTCCTGCTCGAAAAAAAAATGTGGATGGTGATGCCGAGGCTGAGGGGGGGGGGGAGTAAGGGTGAGGGAGGGGGAGTAAGGGTGAGGGGTGGGGGGAGTAAGGGTGAGGAGGGGGGAGGGGATGGATGGGGAGGGGGAGTAAGGGTGAGGGAGGGGTGGGGGGAGTAATGGTGAGGGAGGGGTGGGGGGAGTAAGGGTGAGGGAGGGGTGGGGGGAGTAAGGGTGAGGGAGGGGCGAGGGGTGGGAATAGGGAGGGGTGATAGGTGGGGAGGGGATGGGTGGGGGGAGTAAGGGGGAGGGAAAGGGGGGAGTAAGGGTGAGGGAGGGGAGGGAAGGAGGGATGGGTGAGGAGAGAGGAGGAGGCGGGGGGAGAGGTGGGGAGGGAAGGGGGACGGGGGTGAGGGGTGGGGAGGGAATGGGGAGGGGGAGGTGAGGAGGGAAGGGGATGGGAGAGGGGATGGGGGGAGAGAGAGGTGGGGAGGGAAGGGGAGATGGGGATGGTTGAGTGGGGATATGAGGGAAGAGAGTATGGGGGGGAGTCGGGAGAGGGAGAGGGGGGAGGAGGAGAGGGAGAAAGAGGGAGAGGGGGTGGAAGGGATAGGATGGGGAGAGAAGGGAAAGAGGAAGGGAGAGGGAAGAGGAGGGGTGGGTGGGGACAGTGGTTGGATTTTGTGGGTGGAGGGGGGTGGGGGGAGCTAAGGATAGGGATGGATTGGATGGGGATGAGGAGGAATTCAGAAGGATAGAAAGGAGAGTAAGGGAGGGGGGGGGGAAGGTAAGTAGAGTGTGTGTGGATGGGTGTGTGGCTGAGTGGATGATAGGTGGAATGTGTGTGACAACGTGTGTGTGTGTGTGTGTGAGACAGTGTGTGTGTGTGTGTGTGTGTGTGTGTGTGTTTGTGTGTGTGACAGCGTGTGTGTGTGTGTGTGTGTGTGTGTGTGTGTGTGTGTGTGTGTGTGTGTGTGTGACAGCGTGTGTATGTGTGTGTGTGTGTGATTATGTGTCTGCATGCATGTATGTGTGTGTGTTTATGTGCGTGCATGTACGTGTGCGTGGGAGGTAGTGTCTGTGTGTGGTACACCGAATGCAAATGCTCAGAATGCAGACGATGATACAAGAACGCATAATAGTTCCACAGTGCATTCGCATATCTCTCGTTTCGTCTCATTCGGAATCATTTGCATAATATCAATGGCTTATTTTACTTTCCGCCTGCAATGATGCCGGTAAGAGTGTGTGTGTGAGAGAGAGAGAGAGAGAGAGAGAGAGAGAGAGAGAGAGAGAGAGAGAGAGAGAGAGAGAGAGAGAGAGAGAGAGAGAGAGGGAGGGAGGGAGAGAGAGAAAGAGGGAGAGAGAGGGAGACGTATAAATAGACAAGCACGTAAGCAGTCATAGAGACAATCAGACAGACAGAATGTGAGAGAGACAGAGAGAGAAAATAAATGACAGAGAGGGAGACAGATAAATAGAGAGGTAGGTAGGCAGTCAGAGATACAGAATGGCAGACAGAGAGAAGAAGAAGAGAGAGAGAGAGAGAGAGAGAGAGAGAGAGAGAGAGAGAGAGAGAGAGAGAGAGAGAGAGAGAGAGAGAGAGAGAGAGAGAGAGAGAGAGAGAGAGAGAGAGAGAGAGAGAGAAGGAGAGAGAAGAGAGAGAGAGAGAGAGAGAGAGAGAGAGAGAGAGAGAGAGAGAGAGAGAGAGAGAGAGAGAGAGAGAGAGAGAGACAGACAGAGAGAGTTAGAGAGACTAAGAAAAAGACAAACAGAAGGCAAGAGAAAACAAAACAACACCTTAGAAACAGTGACAGAAAAAGCAAAAGATAAGAAGACATATACAAATATAGATAAAACAATAAATATCAAGAGAGGGAGACACAGAAAGAGTAAATGTATCTCGAGAGACACATCTAAAACAAGAGACAAACATCAAGCAGACAGGCAAACACACACACAAACAGAAGTAGATCTACAAGCGCACAACGGGAGTGACTCAACAGATGGCAGTAGAGTGATTAACAATGAGGAACTGTTTGCTGAATAAAACAGAAAAAAAAGAAAAATGAAAATGAAAAAGACACATACACGCCTCTCCCTGCCTATTATATCAGGTGTTGACCTCTTGTATAAAATGTTCGATAATATATGTACATAAAAGTTATCTTCATAGAA
>NW_028234411.1:19770200-19777700 GCF_977035675.1 Penaeus japonicus
TATTTCCCTTTAGATTCGTGTCCTATTGTTTTTGTTTTTATTATGGATATTGTATTTGGTCTGTATTCATAATCTTTAAACGAACATGATATGTACATACCCATAAAAAAAGTCGTATACAACTTTAAAACTTATATCTATACTAGCATGCTAATATGTGTAGGTATTAATGTGTGTGTGTGTTGTGTGTGTGTCTGTCTGTGTGTGTGTGTGTGTGTGTGTGTGAAACAGGCGTGATGGCGCCGACCTAAAGCAAGTTCAACGGACCTCCCAGAATCGAAAGGATCAGAGAATCCCCATTTGCCAAAGAGGATTCCTTTTGTGTGTGTGACTCCTTGATACATAACGAAGGGCTGACGCGGGCATCCTAGTCCTTCGGTTCCTCCTCCCGAAGGATCACCCACTGTGGGACTCCGAGGTCGTTGCTGATGAATCTCCGACGATTTTCTTTGATGAGGTTAGATACGTCATGCTTATGTCCTTGTGGGGAAATATGCCTTCGAAGACCGGTGTGTGACTTTGCTATCTCCAAAGGAAGTAACGAATAAATGAATAAATACATAATAAGGATTGATATCTATTGGAACGATACAAAAGATATACATATAATACATATCAAAAAGAAGCATAAAAGATAAGGAGGGGGAAAAGATTCACCAAGTCGATACATAACGAAAAAGGACGAACCTTAACGGAAAAATAAATTCACACGCCTCGCAGACTCCCGCTCACGTGAAATTCCCGCCAAAAGTAAATTACAGACCGAGTCATATTTTGGCCGAAATTATAAGCTTGTTTGCGTTTTTGAAAGTTGGAAATATGGGTGCATTAGGTCTATGTCAGCGGCTAATTGTGAGCGCACTGTGTCATGAGCTTAAGTAGTTGAGCTGATATTAGGAATGGTAGCTGTTTTGATGATGGTTTGTGTATTTTGAGTGATTTGGGATGGGTAGTTGGGCGGTGGGCTCGAGGGCCCAAAATGGCTCCGTTTCCTTTCTCTTTGTACACTATGCATCTCTATCTACATGCAGATACATATGTTTATATATATATATATATATATAATATTTAAATAATTACATTATATATACATAATACAAATATATTATATCAATATATACCATATATATAATATTCATATATCATAACATATACCAAATATATACATATATATATATATATATATATATATATATATCTTATCATAACATATGTGCGTGTTATGTGTGTGTGTGATATACATATATATATAATTATATACATATATAAAAAATATATCTATATATAATATATACACATAGTATATATATATAAAATCTGTATATATATAAGTATATATCTACATATGTATATATATAATATCTATATTAAAAATATAAGTATGTATGATACTATATATATATATATATATGATATAATATGTTTTACATATATATATAATGATGATATATATATATATATATATATAATTATATATACTATATATATATATACACTATCTATATACGACAATGGACTTGATGTAGGTGTGTCTGTGGTGTGTCTGGCGTGTGTGTCGTGTGTGTGTGTGTCGTGTTGTGATGTGGTGTGTGGTGGTGTGTGTACGTGAGTGTGTGTAGAGTGTGTGTGTGTATTTCATATATATATATGATATAATATATATAATACGTCTAGTAAATATAGAGTAATACATATATAAATATAAGCGTAATAATTATATTAATGGTACAGATACATAGTATAATATATATATCACAAAATTTATATAATGTATTATACATATATAATATAAATAATAATATATATCATATAAATATAAAATGTGTTATATAGTAATATATATAAATATATATAATATATCTAAAATAATCCAACAAAATGTTATATATATTATATAAATTAAAATATATATATATATATATATATATATATATATATATATACACACATTCATAGATAGATACATACATACATACATACTGTACATACCATTCCCGACTCCTTTGGGCGGCAAACCCTCAACGCATTCAAATACATTTCCCGTAACTACGCCCATTACAAGGAGCCTCAGCCCAGCCTCCATCCGTCATCATTTTGTCACTCCAATCTTGGATTATCTGCTCCTACAAAGAGACAGAAGCTTTTGTGGAAAGGATTCTTGTCAGCGTGCCAGGCCCTCACTTGTGATGTGTAGATGATATGATAATATGTGTAAAATTTATATATATATATATATATAAAATATAAATATATATATATATATATATATATATATATATAATATATATATATATATAAATATATAGATATCATAAACATAGTATGAATATGTAATGTAAAAATATATATATAGTATATATATATAATATATATTATGATGGTATATATAATATATATATAAGGTATAATATATAATATTTTATGTTTAAAATGTACATTTATATAATAGAATATATATATAGTATATATAGTATATATATACTAACATCAATATATATCATACATGTATGTAAATATATAACATTTATATATATATATATATATATTATATATACCTATAATATAATCATATATAGTATATATTATTTATATTATATATAATATATATATATATGTAGTAATATATGCATATATTAAATATTATCCAACCAATAGATTACAAATATAATATATATATCTTATACTATATATATATATATACATATATTATATATATATATATCATAATATATATGTATATATATATACATATATATATATATATATATATATATATATATATATAATATATATATATATATATGTATACTATACACAAAATATATATGACATATATATATATCATATATATATATATAATGTAATATCATCAACTATCATAAATCTATGACCTTTATATATAATCTAAAAATATATATATATAATACTTAGAAATCATAACACTCTCTATACATACATAACTTAACGCAGCATCACGTACGATAGATCACGATATAGTTATTCGCTAATTTAGATAAAATATATGTCTGTGCGTTTGTGCGTGATAGGGATACGGGGAAATGTTCTACTCTATATTGTAGTCCGTTTTAAGATGAAAGAACACAAAGTGAGGAAGATCAGTCAAGGAGGCGAGGATACGAGGAAGGAGGAAGCGGCAGCTAGGAGATAGGATGAGCAAAGACGAAATCCTCTTTGATAAATGATACTTTATTTACTGTAATACGATGTTGACTTATTTAGATGTGTGATGCAGGGGTGTGTCGTTCGTTTCCCATTGTCTTGGCAATTTGAAGTTCAGAGTGTTATAGCTTATTAATCAATTAATATAGTATGTATACATATATGACCATTTATAACCTTATATAATTATATATTATATATATATAAATAAATATATATATATATATAATATAAATCTATACAATATACATATATATACATATACACATATTATGTATAACTATGTCTATGTAATATATATATATAATATATATCAAAATATTATATTATATATATATATATATATATGTTTAATATAGTATGAATATTAGTCTGTTTGTGTGTATATAGTATATATATATTATTATATATAATATATATATATTATAGTATATAATATATATATACATATACTATATATGGGTATCTAATTATATATAAATATATATATATATATATAATATATTGTTTTATATATAGGTATACTATAAAGTCGTGGTATATACACTCTATATATGTATCATATATATATATATAGTATAATATATATATTATATATATCATTTATATATAGTTTATGCATCTACACATTTACACATATCTACATACAGTATATATATATATATATATATATATATATATAGAAAGGGGGGGGGGGGGGGGTGGGGGGGGGAGGATAATATATACTGTATTATATAATATATATATATAAATAGAATTAGATATATATTATAATAAAGCTAAAATTATAATATAGTATATAGAGCCTATGGAGCTAGAAATATAAATATATATATATATATATATATATGCTATAATATAATGATATATTTATAGCAGTAATATATATGGTACACACAGACACATATGATATATAGAGTATCATACAATGCTAATGCGTATATATATTATATCATATATAGTATATATATAGATAGAATATAGTTTTAATATATATATAATATATACACACGATATATATATATATATATAGACTATATATATATATTATATATATAATATGTATACTATATATATATAAGGCAACAGTTTAAGTATATACAGATTTATATGGGTAAAAAATATATTGATATATATTGTATGGTATGTTGAGAGTGTGTGCATAACCACGATAAATAAAATATCTATATATATAACAGACACAGTATATAAGAGATAGGTAATGAAATCAAGTATCACTAAATATACCATATATACAAATGATATATACAATACATAATATATATAGAATCAATATCTAATATAATATGATAACACATATACCTATGATAATGATAAATGATATGATAAAATATTTATATATATATATATATATATATATACTATATATGTACATATATATATATATAGATATATCAATAATATATATATATACTATATATACCAAAAACATCATAAATATATAAAATATACTATATCTATAATATATATAGTGTGTGCTGTGTGTTGTAGTGTGATGCGTGTAAACCTATATATATGTCTATTAAACACAATATATATAATCATATCTCAGATATATATATATATATACTTATTCATTCCAACGGTATATATATTAATATATATACTAAATAATATACAGATTATAATATATATATATATATACAAATATATATAATATCAATATATAACATTTATATATTTATATAATCAATAAACTAATATCTATATTATATATATAAAAATATATAAATCATTATATATCTATATAAATAATATATATATGCATACATACACACACACACACACACATGCACAAACGTTATGCTGGTTCTGAAATTCTTTTCCTACATGAAAATAATTCGACTTGTGGCCAGGATAGACCCCGCCGTTTGCCGACCTTTAATCTCAAAATTGAAAAGAGATGATATTCTGAAATTTTATCTTCGGCCTTTTTTTTTGTTAAACGTAACATTGTTTTCTAGCTTTTATGGTTTTCATTTATTAAACTGATTCAACCATATGTCTGGAAGGTTGAGTGTTTGTAGTTCTGTTGCTAACACATTTATGCACTTTCGTATATATACACACACACGGAAAATCGTAATCACGCATATATAAAAATACATACACGTTGCTTAATTAAAAAGATCAGAAAAATCGTCTTATGAACTTCTTCCTTTCTATTTTGACCATTACATCTGCATATTGAACATGCTCGAAGAAAATGAATTATATACATGTATATATATATATAATATACTATATATTAGTATAAATATATATATAATATATAATATTATATATTAGTATATAATATATGTGTGTGTGTGTATGTGTGTGTGTGGTGTCGGTGTGTGTGTGTGGTTGGTGTGTAGGTTAATCTTTTAGTGTGTGTTGTGTGTGTGTGTGTGTGTGTGTGTGTGTGTATGTATATGTTAATAGTACATATATAAGTATATAGTACAATATATATATATTATATTATATAATAGAAGTATATATATATATATGTATATATATAATATATATATGTCTATGTGTATATAATATATATATACACACACCACGACACAGCACGACACACACACACACACACACACATCACACACACGCACGCGACACGTGTGTGTGTGTGGTGTACTGTACATTAAATGTATATTAAGAGATAATATTAATTATATATAGATAGTATATCTCTAACTATTTATATATATATAAGTATATATAATAGCTTATGATATATCTATATATATGGGGTATGGTATGGTGTGTGTGTATGTGTGTGGAGTGTGTTGTGATGGAGAGATTGTGTGTGTGTGTGTGTGTGTAGTGTTGTGTTGTGTGTATGTGTGTGTGTATACAACGACATATAGTACCTTTTTTTCTTCTTTTTATATTATAGTCAATATATTATATATAAAGATATATATATAGATATATATATAATAATAGTAATATATATATACATATATATAGTATGTATGTATCATACACTAGCGACATATATACACATGATCAATATATATATATATATAATGTGTGTGTGTGTGTGTGTGTGGTGTGTGAGTGTGTGTGTGTGTGTGAGTGAGTGATACTATTACTATTTACTTCATATATATCATTCGATCTATATATATATATATATATATATATATATATAACAATCATATATATATATAGTAGTTCAAATATTATATACTATAATATAGTAAAACTATATATTGCAATATATATCTATATAGTATAATATAATTTATATAAACATGTAAGCGAATACAAAACATAACACACACACCTAGGGTACATATATATATACATATATAAATTATATATAGAATATATATATAATATTCTATATATTATATATATATATATAGTATATAATATATATATTTATATATAAATATAATATATAACATATATATATATAAACATATGTATATGTATGTACTTACATATATCGTATATATATATATCTTAAATATATATATATATATTATAATATATATATATGTATATATATATATATATACACATATGTATCTATCTATGTATTCTAATATATAATATATAGTGATATATATATATATATACGCGAATATCACTATATTTATTTATTATTTATATATAATATATGTATTTATTATCAGTATTCTATAGTATTTATATACCTAAAGACATATATTATATATATAAATGAATATATATATATATCATATATATATAATTATATATATATATATAGTATATATATATATATATATACTATATATGATATATTGTATATATATATATTATATATATCTATATATTATAAGATATATATAATGCATAAATGATATCGCAAATATTATACATCAGGTGAGGTTTGAGTAACCAGTGTCCTTTTTTTCCCAACAAGACATATCTTGTGATTCATCGCAGTGTGCCCAATTATAAACCCGGTCCATAGCTTTACTACACCCTAGAGGAGTGAACGCAGCAAGGTATAAACTAACAGGGCCCTCTAATGAAGGGCTATGCAAATTGACAGAGTCCACTTAAAAACGCAAGCCCAGAAAGGAAGAGCTAGAAGCCCAAAGAGAAGAAAGAGGAAGAGAAGCCTTTTTACCGAATTAATTCAATTTTGATACGTAGTGAAGGGAGTCATTTTACTGGAGGCAAGCGTGGTAGGTCGTTGCAGTAAGGAACATGTGTTGGTATATGTTTTTTTCCTGTTTTAATGCAAGACATTTTTCAAAAATGGAATGCTGAATATACATACAGACACACACACATACACACATACACACACACACACACACACACACACACACA
>NW_028234411.1:19782700-19792700 GCF_977035675.1 Penaeus japonicus
AAAAAGAGGAAAATGAAGAGAAAAAAGTAAAAAAAAAAGAAAAAAAAAAAAAAGAATACGGAAAATGCGAAAAAAGAGAGAGAGGAGGGGGGAGAAGATGAGAAGGAAAAGAGAAAAAAAAAGCCAAAAAAAAAAGCTTGGGGTAAAAAGGCCAAAAACAAAAGTCCTGCCTCCCCAACCCTTTTTCCCCCCTTAACAGCCAAACGCCAAATACCCCCCCCCCCCCCCCCAAAACCACCCCCCCCCTTCCAAAAAAACCAAACTATTAACTCACCCCACAACCAATAATCGCCCCCCCCCCCCCCACCCCCACAACCCTCCTTTTCCCCCTTACTCTCCACCCCCCAAAATGTACCCACCCCCCTCGCCCCCCCCCCAACCTTACTATTCCCCCCGCCCTCATTAGGGCAATGAACCCATTGCAAGAAAGGGGGGAGGGGGGGGGGGAGAGAGAAGGGGGATTTGGAGTTGGGGGGGAGGGGGGGCGGGGACACTGGGGGGGGGGTAAGTAAGGGGGCATTTAGTAAGGGTGGGCCTGGGGGTAACGGGGGAATATGGGGGTAGGGGCAATTTGGGGGGGGAAGGTTGGGGGACGGGGGGAAAGGGGGAAAAATTTTAAAAATTAAGGGGGGGGGGCAATGGGGGGAAAAAAAGGAAAAAGTGGGAAAAAAGGGGGGGAAAAGGGGAAAAAAAGGAAATGGGGGTAGGGGGAAAACAGATGGGCACTGGGGAAAGGAAAAAAAGGAAAAAAAAGGGGGAAGTGGGGAGAAAGAAAAAGGTTGTGTGGTTGGTTGAGGGGGGAAAAGGAGGGGGGGGGTGTAGGCGGAAAAATGGGTGTTGTTTGTTTTGTATAAGTTTTTACTTTTTAATTTATTTTAAATTTTTTCATTTTAAAAAAAGGGGGTGGAAAAATTAAAAATTTTTAAAAAAATAATAAAAAAAAAAAAATAAATATGGAATGAAAAAAAAAAACCCAAAACCTCCGACCGCCCCACATACCGCTCCTTTACACCCTCCCTCATTCCCTCCCTCCCTCCCACTTTTCGTACCTCATCGCCCCATTCTGTCCCCTCACGCCCACCACCTTCCCCTACTTATCCTCCCCTGCGCCCGTCAAGTTTGAGGGCATGATCGACACCTGCTTTGCATACGAAGCCTTATCGGGCGGAGGTGGGCGTGTATGGGTGTGGGTATGGGTGTGGGTATGGGTGTAGATGTGGGTGTGGGCGTGAGTGTGGGTATGGGTGTGGGTATGGGCGTGGGTGTGGGCGTGGGTATGGGTGTGGGTATGGGTGTAGATGTGGGCGTGGGTGGTAGAGGCGGTGGGAAAGGAGTAGGGGGGTAGAGGGGATGGAGGAGGGGGAAGTGAAATAGGAGAAGAAGACGGAGGAAAAGGAGGAGGAATAGAAGGAGAATGTGGAGGAGGAGTGGGAGATATAGCAGAGGGTGAAGGAGAATAAAGGAGGAAGAAGACGAAGAGAGGAGGAGGAGGAAGAAGTGGAAGAGAGGAGGAGGAGGAGGAATACGAGGAGGACGGGCTGGGGGGAAGGAGGAAGAAGAAGAAGAGGAAGAGGAGGAGGAGAAGCTGGAGGAAGAGAATGAAAAGGCATGTGGAGTGTTAAGGAATTGAGGAAAAGGAGGAAGAGGAGGAGGAATGTGGGATATATATTATATAGTATATATATAGATATATAATATATATAGATATATTTAGTTATATATATACATACATATATATATGATATAAATATATTTTTATATATTATATACATATCAATATTATATATATATATTTATATATAGGGATATATATAAATATATATAATATACAATGTATATATTTAAAAATATATATAAATTGATATATATTATATATATATATATATATAGTTTATATATATATATGTATATATACAATACATGTACACACAGCCATACACCACACACACACACACACCCACACACACACCACAAACACACACACACACATATTTATAATATATATTATATATATATATATATATATAATGTAAAATTTATATATATATATATATATATATATTATATAAATATATATAAATATCATGTATGTATATTATATATATATCATCAAATATATATATCAATAATATAATATATATACCATAATATAATATATATAATATATATAATATATAAATATATATATATTATATATATTATATATATATAGAATATATATATATATATAATATATATATATGATATATATTATATATATATATTATATTTCTGATGAGATGTCACACACACTCACACACACAAACCCACACCAATACACACAAACATATATACAATATATTATCAAACATATAAACTATATATATATCATACATATATCACAGATATAATATCACATTATAAATATATAATAAAAAATAAATATATATATATAAATATATCCATCAAATAATATATAAACTATATAGAATAACTATATATCATATAAATATATATATGTATATATATATATAAAAGCATGTATATGTATGAAAACAAAATAACGAAGGAAAACCCGGGAAAACCCACGAATATGCCGAATGACTTTTCTCATTTACTGCTTCATCAAGGCATTCATTCAGCATATTCGTGTGTTTTCCTGTGCTTTCCTTCGTTGTTTTGCCTCCAACTTCTTCAGCACGAATCCTTCACATGTATATGTATGTATATGTAATGAATGATAATAGCATGTATTGTTTATTCAAATGATGAAACACCTTGATGTCAGGGAAAACTCTGACTTTTTCCTTCTTTTTCCTTTGCATATAATCATGCACTGTAAAATACAAATGAAATAAGAATTAGGATCATTAATATTCCTGTCAAAGTCTTCACGTTGCTCTCACAATTAACACCGTAATGTTTGTGAATTATCAAAATGTGTGATAGTGTTATGATGAATGATAGAATAATAACTTCAACATAAAGTCTGGCACTATAACAAGTGTACAATTGAATGGACGTTCTTAACCCCCCCCGCCCCCCGTGATCGTGATTATGATATATATGGATGTGTGTGTGTGTGTGAATGTGAGTGTGTTTGTGTTTATGTTTGTATTTGTTTGTGTGCTGTATTTGTGTGTGTGTGTGTGAATGTTGAGTGTGTTTCTGTTTATGTTT
The DNA here is from genome assembly GCF_977035675.1 of Penaeus japonicus. NCBI lineage: Eukaryota > Metazoa > Arthropoda > Malacostraca > Decapoda > Penaeidae > Penaeus > Penaeus japonicus. The sequence goes on from NW_028234411.1 coordinate 19,785,860, forward strand.
GTATTTGTATGTATTTGCGCATTTCTGTCTGTCTTTGTATTTGTGTATGTATTTGTGTATGTGTGTGTGTATGTATTTATCTACATTCGCAAAATAAGTTGCAGAAGGCCGAGGCCATTCACCCTGCACGATCATAGCGTGAATGAAATACCGCCATTCATTAGTTATAGCCGACTTATGGCAATGCGGTTATTGTTCGGATACATGGTGTGTGCTTAATGGCAGCAATAGTAGATAATGCTTTGTTACGTATGCAACAGCTGCAATACATTAACAGACGATGGAGTGGTAGTGCCAATTATGCTAAGAACAGCAACAATATGAGAGCATAGCCACGGCCCTTTTGAAGGCTGCAATCATTCCTCTTCTTCTTCTTCTTCTTCTTCTTCTTCTTCTCTCTCTTTCATAAGTACAGTGACGGCGAGTGTTTTGTACTCTGATGGATTAGATAGAATTGGTTTGCCTACGTTTGCGTGTGTGTGTGTGTCTTAGATTGCAATGTCATATCTATCTATCTATCTATCGATCTATCTATCATTATATATACATACATACATACGTACATACAAATATGCATACATATATAGAGTATATATATTATATATATATATATTATGTATATATATATAGGTATGTATAATATATATATATATATATATATATATATAAATAACAGGTAATATTGTGTGTGGTGGGTGTTATGTGTATGTATGTAATATATATATATATATATATATATATATATATATAATATTTATATATATATATACATAATATTTATATATATATTTTTATATATATTATATATATATAATATATATATATATATATATATAAAAGATATATATATAAATAATATATAAATATATATATATATATATATATCTTTCACATATATAGTATAGTATAATATATATATATACATATACAAAATATATATATATAATATATATATATATATATATATATATATATGTATAAATAGATGTATAAGGGGTATATATATATGTAATGTATGTATATATATATATTTTTATATATATATATATATAGTAAATATATATATATATATATATATATATACATACTGCAAACGCCGAAAGAGAATGTAAATCCTTCTTTGAACCTGCAGACCTATCCCCAGAGGACCGAACATTGTAATTTGGATCTGAATTCATTGAATAAGAAAGCAATGGTTACGGCAGCATAATTCATTTAGTTTACATTGTAAATTATCACACCAACGCACGCAAACATAGGTGTTTCAATAAACACGAACATATGCAGTATTATGTATGTATCTGAACACACACACAGAAAGGGGGGGGGTGGGGGGGGGGGGGGGGGGGGAGGGGGTGGGACACTAACACACACACACACACACACAAACACACACACACACAACACACACACACACACACACACATATATATTATATATATATATATATATAATATATATATATATATAATATATATATATAATAAATATATATACATATATATTATATATAATATATATATATATATATATATATATATATATATATATATATATATATATATCTCATATTTTATATATATATATATATATATATATATATATAAATATATATAAATATATAAATATATATATATATATATATATATATATATATATATATATATATATATATATATATATATACAAATGCATAGATATGTATTCTACTGTATATGAAATAAAATCTGCTATAAAAAATATTGATAAAAAGTTTATCACTGTCTAAATTTTGCGTAGAATTGGAATTCGAGTCATAATGATTCATAACAGTAAACTTATGCAATTTAACGCTCTGTAGAATACCTATTTTTCTTCTTGTTTTTTTCGATCGAAACTCAATGAATAAAGCAACAGAAGAGGGTACATCCCCCCCCCCCCTTCCCAATTTCATTTGTTAGTATTTTTACCTACCATTTTTATCATTACTATGTTGTCTTATTTATTCATTTTATTCATATCAGTTTACGTAGTTAGTTCATCTTTATTGTCATTATTATATCTTTTGTAAAAATGAAATTGCAGATTTGAAAAGGAGAAAACTATCCAGAGAGGAGAGGCGCAGAGACAGGATTAAAATGAAGATTATTTAATTTGTTTAACAGGGTTATTTAACAGTAGTTTCCTTCGTTACCAGAAGTAATCGGCTAAGGAAAGTCTGGCTGAAAAAAACTCATATTAAAACAACAGTGAATATTTATACTGGTAATAAACGTACAATAACCTAATTCTGTGACCACAAATTTAAGATACTTTTTCATTTAGTTCATTTTCCCGATCAGTCGCTTTGAAAAGTGATCCTATTCTCCCGTAAATATTAAGTAGAAAAAGCACTTTAATCAGCGAGGTGGTGCGGCGCTCTCTGTGCCTGGAACCTCTGATAGTTTCGTTCTTCTTTGGTTGACAACAAGGTGGCCGCTATTACTAGTATATAAAGAATGTTGCACAAAATACCGTAAAATCCACACACAAAATCCCGAATATAGTGATGAATTAATATGACATAATGTGTACTTTTTCACACTGAAAGGTAGATACACAATACGACCCATACAAAACATTATAGCATTATGATGGGTGTGGGAATGCAGATATAAAATTACTCTCTTGGGTGCGAATTTATTAGTAGCTGACATCTTTAATCGACGCAATCTCCGAAGAATTTGGCGCCAAAGAAGGATGGAGGGTGTGGCGCCAGGAAGACAGGAGGAGGGAGGAGGGTGAGGAAGGGGTAATAGCATTCTAGCTGATGGGAAAGAGAGGCTTACAGAGAAGTGATGGGGGAGGGGAGAGTGAGCTGTTCCAGGAAGCTCTGATGGGAGAAGTGATACGCTGGTGACATGTTGCTACATCAGGGCTAGCTGAATAAAACAGCAAAGGCTATCTATGGAAGAGAGGAAAAGTAAACTCATTGCTCTGTTTTTTTTTTTTTTTTTTTTTTTTTTTTGTCCGCATACCTGTAAGCCACCATGTGTTTGTGGATTAACAACTTTAAATAACAATCATTTGACGTATTTATGGTAGTTATGAAATACCTGGTTTCAAATATACTAATTATCCTTTAAATATCTTTATGACCAATCATAATTACATGTGATAATTTATCATTAACTTGATTTAACAAATTCCTGAAATATATTATGGACAAGCCCTGTAACCTGTTCACTAGTTTTCCGTTCTTGCAATGGATAGCACTGTGAGAAGCCATATCTGGAGCAACACTTTGGATAAACTTGTCTACCAAAAAACCTGCGGAGTTTCCTGTCTTTTTTTTTTTCTTCTTCTTTCTTCTTTCTTTCTTTTTTTTCTTTCTTTTTTTTAGAAGGTTTTTGAATAAAATCTATCTCGTTAAACATTATGGACACTGAGACGCTATGCTTTCTACCACCTTTTCCCCGCGAGATGGCACAATACACACACTCTGCATTATAAATGTGTTGCCTGTTGTTTGCTTGACATATTGCCTGTGGTTATTGCTCACACACTGGTTGATACTGAACACCTGTCGCATGCCCCAGGTATTTTTTCACAAATCCTCTTAACAATAACCGCGTAATAAGATTGTAATGACCGTCGTTTTCGAGTCTGACCACTTTCATCACACACCAACTGTGTCATTTAAGTATAAAAAGCGCTTAATACAAACGAACACCTAATCTTGTGGTGTGTTTTACCCTGTTTAAGATATGGAATTGCGTTCAAACTGTGTAGAAAAAAAAATAGGATGAAAAATAAATACGAGAACTGGATCCCGATTTACATCTATTTATGATGATATAGGCGTTTGCGTCACTGTCTTAGGTGACGGATGCGAAATGACGGGCATCAACTGAAAACAAAAAATAATAATAATTGCAATTAATCCACGAGCCGCAAATAAGAGACAATTATGAATAAGAGGTCCATATAAATGTCTTAGAACTTGTTTAGAACTCAGTATCTCAGTATTTTGTTTAGTGAAACATATAATACCTACCACCTATTACTTAACAAATGCGGAGAGCTTTTGCTTCCCAACGCTGGCGGACGAAGTATTTTGCTTCCAATGAACAGCCTGTACTAATGGGAAAAAACAATATTTACAAATCGCTTTAAAAGCAACAACAGACCAGCCTTGTCTTCCCTAAACACAACTTCGGCTTTGGGTAACTTTATCTTAATAAGTAATAAAATCAATGAACGGCAAGTTGTGAGAACGATGCATTTAGTCTATAAAAAAGAGAGAAATTTAGATGGACTTAAAAGAAAAGAAAAGAAAAAAAAAAAACGGAAAACAAAATCAAAGTGTTGATAATCGCTTTGAAGTTTTACTTTGTAACAGTCATTAGAATATTCTTTAGATCGGTGTAGCAGAGGAGTTTTGAGAAGGAATTTCCAACATTCGACAAGCCAGTTAGAATAAAAGTTAAATTTAAAAAGTATATTTGATAATAAAAAATACAATAGTTTAAATAAGTGTCTGACAAGAAGAAACACAAAAGCCATGATCTGGACACTTAATTAACGACATCAATAAACATGTGCTAGCAATCATTGCAATAAATAACACAAGCGTAGTATAGCAATGATTCAAATGTTCATGGGGATGGTTACTCACTATAAGGAATAGAGTGAATGAATGAAGCGAGTATGAGTATGTTTTAAAAAATTTGCACGCGTATAATTTGCAATAAGGATTAAGAGTTGAATCATCGACTGATGCAAATTACGAGAGAGGCATGTGAGAAAATAATCATTGGAATTCACTAAAGTTATAATCTTAGATGAATAAGATCTTTCATGTCACCACATCATCTCACTTAACTTTAATATTCGCCGTCAAAAAATAATCTTAACATAGCTTCATTGCTTGATTCAAGAAATATAGAAACAAAATGAATAAATACGTATATTTTCATACACGTTTACTATCAGGTTAAACAGACATGGCCGGGAATTAAGTACTTATTATTCCGTTTATGAATATCTTTGTTTGTAAATGTTAATGTAGGTATTTATGCATGTGTGGTTGTATTTTTGTTTTTTTGTCCGATTGAAAGTTATTTATTAGTTACATTTCGTATCTGCCCGTTACATTAAGGCTTCATGCATACGCAACTTAAAGCATCGCTCTATACATTACCGGTAACATGTCTGTTACATGTTTCATTCATACATGCTTCTAAACGGACAACAACTTTGGGAAACAGGAAACGTCTATAGCTGTGGTTCGAAACACGTTCGCGGGTTCGAATGTCCAAAAAAACATACATAAAAATATATACATACATACATACATATATATATATATATATATATATATATATATATATATATATATATATATTCAAATATGTATATATATATATATATATATATATATATATATATATATATATGTATTATTATATATCAATATATATATATATATATATATATATATATATATTTACTTTTAAATATATATATATATATATATATATATATATATATATATATATATATATATATATATATATATATATATTTAAATATATATATATATATATATATATATATATATATATATATATATATATGTTTACTTATATATGAAGATATATATATATATATATATATATATATATATATATATATATATATATATATATATATATATGTATATATGTTTACATATATATGAATATATTTATAGTTATATATATATATATATATATATATATATATATGTATGTATATATCTTTACTTATATATGAAGATATATATATATATATATATATATATATATATATATATATATATATATATATTCATTTGATTAGCATTTAGCTATCTAAGGCTATCCACTTCCTAGCAAAACTGTACATTTATTTACTCCAAAATATTTAATGAATATCTAAAGTCCTAGAAAAGGAAAGTGAACTGATGATGGCTATGTCTAAATGCCTTAAGTCTAATAAAAAAAAAAAAAAAAAAAAAAAAAAAAAAAAAAAAAAAAAAAAATATTGAACACAATTTCGTCGTCTAATATTTCGGATAAGAAAAACGTTATTTTAGCTATAGTGCTGCCACATGCCCGCCACATACAGTATTACAGGGGTATCTTTTATCTAGCTGGATTATAACCACTATATTCCTTAACCCTATGTTAACCCTTTGTCTAACATTATCCTCCATTCACGCCCGCCACACTTTAAATGCAAACCATATTCCGGAGAATAATATTGACACGTAAAATTTGATAAAGCCTAAGCCATGACTGACAGAGAAAAGATCACTCAACGTAAGTTAAGAAACACAAATCTATAAGAATAAAATTATGATGTAAACAACGGTTGTACGAATTACATTACAGCGACTCGCTCACTCTGACAAACGCACCTAAGATAAAACAAGAAAATAAACGATTCTACAAAGTCTTAAGTGTTACCAAAAATAATCCCCAATAAAAAATCCCATCTCGAAACTGCATTTACAGATCACACATCACGGAATTATTATTCTCTCTCTATATATATATTTTTTTTCTCTCTCCCTTTCTCCCACCGAAGCTCCGAACCTCAAACCTCGAACTCCGTCTCGAACCATTTGAGGAGGAACAAAAGCCAAGAGTTCGAATATTATTTTTCTCTCCCTTTCTCCCACCGAAGCTCCGAACCTCGAACCTCGAACTCCGTCTCGAACCATTTGAGGAGAAACAAAGGGCCAAGAGTTCGAAGCTCCGTGTCGAGGGTTTTCGAAACATTTGCCAGGCAAACCACTCGAAAGCGAGGAAAGTGGTGTTGAATATATCATAAAGCGAAGGTCGAGATCTTGAATAAT
>NW_028234411.1:19824851-19834851 GCF_977035675.1 Penaeus japonicus
TATATATATATATATATATATATATATATATATAGATATATATATATATATATATATATTAATATATATGAGTATATATATACACATATATATATATATATATATATATATATATATATATATATATATATATATATATACATATACATGTATTTATATGTATACATATATATATATTCAAATGTATCGATATGTATATATGTACATATTACATATATATATATATATATATATATATATATATATATATATATATATATATATTATATATATATATATATATATATATGTAATTATATATATATATATATATATATATATATATATATATATAATATATATATATATATATACAAATATATGTGCATATATATATATATATATATATATATGTATACATATATAGATAAATTAGCATTATCATCACACTAATTGACGATAATGGTAACTATCATTATACCGTAAAAAAAAAAAATCTTGGATTCCAATTTCCTTAACGAGTGATTTATATTCCTTGTTGCACGTGCATTGATTTCCTTGAAATTCCCTCGACAGTTCCGAGGATGACTTTGAGAGTCTTAAGGAATATAAGTAATACCTTGAGGTTATCTTCTGATTGATTGTGGCTTGCTTGCTTTTTTGTTGTTTATTTATTTACTATTTCTTACTGTTCTTTTTTATTTGTTTTTGTTTCTTTCACTCCCTGTTTTTGGAGTTTGTTTTTCTTCTTGTTTCTTTTCGTCCTCGTCTCTTGTTTGTTTTCTTTTTCTTTTTTTTTTTCTTGTCTTCTCATTCTTGATTTGTTCTTTCTTTCTTTCTTATTGTCTTACTTCTTATTCTTCTTTTCCTTCTTCTTCTCATTTGGCATGTGCTTATCCTATTTCGTCCTCTCCACACCCACTTCCTCTTTCTCTTCCTCTTCCCCATACACCTCCTCCTCCTCCTCCTCCTCTATCTCTTCTACCTCCTCCTCATATCTCTATCCCCACTTCTCTCTCCCCTCCCTCAACCCCCCACTCCCTTCCCCTCACTCTCCAACTCCCTACCCCCTCCCCCACTCCCCTCCCCTCCCCCTCACCCACTCCCCACTCCCCTCCCTTCACTCTCCCACTCCCCCCGCTCCCCTCCTCCTCCCCCACTTCCCACTCCACTCTCCCACTCCCCACTCCCCTCCCCCTCCCTCCACTCCCCACTCCCTTCCCCTCCCTCTCCCCCTCCCCACCCCCTTCCCTCCCCTCTTCCACTCCCCTGCCCCCTCGCTCCCCACTCCCCCCCCCCTCCCTCCACTCTCCCACTCCCCATTCCCCTCCCTCCCCTTTCCCACTCCCCACTCCCCACTCTCCCACTCCCTACGCCCCTCCCCTCCCCCCACCACCCTCCACCATCACCCCCTGCTGTCTTAACGCCTGCTTAATGACCGAACGTTAATTACACAACAGCAGCAGCAGTAGTAGGAGTAGGAGTAGGAGTAGGTGTAGCGGTACGCCTAAGTTACAAGACCTTCTTAGAAATCAATTAAATTCGGTCGGATCAAAGACATCGGGAAAAGCTTTGAAGTGAGTGTGCGTGTGTGTGTGTGTGTGTGTGTTAGTGTGTGTGTGTGTGTGTTAGACGCCGCGGCAACACCTTAGAAGCAGCTGTTGTAAGTATAGTCTTGCTTTTAATAGAGGCTAATTAAACTAACTGGTTGATAATAGGTTTTGAACACGGATTTCTGATCGTCGCGGGTGTGTGTGTGTGTGATCAGCTGGTGGCAAATCGTGTAGGCTGTTTTTTTTTTTTTTTTTTTTTTTTTTTTGAGGGGGGAGGTGGGGAGGGGGGAGGGAGGAGGGGTGACGGTTTATGTAAAGTGTATAAGATAATGATGATGATGATGATTTTTTTTTATTATTATTCTTGTTATGAAGAAAAAAAAAATATTGTGATTAGCATTATCTTAATGTCATTACTATTATATTATTATTATCATTGTTAATGTTATTATTATTATTGTTTTTCATTATCATTATTTCTATCATTATTATCATTATTATTATTATCATTATCATTATCAACATTGTTATTATCATTATTACTATATTTGTTATTATCATGTTTATTATTATCATTAACATTATCATTTTCATTATCATTATCGACATTTCTTTCATTACTATTACTATCATCATCATTACTGTTATTGTTAGTTATCATTCTATCATTATATTTTGTGTTTCTTTTGTTCCTCGTTCTTTAACATTCTGCATTTGTTTTTGTGTGTGTGTGCGTGTGCATGTGTGTATGTGTATGTGTGCGTGTGTGTGTGTGTGACCGCCTGTACGTAAAACAAAATAATCTTTCCCCTTCTTCCCTTTTCTCTACCTCTCCTTACCCATTAAAAAAAAAAAAAAAAAAAAATCACACACACAAAAAAAAAAATAATAATAATAATAACAATAATAATAATAATGATGATGATGATGATAATAATAATAATAATAATAATAATAATGATAATAGTAATAATAATAATAATAATAATAATAATAATAATAATAATAATGATAATGGAAAAAATAATAAACCTAATAAAAATCAGATACAAATCACCCATACACACCATACCCCCAGATAAGATAAGATAAGCACTATCTCAGAGCGACAAATTGTGCCTTAAAGCGACGGACCTTAATTATCGTGACAAATTTTGTGATTTTCTTTGTCCGAACTTAAGGGACACCTTAAGGACCTTCTTTCCTTTTCTCTACCTCTCCTTACCCATTAAAAAAAAAAAAAAAAAAAAAATCACACACAAAAAAAATAATAATAATAATAATAACAATAATAATAATAATGATGATGATGATGATAATAATAATAATAATAATAATAATAATGATAATAGTAATAATAATAATAATAATAATAATAATAATAATAATAATAATAATAATAATAATGATAATGGAAAAAATAATAAACCTAATAAAAATCAGATACAAATCACCCATACACACCATACCCCCAGATAAGATAAGATAAGCACTATCTCAGAGCGACAAATTGTGCCTTAAAGCGACGGACCTTAATTATCGTGACAAATTTTGTGATTTTCTTTGTCCGAACTTAAGGGACACCTTAAGGACCTTCTTTCCTTTTCACGCTGTGTTTGTTTTTGTTGTTGTTGGGAAAGTTGCTTTTGAGGGGGCGGGAGGGGGGGGTGGAGGAGGGGAGGGGGCAGGGGGGTTCATTTTTGTGTTTGTGTGTGTTTGTTTGTGTGGGTGTGTGGGTGTGGGTGTGTGGGGGGAGTGGGGGGGGAGGGGGTGTTTGGGATTTTTCGTTTTTTTTTTTGTTTGTTTGTTTGTTTGCGTTGCATATAAATGATTGTATTACGGTTGTTATAGTTCTCTGTATTATTACTGTTGTTGTGGTCGTTAGGTTTGTCATAAGTACTGTTATTATCATTATCATTATCACTATTATTATTATTAACATCATTATCATTATTATTATTATCATTATCATTATTATTGCTACTACTACTATTACTATCATATTCATTATTATCATCATTATTTATATCTTTTATATTGTTATCATCATGATTATTGTCATGATTATCATCATCATTGTTATCATGATTATAATTATAATAATTGTCATCATCATCATCACAATCGTCATCACCATTATTGTTATCATTATTATTATCATTATGATTGCAATTGTTATCATTATTACTATTTTATTACTATATTCCTCATTATCATTATCATTATTATTTGTATCATTATCAATAGTAGTAATGCTATCATCATTATCCTAATTATAATCATCTTCGTTATCATTCAAGCACTGATTATGAAAACTATCATTCTTACTATCATTACCATCATCATCATTATTATTATTATCAACAACATTATTATGCTCAAGTTACTGTTATCATCATCATCAATAGTCACACTCACAATAATTCTCATAATAGTAATAGCAATAGCACCATCACCACTGTAACCACCATATCTACTGCAGGTATCAATAGTATCAAAAATATTATTCACATCATTATTTTGAGCATCTTTACCATCACTATAAACATGCTACCACCATACCGCTGACCACCAATTCTTCCTCTTCCTCCTACTCGCATCCCATACCAACGCCATACACCATACCACCATATAACGGCATTCCCAAAGGGGGTATTGTCTTTTCAGATACGCGTCTTCGAACAGCTGTCGTCTTTCACCCTTTTAGTCAGGAATGGGGGAGAGGGAAGGGCAGAGGGGGAGAGGAAGGGGGGGAGGGGGAGAGGAAGGGGAGAAGAGAGGGAGGGGGAGAGGAGGGGGAGGGGGAGGGGGAGGGAGGGGGGAGGGATTAAAGGTGGTTAGGGGTCCTGTAGCTTTTTTTTTGGGGGGGGGGGGGGGGAAGGTTAAAGAGTTGGGGTTATGAGTTTAGTATTAGAGAGAGGGAGAGGGGAGGGAGGGAGATATATGTATATATATATATATATATATATATATATATATATATATATATATATATATATATATATATATATATACATATCTCTCTCTCTCTCTCATTCTCTCTCTCTCTCTCTCTCTCTCTCTCTCTATATATATATATATATATATATATATATATATATATGTATATATATATATATATATATATATATATATATACATATATATATATGAGAGAGAGCGAGAAAGAAAGAGAGAGAGAGAGAGAGAGAGAGAGAGAGGGGGGGGGGGAGCGATCATACATGAAGGATTGAGTAGTTGAGAGGGAGGGATATGGAATCTGACTATAAACAATATACACCATACATAAATCATAGTCACTTTAGCGTTACACTATACTTCCACATCCCTTGGTTCCTGAAGTGACACTCGAAGTGACACTTTTTATGATTGCAATTGATTTTATTGTGTCATTTTCAACGGGATGGATTTAGTTGTATTAATATTTGTATTCCTTTTAGTATTCCCTTAAGTATTAGTATTAGTATTGATTTTATCATTATTATCATTGTATTTTTTACCATTGTTATTTTCATTTTTATCAGTGTTATGTTTGTTTGTTTTTTCTTATTATTATCATCATTATTATTATCATTATTATTATTATCATCTTTCCTATCATTATTATTATTATCATCCTTAATATCATTATTATTATCATCATTGATTTTGTTGTTATATGTACAATCTATTATCATCAGTATTATTATCATTATCAACATTATTATTGTTATCACTATCAACATTATTATCATTATTATCATCATTATTATTATTATCAGTATAATTATTACTATTACCATCATCTACACTTTATGAATTTAACTTTACTAAAAAGTGCACATTCTATTATTATTATTATTGTCATTATTATTGTCGTTATTATTATCATTATATATATATATATATATATATATATATATATATATATATATATATTGACAATATAATTTTTTATCATTATGTTAGCGACCCCCTCCCCCCCCTAAAAAAAATAAAAATAATAAGGGATTGTATGGGACGCGAACTCTGGACGCTTGAGTAGAAGACTTGCACGAAACTGAGTGAGCTATGCTCGGTTGCATGTCAATTGCACAAGGGAAGGTTTTATACATCACACATTCACTTTAAGACATGTATACACATACGTTATATCGATATCAGTAATATTTAAATGATTATGATAATGATGATGATAATGATGATAATAATGATGATGATGATAATAATGAGGAGGAGGAGAAAGAGGAGGAGGATAATGATAGTAATGATAATGCTGTTGGTGATGATAATCGTAGTATTAATAAAGTAATAATGGTAATTATGATGAAGAAAAAAAAACACTCAAGTATAAAGGTAATTACAAAACAAAATGATAATAATAATGATTATGATAACAATAATGATGATATTGATGATAATAATGATAATGATAATGATGATAATGATGATGATAATGAGGAGGAGGGGAAAGAGGAGGATGAAAATTAAAGTGATGCTGATGCTGTCAATGATGATAAGGATAAAAATCATAGAATTGATAGAGCAATAATGGTAATTATGATGAAGAAAAAAAGAAAAAAATGAAAAAAAAAGTAGAAACTAAATAACGAAACAAGATGATAATGATGAGGATTATGCTAACAATAATAATGAGGATAATAATAACAATAATAATGACAATTACCATAATCATGATGATGATGAAAACAAGAGTAGTGGGAATAATAACAATGACAAATATAATGAAAATGATAAGATCAGACTAATACTTTTAACAACAATGATGGTGATGCTGATGCTAACATCAGTGATCCTGCAACCACTATTGCTACAACTACTATTAACAATGGAGAGAGCAGTGCTGGTAGTAAGGAATTAGAATGATAACAATAATGATCATTCTGATGTAATTGTGATAACAAGAGCAACAGTAACAACAATGATCATGATATCAATAATGATATAATAACGATGCTAATAATAACAAGAATAACAAGAATGACAATGACAGCTGTAATAAGAATGATTATGATAATTAGGATGATAACAATAATACTATTGAAAAAAAAAATCAGCGGTATCAGTAGAAGTAACAATAATGATAATGATAAGAAAAAGAACAATAATGAGAGGAACGGCGATGATGATGATGACGATAATGATGACGTCAGAGCGTGTGGCTGCGTGCGTGTGTTCGAGGCTCAACGACACTGGTTCAATGATGATGTTGATGATGATGATCATAATAATCATGATGATAATGATAACAACAGTGAAAATAGTGATGATGATGTTGATGATGATGATCATAATAATCATGATGATAAGGACAGCAACAAGGAAAATAGTGATAGTAATGATGATGATAATAATAATACTGACAATAATAATGATGATTATGATAACAACAATAATAAATGATGATCATGCTGATAATAATAATAACAGCAATAATAAATAATATAATAATATGATATCAATATAATATAATAATATAATGATAATATAATAATGATATAATAATATAATAATAATATAATAGTATAATAATAATAATAACAATATAATAATAATAATAATATAATAATAATAATAATATAATAATATAATAATATAATAATAATATAATAATAATATATAATAATACATAATAATATAATAATAATATATAATATAATAATAATATATAAATAATATATAAATAATATATAAATATAATATATAATAATAATATATAATATAATATAATAATAATAATAATAATATAATAATAATAATAATAATAATAATAATAATAATAATAATAATAATAATAATAATAATAATATAATGATATAATAATAATAATAATAATATAATAATAATAATAATAATAATATAATAATAATAATAATAATAATAATAATAATAATATAATAATAATAATAATAATAATAATAATAATAATATAATAATAATATAATAATATAATAATGTAATATAATAACAGCAATAATAAATGATGATCATGCTGATAGCGACAATGGTGTGATAGTAGTGAAAACTAGAATAACTTCAATAATGATGATAATGATAATCAAAGTAACAATACCGATAAAAATGATAATGCTGATTGTAATGATAATAGTAATAATAATAATAATAATAATAATAATAATAATAATAATGATAATCAAAACAAAGACAGCAACAACAATGATAATAAAAACACGATGATAGACATGATAAAAAAGAAATATGAATGATTATATTATGTATGATAAAGATAAGAATGGTGATGAGGAGGAGGATTATGATATTGATGATGATGATGATGATGATGATGGGGATGGTGATGAGGATGATAATGATAATGGTGATAATGATGATGATGATGATGATGGGGATGTTTATGATGGTGATGGTAATGATGATAATGATGATGATTGGAACGGTAATAATGATGATAATGATAATGGTGATGATAATGATAATGATGATGTAATGATGATGATTGGGATGGTAATGAGATTGATAATGATGATGGGGATGATTATGGTCATGATGGGGATGGTTTTAAGATTAATAATGATGATGATGGGGATGGTAATGATGATGGTGGTGATGATGGTAATTTTGATGGGGATGATGACGGTGATGGTGGTGATGATGATGATTATTATTATGATAATGAGTATGATGATAATGATAATAATAATAATGGTAAGGAAAAGGATTATGATAATGATAATGATGTAGTAGTGATGATAGTTATTACAATAATGATGATAATGATATCGAAAGGAATAAGTAATGATGATGATAATGATAATGATGATGATAACAATAGTAACAATAAAAATAATTATAATGATATTGATATCAATATTATGATGATAGTGATAATTGCAATGATGATAATGATAACAAGAGAGATGACAATCATGTTATCATGATAATGATAACGATGATAACAATTATGATAGTAAAAACTGATGATGGAAATGATGACGTTGTCGATGATGATGATAATGATCGGAATAATGAAGATGATGATAACGATAATGCTTAAATAGTAAGCGTTTTGATAATAAGAGAAAAATTAATGATGATGGAAGTGATAATGAAAATAATGATGATGATTAACTAATAGACCCCCCCAAAAAAAAAAAATAATTATAATAAAAAAAAATAAGGGCTTTGTATGGGACGCGAACTCTGGACGCTTGAGTAGAAGACTTGGACGAAACTGAGTGAGCTATGCTCAGTTGCATGTCAATTGCACAAGGGAAGGTTTTAAACATCACACATTCACTTATTGACATGAATACTCATACGATATTTCGATATCGGTATTTTTAAATAATCATGATAATGATGATGATAGTAATGGGGATGATGATGATAATGAGAAGGAAGAGTAAAAGGAGGATGATAATGATAGTGATGATGATGATGATGATGATGATAAGAATAAAATTCGTAGTATTGATACAGCAATAATGGTAATTATGATGAAGAATAAATAAAAAAACAAAACAAAAACACAAGTATAAAGGTAATAACAAAACAAAATGATAATGATGATGATAATGATATCAATAATAATGATGATAATAATAAAGATAATAATGACAGTGACCATAATCATGATGATGATGAAAACAAGAGAAGTGGGAATAATAACACAGACAAAGATAATAAAAATGATAAGATCAGACTAATACTTTTAACAACAATGATGGTGATGCTGATGCTAACATCAGTGATCCTGCAACCACTATTGCTACTACTACTATTAACAATGGAGAGAGCAGTGCTGGTAGTAAGGAATTAGAATGATAACAATAATGATCATTCTGATGTAATTGTGATAACAAGAGCAACAGTAACAACAATGATCATGATATTAATAATGATATAATAACGATGTTAATAATAACAAGAATAACAAGAATGATAATGACAACTGTGATAAAAAGGATTATGATAATCACGATAATAACAATGATATTATTGATAATAATAAAAAAAAAACATCAGTAGAAGTATCAGCAATGGTAATGATAAGAAAAAGAACAATAATAAGAGGAACGGCGATGATGATGATGACGATAATGATGACGTCAGAGCGTGTGGCTTATTATGATGATGATAATGATGATAACAATTATGATAGTAAGAACTGATAATGAAAATGATGGCGATGTCGACGATGATGATAATGATCGGAATAATAAAGATTATGATAACGATAATGCTTAAATAGTAAGCGTTTTGATAATAAGGTTAATACTAATGACGATGGAAGTGATAATGATAATAATGATGATGATTAACTAATAAAAATAACAACACTGACAATAGAACTCTTAATCATTATGATAGCGACCCCCCCCCCCACCAAAAAAAAAAATAATAAAAAAAAATAAGGGCTTTGTATGGGACGCGAACTCTGGACGCTTGAGTAGAAGACTTGGACGAAACTGAGTGAGCTATGATCAGTT
>NW_028234411.1:19864851-19869851 GCF_977035675.1 Penaeus japonicus
ATCATTATCATTGTTTTTATTGTTACTATTGTTATCATCATCATTATCATTATCATCATCATTACTTATTCCTTCCGATATCATTATCATCATTATTGTAATAACTATAACTATCATTATCATTATCATAATCCTTTTCCTTACCATTATTATTATCATTATCATCATACTCATTATCATAATAATAATCATCATCATCACCACCATCAGCGTCATCATCCCCATCAAAATTACCATCATCATTATCATCATCACCATCATCATTATTATCATCACCACCATCATCATTACCATCCCCATCATCATCATTATTAACCTTAAAACCATCCCCATCATGACCATAATCATCCCCATCATCATTATCAATCTCATTACCATCCCAATCATCATCATTACATCACCATTATCATTATCATCACCATTATCATTATCATCATTATTACCGTTCCAATCATCATCATTATCATCATCATCATCACCATCAGCATCATAAACATCCCCATCATCATCATCATTATCACCATTATCATTATCATACTCATCACCATCCCCATCATCATCATCATCATCATCATCAACATCATAATCCTCCTCATCATCATCATTCTTATTTTTATCATACATAATATAATCATTCATATTTCTTTTTTTATCATGTCTATCATCGTTGTTTTTATTATCATTGTAGTTGATGTCTTTGCTTTTATTATTATTATTATTATTATTATTATTATTATTATTATTATTATTATTATTATTATTATTACAATCCTTATTATCATTTTTATCGGTATTGTTACTTTGATTATCATTATCATCATTATTGAAGTTATTCTTGTTATCACTATTACATCAGAATGATCATTATTGTTATCATTCTAATTCCTTACTACCAGCACTGCTCTCTTCACTGTTAATAGTAGTAGTAGCAATAGTGGTTGCAGGATCACTGATGTTAGCATCAGCATCACCATCATTGCTGTTAAAAGTATTAGTCTGATCTTATCATTTTTATTATCTTTGTCAGTGTTATTATTCCCACTTCTCTTGTTTTCATCATCATCATGATTATGGTCACTGTCATTATTATCTTTATTATTATCATCATTATTACTGATATCATTACCATCATCATTATTATTGATATCATTATCATCATCATTATCATTTTGTTTTGTTATTACCTTTATACTTGTGTTTTTTTTTTTTTTTTTTTTTTTTTTTTTTATTCATCATAATTACCATTATTGTTATATCAATACTACGAATTTTATCCTTATCATCATCATCATCATCATCACTATCATTATCACCCTCCTTTTACTCCTGCTTCTCATTATCATCATCATCATCCCCATCATTATCATCATCATTATCATAACCATTTAAGTATTACGAATATCGATATAGCGCATGTGAATGCATGTCTATAAGTGAATGTGTGATGTTTAAAACCTTCCCTTGTGCAATTGACATGCAACCGAGCATAGCTCACTCAGTTTCGTGCAAGTCTTCTACTCAAGCGTCCAGAGTTCGCGTCCCATACAAGGCCCTTATTTTTTATTTTTTTATTTTTTATTTTATTATTATTGGGGGGGTGGGGGGTCGCTATTCTTTAAATCATTAAGAGTTCCATTGTCAGTGTTATTATGTTTATTATTTACTTATCATCATCATTATTTTCATTATCACTTCCCATCATCAATAGTTTTTTTCTTATTTCAAAACGTTAACTATTTAAGACATTACGTTATCATCATCTTTATTATTCGATCATTAATCATCATCATCGACAACCGCCGCCATCATTTCCATCATCAGTTTTTACTATCATAATTGTATCAATCGTTATCGTTATTATTTATCATGATAACATGATTGTCATCTCTCTTGTTATCATTATCATCATTGCAACCTTATCACATTCATCATCATATATTGATATTCAATATCATTATCATTGTTTTTATTGTTACTATTGTGATCAGCAATCATCCTCATTATCATTTATCACCATCATTACTTATTCCTTCCCGATATCATTATCAATCATTATTGTAATAACTATAACTTTATCACATACTACATCATATCTATCATTATCATAATTCCTTTCCTTACCATTATTATTTCATCCTATCATCATATACATCATCTATAGTATGATCATCAGTCATCCTCACCCATCATCATATCCGACCATCATAATCATCATCCTTATCATCATCATCAGTATGATCATCATCATTATCATCACCACCATCATCATTACCATTATCTCACTCGGTTCATTATTCATCTTAAAACCATCCCCAGATGAACATAATATCCCATCATCATTATCATCTCATTACCACCATCATCATTATCATTACATCCTTATAACCATCCCATCATCACCATCAATCAATCACCATCACCGTATACAATCCCATCCCATCCTAATCATCATCATTTATAATCATCACCAGGCATCATAAACATCGCCATCTCATCATTATCACATTTTCAGCATTATCATTATCATAACTCATCACCATCATCATTATCATCATCATCATCACCATCACCTAAATCCTCCTACATACAATTCATCATTCTTATTTTTCATCATTTGCTTAGATGACGCTTCCCAGCAAAAGAAGATGATGACTTCATATGATTATTATGCTTTTGAATCAAGATGCGAATACTGGCGGTGTTGGGGACATAAATGTTTTGAATCATTCATATTTCCATTTTTTATCACAGGGTCTATTCATCGTTGTATTTATTATCAATGTTGTTGCGTGTCTTTGCTTTTATTACTATTTTGGTCGGTATTATTTTATTATGATTATTATTATTTGGTGGATTTATGGATGATGAAGGATTATTATAATTATTATTATTACAATCATCATTATTATTTTTATCGGTATTATTACTTTGATTATCATCCTCCTCATTACTGAAGCTATTCTTGTTTTCTTTGATATCATCATCATTGTCGTTATCAGCATAATCATCATTATCTTTAGTGTTACTGTTGTAATAATTATCATTATTATTGTCGCTATCATTATTATTATTATCAACATCATCATCACTATTTTCATTCTTGTTATCCTTATCATCATGGCTATTATGATCATCATCAACATCATCATTGAACCAGTGTCGTAGAGCCTCGAACACACACACGCAGCCACGAGCTCTGACGTCATCATTATCATCATCATCATCATCGCCATTCCTCTTATCATTGTTCTTTTTCTTATCATTATCATTATTGTTACTTCTACTGATACCGCTGTTCTGTTTTTTTTTATTATTATCAATAATATCGTTGTTATTATCGTGATTATCATAATCCTTTTTATCACAGTTGTCATTATCATTCTTGTTATTCTTGTTATTATTAGCATCGTTATTATATCATTATTAATATCATGATCATTGTTGTTACTGTTGCTCTTGTTATCACAATTACATCAGAATGATCATTATTGTTATCATTCTAATTCCTTACTCTTGTTTTCGTCCTCATCATGATTATGGTAATTGTCATTATTGTCGTTATTATTATCATCGTTATCATTGTTATCATAATCATCATTATTATCATTTTGTTTTATTTTGTTTTGTTTTTTGTGTTTTTCTTCATCATAATTACCATTATTGCTTTATTAATACTACGATTTCTGTCCTTATCATCACCAATAGCATCATCATCACTATCATTATCATCCTCCTCTTTCTCCTCCTCCTCATTATTTTCATCACCATCATTATTACCATCATTATCATCATCATGATCATAATCATTTAGATATTACTAATATCGATGTAACGTGTGTTTATACATGTCTATGAGTGAATGTGTGATGTTTAAAACCTTCCCTTGTGCAACTGACATGCAACCGAGCATAGCTCACTCAGTTTCGTGCAAGTCTTCTACTCAAGCGTCCAGAGTTCGCGTCCCATACAAAGCCCTTACTTTTTTTTTTTTTTTTTTTTTTAAGGGGTGGGTGGCTATCATAATCATTAAGAGTTCCATTGTTATTATTGGTAGCATTATTGTTATTTCTCTTAGTTAATCATCATCATTACTATTATTATCACTTTCATCGTGATAGTATTGCTATTATCATTGAAACGCTTACTATTTAAGCATTATCGTTATCGTAATCTTTATTATTCCGATCATTATCACCATCGTCGACATCATCATTTTCATTATCAGCTTTTACTATATAATGGCAATCATCATTTTCATCATCCTATTATCGTGTTATATCATATTAGATATAAATTTCCTCATCCTGAATTATTTTTGAACATATTTTTTGACGTAATAACAAACATGATCAAGACACACAAGCACACACACAAACAAACAAACAAACAAAACACACACACATGCACACACACACACACAAAACACAAACAAACAAACAAACAAAAAACACACACACACATACACACACACACAAACAAACAATCAAACAAACAAAACACACACACACAAACAAACAAACAAAAAACACATACACAAACACATGCACACACACACACACATACACACACACACACACAAACAAACAAAAAAAACACACAAACAAACAAACAAAACACACACACAAACAAACAAACAAAAAACACATACACAAACACATGCACACACACACACACATACACATACACACACACACACACACAAACAAACAAACAAAAAACACACACAAACAAACAAACAAACAAACAAAACACACACATATGCACACATTGCACAGTGCAAGCGAAGACGTTTCTCTGCAAAGTAAACACCGCAGCCTCTGTCGGTGGCAGATCACTGACCTGCGGCGATGATCACGTTGCATAACATTTTGTTAAATATCTCGATATCAGATGAAAATTAAATAATAACACAGGTCTTACGAATTAAAATGCATCATTGTCTATGTCGCTATATCACCGAAGTATGCTTAGAGTATGTGAAAAAGGCATAATGTGGCATG
>NW_028234411.1:19874851-19879851 GCF_977035675.1 Penaeus japonicus
TTCACCTCTTCATTCCCTCACCCACCAACCCACGCCCTTCACCCATCAACCTATCCCTTCACCCACCAACCCAAACACCCCCTCACCCACCTTTTCCCCCTCCTCATCCCCTCATTCCCTCACCCATCACCCCACCTACTCACCCCCTCATTCCCTTACTCATCAGCCCATCCCCTCACCCACCAACTTAACCACCCACCCACCCCACCCTCTCATTCCCATTATCATCATTATCATCATTTTTAGTAGTAGCAGAAATGTCATTATGAATCATTATTATGAGCGTCATCATTATAGTTAATACTATCAGTAGTATCTATTACGATCAAAATTATCATCACCATCATCATCATCATTAATGAAACGGTACGATTAAAGATACATACTTAATTTTCATAACACAATCATACATCTAAAAAAAAAAAAGAAAAAAAAAAAGAAACATAAATAAACAGAAAGAAACAGAATAATAACACCATACATCCGCTAAGCATAGCGAAAAAAGCGAAGTCTAGCGACCCAGGCGTATAATAGCGAAAAATAAGGCGACCCCCGCGAAAAAAATAGCACCACGAAAACAGAGCGACCCACCCCACCCCCCACCCCCACCCACCCCCCCCACCACCCCACCACACCCCCCCCCCCCCACCCCCCCCCCCACCCCACCCCCAATACAGTGAATATAGTACGTGTGTGTGTGACCAGTGATTTACCGGCCGCTGATATTTCGAATTTTAACGGCTAAATCCGGGTCGTGTTGCGGTGTCTATGGCGCTCGTCTTCAGAATGGGAAAGAGAGCGAGTGTTTCAGGTTATCTCTGAGTTGCTGTTGTTGTTGTTGTTGTTGTTTTGTTTTATGGGGAAGATTGGGTTTTGGTCTTTGTTTTGTTTTGTTTTGTTTTTGTTTTTAATTTGTTTGTATTTTACTTATGTTTTCTTTTGCTTCTGCTTGTCTGTCTGTCTCTGTCTCTGTCTCTCTCTCTTTCTCTTTCTCTCTCTCTCTCTCTCTCTCTCTCTCTCTCTCTCTCTCTCTCTCTCTCTCTCTCTCTCTCTCTCTCTGTCTGTCTGTCCCCCCCTCTCTCTCTCTCTCTCCCTCCCTCCCTCCTTCTCCCTGTCTCCCCCTCCCTCTCTCTCTCTCTCTCTCTCTCTCTCTCTCTCTCTCTCTCTCTCTCTCTCTCTCTCTCTCTCTCTCTCTCTCTCTCTCTCTCTTCCTCCTTCCCTCTCTCTCTCTCTCTCTGGCATTCCTCATTCCAAAGAAGACCCCGATTTCTTCATCCACGCATTCTCCATTTGCATAATAATTCAATATCTCACATACCAGCGTTTCGCCCCTATAAAACTCCCTTCGTAATAGATTAGTCTTATCTAGCGCCTCCCAAATATTGAATATCGCATCCGGCACATTTTACTTAATACCGTAACATCCTTCACATCCAGCACACTTTGCAGACTTCAAAACACACTTCTTCGAGTCGTATTTTTCCCTCGTTTGACGCGCTCATATACCTCGATACTGCCATACTTGCTCTTAAGACTATCTAACTCTGTCAAAGAAGAAAGAGAGAAGGGAAAAAAGGAGGTGTATACACATAAAAAAAAATAAAAAAATAAGAGACCTCCTCACAACATGACGGAGACGACAGGAATATAACGTCGCCATTTTTATAAATCCTTTTTAATCCGCTCTGCTTCCATATAGATCGCCGATCATATTTGTTATCCTCATTTTTGGCAAACATGACCTCAAGGTGAATAATTATCCCGCGCATAAATTTACTTTAATTCTCCGCATCGCTCTTAAATGAACTTTTAATATGAGGAATTTATACGCTTTGCATAATTCACGCACAGGACGAGAAAGATGGAGTGAGAAGACATGATGGATTTGGTTGTTGCGAGAGCCATCTATTGGTGGAATGTTCTAAAGACTTCTCTTGGCTCGGTGGATTTTCAATATGGTATTTTGCTAGTATTAATAGTGATAATAATGATGATGTAATCATGATAATAATAATGATGATGATAATAATAATGATGATGATAATAATAATGATGCTGATAATAATAATGATAACAATGTTGTTACCGATAATAATAACGATGACAATAATGAAGCTAATAACAAGCATATAAATGATAATGATAACACCAACAGCCACAATTAGTATAGCAATATTAATGAAAACAAAAATATTAATGATAATGATAATCACAATCATAATAATGAAAACAGTAATGGTTATTAGGATAATGATAATAATTTCATGAAAAGTTATACCTAGACTTTTGTAAAATATGTATAATAGGATATAACAAGAAAGAGAAGATAGGAGAGACGAATAAACAGAGGGAGAGAGAGAGAGAGAGAGAGAGACAGAGAACTATAGAGAGGGAGACAGAAAAAAACAGAGAGAGAGAGAGACATATAAACAGAGAGACAAAGAGGGAGAAAAAAAATAAAGAAAAGGCAAAAGAGAGAGAGAGAGAGAGAGCGACAGAGACAGAGAGACATAGAGAGAGAGACAGAGACAGAAACAGAGAGAGACTTAGTGAGAGAGAGACAGAGACAAACAGACAGAAAAAGAGAGAGAGAGAGAGAGAATTCTGAGAAAGAGGTATGCATAAATAAATAAATTTGCCTAACGCGCATTTGCATTAAAAACAGTTGTAAACCTATAAATAAACATAATTTTTTACAACACCCTGCCGGAGATGACTGAAGGAGGGGGGAGGGGGGAGGGGGGTTGGGTAGAAGGGAAAGAGGGAGAGAAGGGGAGGAGAAGGGTATGTGGGGGAGAAGGGGAGAGGTAAGGGGGGTAGGGGGAAAGAACGAGAAAGGGAGAAGAAAAGGAGATAGGGGGAGGTAGAGAATGAGATGAGGAGGAGGAATAGGGGATGGAAGGAGAAGGAGAAAGGGAAGGGAAGAGGGGGGGGGAGGAGATAGGGGGATAGAATGAGACGGAGAGGAGAAGGGAAAGGGGAAGAAGAAAACGATGATAAGAAGAAGAAGAACAGAGAGAGAGAGAGAGAGAGAGAGAACGAGGATGTGAAGGAAGCGAGGAAGAGGAGAAGGAGCAGTAGGAGGGGGGGCAGTGAGGATATCGCCGCCCATAACAGGGCAAGCCCAGTCGCGCCCCGCCGCGGCCCGGCCGCGCGGCGCCCGCCCTAGCCCCCGGCGCGCGACCCCCCGACGCGCACCCCCCGCCACGCCGCAGCCCCCCGTCGCGACGCCACGCCGCCGCACCCCGAGCCGACCGCGCCGACCGCTCGGCGCCGAGAAACCCGCCCCGCCGCACGCCGCTCGCCGGCTGCGCCGCGCGCCGACGCACCCGCACGCGCCGCGAGCCATGCGACCGGCCCCCCCGCGACGAGTATCCCCCCGCCGCAGGCGCCGACAAGCCCGCGGCATCGCTGCCCGCAGCCCCCCCCGCGCTCGGCGGCGGCCCCCCAGGCCGCCTCAGCCACCAGCACGCGCGGGCCCGCGGCCCCGCGCCCTGCCGCCCCCGCCGCCCTCGCGCCCCTCCCCTCCCCCCGCCCCGCCCAACCCCACCCTCCCATGCCAAGAGCCCCCAGACATCCAAATGAGGCATGCCCAGGTAAAGAAGATCTCACAGAGTATAATCGTATGTATATTAACCATGAACTTATTAAGGCGAAAACAGCGCTTGCAGTCCACACCCTGGGTCTTACTCCTCCCCCTCTCCCCTCTCCCCTCCCCCCTCTTCCCTCCTCCCTGTCTCCCCCTTATCTACCCCTTCTCTTTCTGCTTTTAAATAAGTTATTTAAATATTGGTGAAGATGAGAAGGGGCAGGGAGGGAGAGTGCTGAGAGAGAGAGAGAGAGAGAGAGAGAGAGAGGAGGGGAGGGAGAGAGAGAGAGAGAGAGAGAGAGAGAGAGAGAGAGAGAGAGAGAGGGAGGGAGAGAGGGGGGGTTAGGGGAAGGGAGGGACTGTCAGTGAGAGAGAGATAGAGAGAAATAGAGGAAGAGAGAGAGGGAGAGACTGTCATATAGGAGAGAGAAAGAGAGAGATAGAGAGATAGAGAAAGAGAGAGAGAGAGAGAGAGCAAGGGTTGGGGCTATGATATTCGCAACCACATTACTTACCTTGTAGCATATTGCAACTTAATGTAAATTATTGTGACTATTGATGTAACTCAATGTAACTTAAAGTAACTTTATAGGGTGGGGGGGGGGGGGGGGACCTCTACTTCCCCCTCTCCCTCCTCTCCATCTCTCTCTCTTCTCATCTCTCTCTTCTCTCTACTTACCTCTCTCCTCTGTCCTCCTCCCTCCCCCTCCCCCTACCCCCTCTCCTCTCGGACCCGTAAATGCTACGCCAGAGAAATAGCCTCCAGAAACTACAAGGTCAGAGAGACTACTAGCTTATGAAAAGACTATGAACCGCCAAAGACTACAAGTCACTTGAGACTATCCTATTATCTCAAAACTTGTAGCTCTGTGGGATAGGTAGCAAGAGATACTAGAAAGTTCAAGAGACTACTATCCCTAGAGGTATTACAAGTATTACGAGAGATTACTAGTATATTAAATAGAATATTTTTTTTATTACTATTATTTGAATGTACCTTTATCTCTTTGATAATTTTTCGCTCTTTTTTTTTTTTTCTTTCTTTTTTTTTTTGTCCGGCATTTTGATGTTTCCTTTAATACTTTTTTATATGTTTGTTTTCTTCTTTATCTTTCTTTTTCGTTCGTTTTCTTCCATTTGCTAACTTTGCTGTAGAGGTCTTCCGTTATTCTGCCTGTGTTATTGGGGCCGAGGGGTGGCGCCGATGGAGGCGTTGGGTGGGGGGGTACTGGTGTTGTTTTGATAAGATTTTGATTAGATTTTTTACAATGAAAATCATTAAAGTTTGTTTGAAGAGACTCTCTCTCTATGCGTATATAAGAGATATTCTATATCTATCTACGAGAGCTATCTATGCGTATCTATCTCTGTTACTCGCCTCCTCCTTTTGGCACTTAGGGTTCCACGCTCT
>NW_028234411.1:19887351-19889851 GCF_977035675.1 Penaeus japonicus
CTCGCTCACTCTCCTCCTTCCTGCCCCCTCTCTCTCTCTCTCTCTCTCTCTCTCTCTCTCTCTCTCTCTCTCTCTCTCTCTCTCTCTCTCTCTCTCTCTCTCTCTCTCTCTCTCTTCTCTGGGGGAGACAATATCACATCCTTTTGTATATACTTATCGCTAATGATTATTTTTTTTTTTTCGGAATTACTCTAGTAGAACATCCAGTTACCTCGCCATTAAACGAGAAATATTATTGCATACAAAGAGCATAACAAATGAAATACATCTCCACTCAAACTGTCAAACAAAATTTTATTAAAAAAAAAAAAAAAAAAAAAAAAAAAATCGCCATAATTCACAAATTATGGGATCTTCCCCTTATTTTTTCTAACCATTTTGTATTTTACGATTTGTTTTTTTTTTCTCAGATTCGATGGTTAGCTAGATATTTATTCTTCATTGCTTGCTGTTGATGTGACCTTTTCTACCACGAGGTCATTTTCTACCACGAGAACACGGCAGGAGCAGCTTTCTTGGTTTATTGCTAAGCTTGAACAGTAGGACGTCGGAGTGAGGGCTGCTCCTCCTCCGAGGAGCGAGGTGTTGCTCCTCTGCTCCCCGAGAGGAGACTCTCTACCACAATGTGTGACTTGTCTCAGGAGATGTGTAAATCACATGTTTCTTGTAACATGTGACATTTGGAATGTGATGAGTGAAGTGTTGCATCAATACATAGCTCTTGCAAAGGGAAAGACAAAACAACACTGTTATGTCTGGCGTGAGAGGGGTAGGTAGATAGGTGAAGCAACGAGCGTACGTATATGCATGTATATATGTGTATGTGGTAGAATATATATATAACAATTAGAGTAATATGAAAGATACATATTAGATTGATTATTGCATCAAATAGAATCTAGTAGCAAATGCATACATGTGCAAATGACATTTGATGGACATAATAACAATTACAGCAGACAATGGTTACACTGTCTCTCTCTCTGTGTGTGTGTGTGTGTGTGTGTGTGTGTGTGTGTGTGTGTGTGTGTGTGTATGTGTGTGTGTGTATGTGTGTGTGTGTTTGTATGTCTCTCTCTCTCTCTTTCTCTCTCCCCTCTCTCTCTCTCTCTCTCTCTCTCTCTCTCTCTCTCTCTCTCTCTCTCTCTCTCTCTCTCTCTCTCTCTCTCTCTCTCTCTCTCTCTCTCTCTCTCTCTCTCTCTCTCTCTCTCTCTCTCTCTCTCTCTCTCTCTCTCTCTCTCTTCCTTAAATCTAACGGTTCTAACCTCGTAGATTTACATTCTACAATTACGTAGGCAGAAAAAAGCTGTTCCGCTCTCATTATGAATTTGCATATTTTTCCAGTACACAACACACTCTAAGTATACAAGGGAATATTAAATAAATGTCTGGCATTACGGAACAAAGGCATTTCTCCGAGCTACGACTTGAATTTTTACTTACAATTTACTTTTACATAGTGTAGTGTAAGTATAAAAGGAGAAAATAAATTAATTTTCCAAGATACAAAAGTAGAGTTAGATATGATACACATTTTATTTAGTATTCCAGAACAGATAATATTTTGCTTCAATAAACAGGTAAAGCGTAAGTATAAAGGAGAAAATAACTTTATTTTCCAAGAAACATAAGTAAAGTTACATATAATACACATTTTATTTAGTATTCCAGAACAAATAACATTTTAATCCAACAAACAGTTAAAGTAGGATGTAGACCTACTTCCATAAGTATGAATTCACTATATAATATGCATATTAACAAGTTGAAATAAATCCGAGATTAGAACTCACGACCCACAGTTCTGCCATGACCAGTGGGCGTGGTTTGGTACACCAACCTGTCCGGTCCACCTGTAGCCAGCTGTCCATTTCTCATCTCCGTACTCTATCTCGTCCGCCAATTCTCTTATCAATTTAATAATTATTTTGTCATTCTTATTATGAATATGTTTTCGGCGTTTGGAGTAGCGTTCTGTATTTTTGTCTGCTGTTGGTGTTATTGTCTTTATTTATTTATTATTATTTTTTTTTTTTATTATTATTATTATTTTTTATTTTTTATTTTTTTTTTTTTTCAGCGAATGAGTGAGGGAGAAGAGAAAGAGGGGAAGAGAGAGAGGAGGGCGGAATAACAAGAGTGACAGAGATAGGGAAGAGAGTAAGAGAGAGAGAGAGAGAGAGAAAGAGAGATTAGGATAGCAAACAATGAATGACAGGGAGGGCATGAAAGAGAGAGACAGACGAAAAAAAAAAAAAAACGAACAGAGAAACCAAAAGATAAAGAAAAATCTAGACACAACAAAAGCCCCCCCCCCCAAAAAAAAAAAAAAAAAAAAAAAAATAGAGAGAGAAAAAAACAAACATAAAATAATCTTTAAAAAAAAACGAGTAAAAAAACAGAAAAAGACCCCGAACACAGCATCCATTCCGAATGAGATCCAGAAGAATCTCCATAGTTCCATTCTCGCTCCGTCACCTTCGCTCTAAGAATTCCTAGG
>NW_028234411.1:19912351-19914851 GCF_977035675.1 Penaeus japonicus
TTTTTTGTAGATAGTAACCTTGGGGATTAATTCAATCGTGCAAGGAGGGATAATTGCATGAAAGCAAGCACTGGATCCTCATTATGTCTTGCATGAAAATAATTGATGTAATGGCTTGCTTGTTGGGCTCGAGATGTATTTCTTAAGAAAAAAAAAAAAAAAAAAAAACGCCATGTATTTTCTTTCTCAAAAAAAAAAAAAAACGGCGTTCTGTAAATGGTTTAAAGTATCTTTTGCTGTTTGTTCCTATCTTTTTGTTTTGAGTTCCTGTTTTTGATCTTCTGTTAATGTCAGGATCTATCTCTTTGCTAGCTCCTTCGTACATCAGTTTTCTTATCCTTGGTTCGGCTTTTACTGCATTTCTTTTGCTGTTGATAATGTCTCTCTCGTTTTGTGCGAGGGTTCGCATTGGGAGAGATATAGATGGAAAGAGTATGAGAGAGAGAGAGAGGGAGAAAGAGATAGAGAGAGAAGAGGACGAAAGATATACATGTTTATATAGATATATATATATATATACATATATATATATATATATACATATATAATATATATATATATACAAGTATATATATATATATATACATATATATATATATGATAATTTACATATATATATATATATATATATAGTAGAGAGAGAGAGAGAGAGAGACTGAGGCGATGAGGAGAGGAGATGAGTTGAGGAGAAAGTGTGGGGGAGAGAGATAGAGAGAGAGAGGACTTAAGAGAGAGAGAGAGAACGAAAGAGAGAGAGAGAGAGAAGGATGATGAGAGAACGAGAGAAGAGAGAGAGAGAGAAAGAGAAGAGCAACGATGTGAGAGAGAAAGAAAAGGAAAGAAAAAGAAGAAAGAAAGAAGTGAAAGAAAAATAGAATAAAGAAGAAAGAAAAAAGAAGGATATAAGATAGATAAAAGTAGGAAAAGGGAAAGAAGAAAAAAGAAAAAAAGGGAAAGAAAGAAAAGGAAAGAAGAAAAGAAAAAGAAAAAGAATAGAAAAAAAGAAAAGAGGAAAAGAAAGGAGAAAATAAAGAAAAAGGAAAGAAAAGAAAAAGAAAAAAGGAGAAGAAAGAAAGATCAAAAGGAAAAAGAAAGAAAAAGAGAAAGAAAGAAGGGAAAGTAAAAGGAAAGAAGAAGAAGATGAAAAAGAACTAAAAAAAAGGGAAAGTAGAAACGGAAAGAAAGAAAAGAAGAAAAGGGAAAGAAAAGAAAAGAGAGAGAGAAAAAAAAATGAAAGAAAGAGGAGCTGAGTGAAGGGAGAGAGAGAGAGAGAGATACAGCTATCTTTCTTTAACGAAAACATTATTTATAATCAAAGAAGACACCACATTTAACCATAGCGAACTCGCAAGCAAATACAATTGCAACATCATCATTTCTCTCACAGACTTAAATGCACGAGTTGAACATTATATTCTCTAAGTGAAAAACTAGAATTTTTGAAAAGCAGCTCCTGTCTCTATGCTTGGGCTAATTTCACGCCGCGCCCTAGGCCTGTGTCTTCTGATATTGTGCTTATTATCTCCTTCGTCTTCTTTTGTTTCTTCTTATTATTCTGTTACTTCTTCTTCTACTTCTTATTCTTCTTTTACTTCTTCTTCTTATTCTCTTGCTTCTTCTTCTACTTCTTCTTATTTTTTATTTCTTCTTCGTCTTCTTTTACTTTTTCTTTTTCTTATTATTCTCTTACTTCTTCAATTCTTCTTATTCTTTTACTTATTCTTCTTCGCCTTCTTTTGCTTCTTCTTATTATCATTTTAATCTTCTTCTACTTCTTCTTCTTCTTCTTCTTTTACTTCTTATTCTTCTTCTACTTCTCATTCTTCTTTTACTTTTTTTACTTCTCCTTCCTCTTTCTATTCATCAACTTCTTTTACTTCTTATTCTCATCATTATTTTTTACTTCTTCTTCTTATTGTTATTATAATTTTTCTTCATCTTTTCCTTTTTCTTTTTCTTCTACTACTTCTTCTCCCTTTACTTCGTGCTCTTCTTCTTCTTCTTTCTATTTTTCTTCATCTTCTTTTACCTTTTTCTCTTCTTCCTCTGCTTCTTCTTTTGCATCTTCTTTTTCTTCTTCTTGCTATTTTTTCTTCTTCATCTTGTTTTCCTTATTCCTTTTCTTGCTCCCTTTTCTTCTTCTTCTTCATATTCTTCCTCTTCTCTATATTATTATTATTATTATTCCTCCTTTTTTCCTCTTCTTCTTCATTATCATTATTTTATCTTTTTACAATTGTTTTTTATTACTGTTATAATTTTCTTGATTGTTATCATTATCAATATTGTTATTATTTTTATTACTGTTATCATTACGGTGATTATCACTGTCGTTGTTGATAATATTATCATCATTATTGTTCTTATAATCATTATCTTAATCACTATCATAATTATTGATACTATTATTATCATCATCATCATTAATTGTGTTATCATTATTAGCATTGTTTTTTATTATCATAATCATTATCATTACTATTCTCATTATTATCATCAG
>NW_028234411.1:19929851-19932351 GCF_977035675.1 Penaeus japonicus
TCTCATTCTTCTTCTTCTTCTTCTTCTCCTTCTTCTTCTTCTTCTTCTCTTTTTTTCTCCTTCTCCTTCTCCTTCTTCTTCTTCACCTTCTTCTTCTTTTTCTTCTTCTCTTTTTTCTCCTTCTCCTTCTCCTTCTTCTTCTCATTCTTCTTCCTCTCCTTCTATTTCTTCACCTTCTTCTTCTCCTTCTTCTCCTTCTTCTTCTTCTTCTTCTTCTTCTTCTTTTTCTTCTTCTCCTTCTTCTTCTTCTTCTTCTTCTTCTTCTTCTTCTTCTTCTTCTTCTCTATCCTAAACACTCATTCGCTACATTCTTGTGGTTTTATGGATTCCCACCTCCGTAAACGCGTATAAAGCTTCCATGAATGTCTTTGTTCTTTGTAAGTTATAACTAATAAAATAATGATTGTGATGATGGTGATGGTGATGATGTGATGGTGATGATGTGATGGTGATGATGTGATGGTGATGATGTGATAGTGATGATGTGATGGTGATGATGTGATGGTGATGATGTGATGGGGATGGGGGTGATGATGATAGTGATGGTGGTGGTGGTGATGGTGATGATGATGATAATTATAATGATATTGATGATACTAGTGGTAACAATATTGATAATGATAATAATGATTATAGAAATAATAATGATGATACTAATAACGATCATGATAATTATGATGATAATGATGATAGTATTGATATCAATGACGATAATCATAATAACATCAATAATGATGATACGGATAATGATGATGATGATCATCACGATAATAATATCAATAATAAAAATGACGATGATAATAATAAGAATAGAGATAAATTAGTAATGATGATAAAGATAATGATAATGATAATAATGACAATAATAACAATTATTATGATAATGATAGATGTTTGTTTTGATAGTAATAACAATAACAATTGTAATAGTTATCATGATAATGATAGCTATAATGTTGATGATAATAATGATAATTATAAGGATAACCATAGCAATAATGATAATGACGATTATAAAAATGGTAACAGTAATAATAATAATGATTATAATAATAATGATGATAATGATACTTATTCCCGAAGAAGAAGAAAAATAACAAAAAAGAAAAAAGAAAAAAGAGAGAGAGAGAAAAAAAAAAACAACGAGACAAGAAGGTCTAAAAAAAAAAAAAAAAAAAAAAAAAGATAAAATAAAATAAAGAGAACGAGACAAGACGAGTCTAAAAATAAATCAAAAACAAAAATATATATATATAGAAAAAAGAAGACGAATCTCTCAGGCTAAGTCGAGTGGCTAAAAAATAATCGCTCTCCGTCGCACTGCATTAAGGCGATAGAGGGAAAGTGTACTGTATGTGTCGCTGAAACGAGTTCCATGGGCGAGGCGGGTGAGAGAGAGAGGGAGAGGAAGAGAGGGAGAGAGGGAGGGAGGGTGATGAGAGAGGGAGGGAGGGAGAGAGAGAGAGAGGGAGGGTGAGAGAGGGTGAGAGGGAGGGAGGGAGGGAGTGAGGGAGGGTGATGAGAAAGGGAGGGAGAGAGAGGGTGAGAGGGAGAGAGAGGGTGAGAGAGAGAGGGGGGGTGAGAGAGGGAGGGAGGGCGGGAGGGAGGGAGGAGGAGAGAGAGGGTGAGAGGGAGGGTGAGAGGGAGGGAGAGAGACAGAGAGAGAGGGTGAGAGAGGGAGCGAGGGAGAGGGTGAGAGAGACAGAAGGCTAAAGAGAGGGTGAGAGAGACAGAAGGCTAAAGAGAGGGTGAGAGAGAGGGTAGAGAGAGAGAGACGGAGGGTGAAAGAGAGAGGGTTAGAGAGAGAGAGGGAGGGAAGGAAGGAGGGTGAGAGGTAGGGAGGGAGGGAGGGAAGGGGGGGAGGGAGGAAGGGGATGAGAGAGGGAGGGAGGGAGGGAGGGAGGGTGAGAGGGAGAGGGAGGGTGAGAGGGAGGGAGGGAGGGAGGAAGAGGGAGAGGGAGAGGGAGGGAGGGAGGGAGGGAGGGAGGGAGAGGGAGAGGGAGAGGGAGGGAGGGAGGGGGAGGGAGAGAGAGAGGGTGAGAGAGAGGGAGGGAGGGAGGGAGAGAGGGAGGGAGGGGGAGGGAGGGGGAGAGGGAGAGAGGGGGGAGGTAGGGAGGGAGGGAGGTAGGGAGGGAGAGGATGAGAGAGACAGAGGGCTAAAGAGAGGGTGACAGAGAGGGAGGGAAGGAGGGTGAGAGAGGATGAGAGAGAGGGAGGGGGAGAGAGGATGAGAGAGAGGGAGGGAGAGACACAGAGAGAGGGTGAGAGAGAGGGAGGGAGAGAGGGAGGGAGGGAGGGAGGGAGAGACACAGAGAGAGAGGGTGAGAGTGAGGGAGGGAGGGAGGGAGGGTGAGAGAGAGAGGGAGGGCGGGCGGGAGGGAGGGAGGGAGGGAGAGACACAGAGAGAGAGGGTGAGAGAGAGTGAGGGAGGGAGGGAGGGTGAGAGAGAGGGAGGGAGGGAGGGAGGGAGGGAGAGAGAGAGAGAGAGAGAGAGAGAGGG
>NW_028234411.1:19950863-19953363 GCF_977035675.1 Penaeus japonicus
ATTTTTAATTCATTCCATTTATCCTATCAGTTATTTTTATCTGTTTTTATTCATTTCTATCCATTTACTTTACTGTAACAACGTAATTCTTTTTCTTTCTGTCTGATTAATTCTCATTTCTTCTACGTATTTTCCTTCTCTATTTGCTTCTCTCCCCTTTTTTATCATTATTACTAATGGCGCCATTACACGAGTTCGTGGTAATATTTACGAACAAGCGCCGGTTTTGATGGTGTTGCAGACTGTTGCATATTATTGCAGAGTGATGGTGATGATGGTGGTGTTGATGATAATGCTTATGTTGTCGTCAGTTGTTGATACAGTTAACACATATGTGGTGATATGATCGCATATGTGTTGACGCGTCTGAGGGGATCTAATCTTTTGAGGTTTAATGGTATAGATTAAGGTTTTTGAAGTGGTTGAGGTAGAGTATTTATTCCTTCGTGCATCAGGGAGGAATATGTTGTTTTCTTTTTTCTCTATCTTTCTTTCTTTCTTTCTTTATTTATTTCTCTCTATCTCTCTTTCTTTTTTTTTATTTCTTTCTCTCTATCTCTCTTTCTCTTTTATCTGATTCTCTCTCTCTCTCTTTCTTTGACTCTCTCTCTCTCTTTTTCTTTCTCTCTTTCTCTCTTCCTTTCTTTCTCTCTTTCTCTCTTTCTCTAATTCTGACTCTCGCTTGCTCTCTCTCTCTCTCTCTCTCTCTCTCTCTCTCTCTCTCTCTCTCTCTCTCTCTCTCTCTCTCTCTCTCTCTCTCTCTCTCTATCTATCTATCTATCTATCTCTCTTTCTCTCTCTAAGAAACAAAGAAAGAGAGAGAGAAACGAAGAAACAGGAAATTCACGAGTGAATTTTTTTTCAATGCATTCTCATGTGTCAGACCCGATGCGGCCGTAATTATGATTTTTTTTTTTTTTTTTTTTTTTTTACAAAGAATAAAGATAAAAAATAAAGTTTCTACTTTTTTCAAAATTTGATTTCGTACTTAAATTCATTCAGAAATTATATAATCACAACGCAAAGGACAATAAATCATCGCGTTATTTCCATCATCCTGCGATGTTTATTTAATGTTGTCATCATCAGTCATGCTGATAAATGACTCAATACGTATAACATATGCTGGCTTTCGTAAATATATACATTTCTGCAGTTCCTGTGTTTCTCATCTGTTCTCGGCCTGTCATACAGAGGTCAGGAAAGAACAATTTTTCCCCCCCTCAAATTACGTAAAACAATGTCTAATTTACTAGTAAGTAGGAAAATTTTTACACGGACATCTGTGCTTACACGAATACACGAAGCATTATAGATATGCGTACACGCACACATGCAGGGGAATACCCAACCATATGTACACGCACAGACATAAATACACATACATACGCAAT
Source organism: Penaeus japonicus (assembly GCF_977035675.1). Lineage (NCBI taxonomy): Eukaryota > Metazoa > Arthropoda > Malacostraca > Decapoda > Penaeidae > Penaeus > Penaeus japonicus. The sequence goes on from NW_028234411.1 coordinate 19,952,258, forward strand.
AATATTCAGTACGAAAAGAGATAGAAGGATAGACAGTGAGATTGAAAGATGGAGAGAGAGAGAGAGAGAGAGAAGAGAAATAGAAAAAAAAATAAAATAAAAAAAAATAAAACATATATCACTCATATGTTTTTCCTCCTCGAAAAAAGAAGAAGAAAAAAAAATGTATGTCACTTAATGAATGTCGCAAAATTAATAACATTACCAACTCCAACAAAATACGTAATTGACCCCACCCGTAATTTCCTATCGTTGTTATTATGTATTCGAAATTCCCACCATTATAAACGAGAAGAAGAGGAGGGGGGGGCGGGTAGGAAGAAGGCAGTGGGGAGGTGGGAAGAGGGGGGGGGAGGGAAGGAAGGTGGGAAAGTAAGAGGAAAAGAAGGACGAGGAGGAGGAGGAGGAGGGGAGAGGGTGGAAGGAGGAAGAGGAAGAAGTCAAAAGGATAGGGTAGGGGGGGAGGTTAAGGGGTATGCGGTCAAGGTAAGGAAGAGGAGGAGGAGGTGGAGGAGGAGGAAGAGGGAGAGGAAGACGAGGAAGTGGCGGAGGAGGAAGAGGAGGTGGCGGAGGAGGAAGAGGAGAAGGGAGAGGAAAAAGAGGAGATGGAGGAGAAGGAGGTGGGAGAGGAAAAAGAGGAGATGGAGGAGGAGGAAGGAGAGGAAAAAGAGGAAATCGAGGAGGAGGAGGGAGCGAAAGGGTAGGAAGGGGGGGGGGGGCAAATCAAATGGGGTAGGATGGGGGAGAGAATCTCATGGGAGGAAAAAGAGGAGGAGGAGGAAGAGGAAGAGGAGTAAAGAGGAGGAGAAGTAGAAGAAGTTAATCTCAATAAACTTTATTCCATTGGTTATAAATACTGTCTTTTCCCGCGAATAATATTTTCATATCACAGTAAAATCATCTATCCACACAAATCATCAAATACGCGTTTAAAACAATTAGAAAATAATATCACATACACTATATTAATAATAATCACTATTATAGGAAACTAAAATACAGTGATCAACATTATAATTAAATACTAGTTGACATTGACCGTTTAGGTTATAATCTTTCCAGTTTGTCTTGAAAGAAATCAAATTAGAAATGTTTTTTTTATTTAT
>NW_028234411.1:19973363-19975863 GCF_977035675.1 Penaeus japonicus
AAACAACAATCATTATCATCACTATTATCATTATCATTGTTACTATCAATATAATTACTATCACTGATATTAATGATAATAGTGTTTTGCTATAATGGCAATAATCAAAAGGTTGATAATGATAACAATGATAATAACAATTGATATTATTGCAAATAATATTATCAATATGATTAATATCATCATAATCATTATCATCATTAATACTATTATCATTATTGCTGTTATCATTACTATCATTATCATCATTTTCATTAATATTAGTAGCAGTATCATTATTATTATCATTATCATCAGTACTATTATTTTTACCATCATAATTATTGTTACGATTATGATATTACTACTAATGATGATTATGATGATGATAACAATAACAATAATAATTGTAATGATAAGGATAATGATAGTAATAATGATAATATGACGATAATAGTTATGACAATAATGATAATGATGATAACAAGGATAGTAATGATGACGATGATGATAATTATTGTTATAACAATAATGATAATAGTGATGATAATTGTTGTTATAACAATAATGATAATAGTGATGACAATAATAACAACAATAATGATAACGGTAATAATGATAACAACAATAATCAAAGTGATGATAATAATAGTGATGATAATATTGATAGTGAGGATAATCATGATGATGATGATAATAATGATGACAAAAATAGTCATAGTAATAATGATAATAGTAATGATAATGTTAATAACAACAATGACAATATTGATGATAATTATAGTGATAATGACGATAAAGATAGTAATAACAATAATAATAATAATAATGATAATAATAGTAATAATAATGATGAAAATGATAATGATAACAGTGGTAATGATAATAACAATGATTTTTTTTTTTTTACCGTAATGACAATAGAAACAATAATGACAATAATAATGAAAGAAGATCAGAGGAAAAGAGAACGATAAAGAAAGAAAAAAAACAAAAAAAACAGAGAGATAAGCGACCGAGGCACAAGATGGCGAAGGAGCCGAGAACTGTGATACCTCGAGATAGATCTTGGATGCTGCGTGTGATCTTACGCTACGGGAACGCGCGGGAAAGACGGCAGCGTGCGGTCATTAAATGGACGCCCGCACGCAACGCTACAGGGGCGTGAGGGCGTGTCACTTGAATCTGTAATTACGCTGGATGATTGCTTGCTTGATTGGGGCGTTGATGTAGACTATTGTTTGGGGGGGAGGGGGTGGGTGGTGGGGGGAATGTGTGTGAGTGTGTCTTTTTTTATCTGTCTGTCTATCTGTTATGTTTGTTTTGTTTGTTTGTCTGTCTGCTTGTCTATTTGTCTTTATAGCTCTCTTTTTCTCTCTCTCTTTCTCTCTCTCTCTCTCTCTCTCTCTCTCTCTCTCTCTCTCTCTCTCTCTCTCTCTCTCTCTCTCTCTCTCTCTCTCTCTCTCTCTCTCTCTCTCTCTCTCTCTCTCTCTCTCTCTCTCTCTCTCTTTCTCTCTCTCTCTTTCTGTGTGTGTGTGTGTGTGTGTGTGTGTGTGTCCCTTTCTCTTTAGAAACAAATTAGTATCTATATGGTAGGCATTTACTGTACTGTACCGTTTGAGGTAGACATGCATATATATTGATAGAGAGATAGATAGATATTGATATCAATCATAATGATAACATAATGATAACATATCAATAATACAATGAGAAAAGATAACAAAACAAAAAAGAATACATGATAATGAGGATAATAAGAGTAAAGATAATAACAACAACAGAAAATAAATGATCATAAACACATTAAGAGTCCTGATGACAACAGCAAAACAAAGACAGCAGATAACAACAACAACAACAGCCAGAGAGCCGCCTTCCCTGCGCGATTTCACAGACCACGTCTCGCTCTGTTTCCCTTTAATACCATTAGCCATCTCATCAAAAAAAAAGAAATAAAAAAAAACGCGTTTCCCCGCGATTCATTGTATCTCAAGAGTGAGCTTTAAGCGTTTCTTTGCTGGAGTCGCGGGCATAAAACAGTTTTGCGAGATCGTACCATGTTTTCCTGCCTCTTAAGCGCTGCTGTAACATGTGATTAAGTCGTTTCCATGCGAAGGAGTCCATGACTAAAGCCTCCTTAAGGAAAGACGTATGGCTGGAGACAGGGGCTTTGACGCACGGCTACGGACCTTCATTTACATATGAGGCGAAGAAAGTCGCAGAGCTTTGCTGGTCGCTCTGACGTCACGGCGGTTATGCTTGGAGATCTGTGTAGATAGATGATATAGATAGATAGATAGATAGATAATTAGATAGATAGATAGATAAAGATGTATATATAGATATACATAAATAGATACATATATTATCTATTTATGTATTTATCTTTATTATGTGGTTGTGTATTTCTTTTTTTTCCGTGTGTGTGAAATTGTGTATGTCTGTGTTTGTTTTACTAATTGTTCCATTTATTTTTCTTCTTTTTCTTCCTTTCTTTATATCTGTTATAGTCTTAGTT
>NW_028234411.1:19985863-19988363 GCF_977035675.1 Penaeus japonicus
AAGAAAAAGAGAAATAGGAGGAGAAGAAAGAGGAGTAGGAGGAGGAGAAGAAGACTGAGGAAGAAAAAATAGACGCAGAAAATGATCAGAAGAAGAAGAAAAAGAAAGAAGAAATGATAATGATAATAATTATGATAAAGATAACAATAAAGATAATAGCATTAACAATAATGATAATGATAATAATAATGAAGATGATGATAATCATGTTAATAATTATAATAATGATGATAATCATACTAATAGTAAACTTTATAATAATATTAATAATGATAATAATGATAATTCTGATAAAAAATAATGATAATAATAATAAGGATAATAATAATAATGGTAATAATAATAACTGTAATAATGATTACGATAATGATACTAATGATAATAAACATAATATTGATACTAATAACGATAATAGTAATAAGAACAATTAGCATTAAGAATATGCAAACCAAAGTGATTTCATTAAAGAAAATGAAAAATATGAATCATTATTGAAGGAAATAATCGTTCTGATAAAAAGGAAAAAGAACAAGAACTAAAATAACACAAAGAACTAATAAAAAAAATAAAAAATAAAAATAAAAACAGTACTGATGTTACTAACGATAACTATCAAGAGAACGATTATGATAAGAGTAATCTTTTGTAAAAAATAAAAAGACGATTCGAGAGATTAAAATCAAATGTTGCAATCAGCAGTGCTTTTATGTTGCAAGCAAATGGACTCTCCTTGTACTTTCAAAGTAGTAACTGAGAATAGCGATTCACTTTAATAAAAAAAATATATATATACAATACTAGGCCGAGATCCTAGTATTGTATAAGTTGTCGCTTTGACGAGAGTAATCTTTTTATAGGCCACATATCTATATATATATATATATATAATATATATATATATATATATATATATATAAAGATATTATATATATATATATATGTATATATATATATATATATATATATATAGAGAGAGAGAGAGAGAGAGAGAGAGAGAGAGAGAGAGAGAGAGAGAGAGAGAGAGAGAGAGAGAAAGAGAGAGAATGAGGGAGAAAGAGAGAGATAAAGAAAGAGAGAGAGAGAAAAAGTGAGAGAGAGAGAAAGAGTGAAAGAGAGAGAGAGAGAGGGAGAGAGGGAGAGAGAGAGAGAGAGAGAGAGAGAGAGAGAGAGAGAGAGAGAGAGAGAGAGAGAGAGAGAGAGAGAGAGAGAGAGAGAGAGAGAGAGAGAGAGACGGATAAAGAAAGGAAGTGACAGACAGAGAGGAGAAAAAAGAGTAAGTAAAATGAGATACAGAAAGAAAACGAGAATTCACCCATTTTTTAAGCCTGACTCCACTTTTTTTATAATTTTCTCTTCATTACATTTTCCTTCACTATTCAATGTAAACAGACCGAGAACGTAATTAATTATGCATCGTTCTGATTCGTTCTAACGAGCTCCGATTGGCGAAGCAGAGAGATTGGAAACGCGAATATTAATAATCAATAATTCTCATCATTTCGATTCAAAAGTGATTGGTACCGAACCTGTGTTTCTTTCATTGCATTGTTTTTTTTTGTTTTTGTTTTTGTGTGTGTGGGGGGGGGTGTAGGGGTGTATAGAAATGGAGAGACTGACAGACAGGTGAAGAAAAAGAAAGAGGGGGTAAAGAGAGAGAGAAAAAAAATCCTGGCAGCTAGAGAGCGAAAGAGAGAGAGAGAGAGAGGGGGGGGGGGAGAAAGAGAAAGAGAGAGAGAGAGAGAGAGAGGGATAGAAAGAGAAAGAGAGAGAGAGAGAGAGAGAGATAAAAAGAAAGAGAGAGAGAGAGAGAGAGAGAGAGAGAGAGAGAGAGAGAGAGAGAGAGAGAGAGAGAGAGAGAGAGAGAGAGAGAGAGAGAGAGAGAGAGAGACGGGTAGACAGATAATGACTGGCAGCAGTGAGAGAAGGAGACTAACAGATGGAGACGGCTAGACATAGACAGAGAGAGAAAGTTACAATGAAGGTGAGAGCGAAAGGATTAGGGACAGAGAGAAAGAGAAAGAGAAAGAGAGAGAGCGTGAGAGAGAGAGAGAGAGAGAGAGAAAGAGTAAGATGGTTAGATAGATATATAGATCAATAGATAGACAGATAAATAGATAGAGAGATAGAGACAGAGAGACAGAAAGAAAGAAATTAACACACGGACACAAACAGAAAACATAAGAGTATCACACGATGGTAAATATCCCCTTCGACCTAACGTTATCTCCCCCTCCTTCGTTCCTTCCTTTCTTCCTGCCTTCTTACGTTGCCAAGAAAACTGTTAGCAGCGCCGAGAGACTGAGAGACTGAGAGACTCTAGTTATGTAACGGAGGTTCGCGAATAGGGAATGACCGCACGGATTACCGGCGGCTGAACCGGCAGTGACACTCGAAAAGGGAGTGTGTTTGTGGGGGGGAGGGGGGACTGTGATGGAGGGGGTCGAGGGGTGGGGAAGGGAATGGTATTTGCGGGGATTAAGGGAGGAAAGGGTTAAGAGCG
>NW_028234411.1:20045863-20050863 GCF_977035675.1 Penaeus japonicus
GTTTGTTTGCAAATAGTCACTATTTTTTTTTTTTTTTCACTTTGTTGTGTTTTTAATTCATATAACTTTTGTGAATGCTTTATTTTAATGCAAATAGAGTGTGCTGTATTTACATGATGAATGATAATGAAATGTGTGTCTACAATGATGAGTGTAATGTAAAAAAGAAAAGTGAATAAAAATGAATTGTGGTTTCAAGTGATAACAGTATACATAGATACATCATATTTTCTTTTAAATTGTATTTTTCGCTCCTGTTTGCGTGTGGGAATCAATGTGTGTGTGTTTGCTTGTTTGTTTGTTTGTGTGTGTGTGTGTGTGTTTGTGTGTGTGTGTGTATAATCTTTCAATATCCAGTGTCCATTGCTGATTTTATTTTTATTTCATTTTGCTTTATTCTATATTTGCCTTCATCGTTGTCTGTATGATCATGTGTCATTCAGGTGAAATTCCAAAGTCTTTAATCAGTCATGTTTGATGACAATTTAAAGATCGAAAGATTTCACTTGATATTGATAATGATTATGACAGTGACATAATAATGATAATGATAATGGCAGTGATAACAATAATGATAATGATTATGACAGTGGTAATAGTAATGATAATGATGATGGCAGTGATAACAATAATGATAATGACAACGATGATAATAATGATGATAATAATTATGATAAAAACCAATATGATTATGATAACGATGATCATGATAATAGTAGGAGCAATAATGATAATAATGATAATGATAGAGATAAAGATAATAATGATAATAATAATAATAACAATAAAAAAAGTAGTAACGATAGTGCTAATAATAGCAATAAAAGGATACAACCAATAGTATTGATAATAATGATAATAGATAATAACAATGATGATCATAATTACAATAGGATGATAAAGATAACCGCGATGATGATAATGACAATGACATTAATAATAAAGAATATAATAATAATATTGATAAAGTGATAAACGAGTGAAAGGGAATAACAAAATAAGAAACAGAAAGCAAAAGGGAAAATGAGAGAAACCACGGTGGGAATAACAAGACAAGATAAACAAGTGGTTTGAGAGTAATATGTGTTTACATCACTTGTAGTTATTTAACGATCTATTTAATACCAACCTTTTAAAAAAGAAGAAAAAAAAAACTTATAGATCAAGCATATCTATAAAGTATAGAAGAGAGGTCGAATTAAAAGAGAGAGAGAGAGAGAGGGAGAGAGACAGCGAGAAAGAAAGAAGGGAAATAATAAATAAATACAAGAAATATAGAACGAAAGAAAACAAAAATATATATGAAAAAAGATTATGAGGACGAACGGCGCAGAGCGAGCCGGGAACGTGCCATTCTTATAATACCTAATGAACAAAAGAGCATCATCAATCACCCATGTGTTCGAGGTTGAAATCCACGCGCGCATTCATCTATTATCCGCAAGCTCTATTAGTGCAAATGATAAAGCAGCTATCGAGTAAAAGGACATGCGAGTTATGATACTCCCGTGATGCGAGAAACAGCAGCAGCTTAGGTTAATAACTCGTCGGGGAAATACGTTTCCGTTGCGCATCGCGGTGTTGTTGTGTTTCTGATGCGCATGGAAGATTTCTTTTTTTTCTTTTCTTTTCTTCTTCTTTTTTTCTTTTTTTTCAAACTCTAAATGGCCAGAGGGGAGGAAGAGATGATTTTCCACCGTTGTTTTTATTTTTTCGTTTTTTTTTTGTTTTTTTGTTTTTTATCTCGCATATACTTGTCACCCTATCGCGTGGTTGGCGAAAATGAGGGTGAATAAAACAGGAGGATAATTTGGATAAATTGGCTAGCGGGAGTTGAAGCGAGCGGCGTTCAAAAAAAGAAGAAAAAAAATCCTTTTGTTGCCGGCTGACTTCATTACTGACTGATAAGCTGGACGAAATTATTGCAAAGAATTCGTATGGTTTTCTGCCTTTGCGTGATTAGACTGGAATTAACATTGTGGTTATTGCTGTTATTATTATCATGTTTAATGGTAAGGAATCCATTGTGGTTTTCGCGAGCACTTTGCGCAAACAAGAGGATGATTAAAGAGCTTTTTGAAACGGGTTTCGCCAGATAAAAACACTCTATAGCAATGAATTTCTCCATCATTTTCAACGGAGAGTTTTTTCCACGTGTTTTATTTTATTTAGAGACTTTTGCCTTATTCAGTTGGCAATACTGAGTAGGTATCCATAAGGTGAAAATTTATTTATCAATTGATCAAATAAAGTGCTAATGACAATAACGATAACTATAATACTGATAATTCTAACATTCGTGATGATAACGATGATAATACTTACGATGATGTTAACTATAATACTCACGATAATAGTAACATAATCATCACAAGTATGATCATTATAACAACAAAATAAATACGAAATCTAACAACAACAAACCTGAAATAGATTCCAACCACCTTCTTTCGTGGAACCCGATGACCAAAAGGGAATGCGAGCGACCCAGCCGGCCCTCAGTCAGCTGTGACAAATGAATCCAACACACACACACACACACACAGTAGCGCTCGAGTCATCAAGCTTTTTCAGCCGCCATGTTCCTGGGGCGTTGGGGCGTGCTTCTTTGCTTGCAGTCATAGTGAGCGCCTAGGTTGCTTGGAGTTCATTAGAGACGGAGTGAATGTTAGGAGGGGGGAGGGGGGAGAGGGAGAGGGAGATGAGGATGTTATTGGAGTGTGTTGCTTCTTTGATTAATGGAGTCTCTGATAGCGTTATTCTGCTAATTGATTTAATGCAAAGGACACAATGGAGGTTATAACGAATGTCTTGTTCTCAAGCGTCTCTTTGGAATCACACTGCGTTCTCTTCGGCAGAACAGATGTAGAATAACGTTTTCACAGTCTGAACAAATGGCTTTATTGTTCATTAAAGAAGATATTAATGTGAGTGCAGAGCGTGAAACGAAGAGGAATTGGGAGTGAATAGCAAGCAAATAGATTCAAGTGAAAGTTTGAAAAAAGAAAGACAAACATAATTATAAGAAAAATAAATAATGATACGTTAGTGAGAGGATGTAGCATGATTATAATCTCGAGGAAATAAATATAACTGGTGTGTGCGTGATATGAACACTTTAGTTCAAAGATATGTTATTTGTCTAGGTAGAAAAAAACGAAAGAGAGGAGGAGATGCAGAGAAAAGTCTAGTAGTCGTAAAACTAAAAAAAATGATAATACATTTTTAAAAAATATATAAAATAAATAAATTAACTGAATTAGGCAGAGTATATAACATTCACATGTTGCCGAGTAAACTATAGGCCAATTCAAAGGATACAAAAAATGCGGTAATGATTCACATCACGAAGCTTTTAATATACGAACAGAATGAAAGGAGAAAATAACAGCTATATATGTTTAAGTAGAAAAAGGAAAAGAATAGCGGCGGAGGGAAAAGAGAGGTAGACAAAATGTGTAAAGGATAAGAATAAAAAGGAAAAGAAAACAAGGTTAGCATAATAGACTTGGAATAAAGGAAATAGTTAAGATATGTCAAAGAATTAAATTATTTCAAATTAATTCAGAGCCATAAATTTGATAAGTTTGTCTACAGAAATTTCTAAATAGATTTCTAAAACGATTGTCATAAACTAAATAGACATCATCAATTATTTACTAAATGTACTGTCAAAAGTCTAACCTATTACCGTTAATAAGTTAATACATCCAAGTTATTCACACACATTCACATATATATATTTCTCTCTCTCTCTCTCTCTCTCTCTCTCTCTCTCTCTCTCTCTCTCTCTCTCTCTCTCTCTCTCTCTCTCTCTCTCTCTCTCTCTCTCTCTCTTCTTTTCTTTTCTTTTTTTTTCTTTTTCTTTCTTTTCTTTTTTTTTTTCTTTCTTTTCTTTATTTATTTTTTCTTTTCCTTTCTGAGGGGGTAGAATTGATAGATCTCTTGGCTTCTTAATCTATAAGAAAGTTTAAACAATAAGTCACTGGCGGGTTGATTGACAAAGGCGCAGCGGGTAGTTGATTAGATTTTTGTGGTGGATTGGCTGCGATTAGGAAAATTAAAGTCCCATTGAAGATTCGTCGCCAGTAATATGATTGGGTGTGGTAGATGGAGTCGACTTGTGTATTGTTAATCTACCATTTCTGAGTTTCTTCTGGTAGTTAAATGAAAGGCAATGGAAAACAAAAAGAAAATACGAGGAGACCGGAATTGAATTTTGGTTATAAAATGAAAATCATATTGATTACGTATTAACTGAGAGACTCTGGGTTTATGCACTTTGTCAAAGTCCTTTTTGGAGATAATTCTGAATTGTCTTGTCGCGTCTTTCGTCATTTCGGGATGTATTGTGTCGCAAAAAAATAATAAATAAATATATAAATAAATAGATAAAATAAAGAATAAAAATAAAATAAAGTTATGACTAACTTCATACTGCCGTCTTCCTCATAGCAAGACCATTGTCTAGACTATACTATCAATAAATAACTAGATATATTTAATAACAGTACTAGGAAGACTGCAGGGCGCGTGTGTGTGTGCGTGCGCGCATTTGTTTGTATACACATATCATATATGTACACACACACACACACACACACACACACACACACACATATATATATATATATATATATATATATATATATATATATATATATATATATATATATATATATCCATATGTATTTCTCTCGGATTAGCTGTTGTCTCAAATCCGCCGACAGGTGCCCTTAGGTGGCAAGGTTATCGGCCTGACATGTTGCAGGACCAGCTGTCGTTGCCAGGGCCGGGGGTAAGGGATGTGGGGGGGGGGTAGTGTATAGGAGGGGCAAAGGAATTACGGGGGGGAGGGGGAGGGGGAGGAGGGGAGGAGCATAAGTCCTCCTAGGTAGTAAGACCAGCTGTTCGGATGACTCGTGTGTTGTATTGCTGATACATGATCGTTGTATAATCGATGCAACATCCATCACCGTTCATTGTTGACGTTAATATTT
>NW_028234411.1:20058363-20060863 GCF_977035675.1 Penaeus japonicus
CATTCATAACTGTTATCGTTAAAGTAACAATTGATATTTATTAATAAACATCTTTCTTATTATTCTTTTGATGAGCATTATTGTTATCATCATCATCTTTATTCTATCCTTTTTCTTTTACCATCGTTATCGATAACATAATTTCTTTATCATAGTTTTCATTTTATTGTCATTACTAAGATTGTTCATAATAATCCCTATCGTAATTAGTGCGACCAGTATTGTCATAATTACCAGTGTCATCATAACATAAATATTAGTAGTAATTATATCACTTCTATGATCACTATCAACATAGCATTGATATTATCATTATCATTCCTATAATTGCTCCTATCATTTTTATCACTATTATTATCAATACCAATCAATATCATTAGCATTAGCAATAAATATCATATCATCAGCATTAAATTCATCATCACATTCATCACCATCGTCACAAAATCGACTATGCAATTGGTCACAACAAAGTGATGAAGTCATTGCACGTAATGTATATCTCCTCATACATCTGTCTTTGTTTTCCTTGTTGTGACATCTTGAGAACCACCAACAGCGCTGTTATTTGTTGTTGTTGTTTTTCATAAACCGGAGGGGAAATTGATGTATGTTGATTACTTTTCTTAATTTTTCTTTATTTTTTTGTAAATTCATGTAAATTAACGTGAGCGTGTACGTACACACGCGTGCGCACACAATACAGCACAACACGACAGACAGAGACACAAACACACACAAAACAACACAACACAACAGAGATAAACACAAACATACAAAAAAAACAATACAACAGACACAAAAACAAACACAAACACACACAACATAGCACAACAGACACAAATGCAACGCAACAAACACAAACACACACACAACACAACAGACACAAATACAACACAATAGACAGATACAACACATATACAACACAACAAACACAACACAACACAACAAACACAACAGACACAAACACAAACATACACAACACAACAGACACAAACACAAACACAAACACACACAACACAACAGACACAAACACAACAGACACAGACACAACACAACAAACACAACGCAACAGACACAAACAAACACACACACAACATAACAGACACAAATACAACACAACAAACACAAACACACACAAAACAACACAAACACACACAAAACAACACAAACACAACACAACAGACACAAATACAACATACACAACACAACAGACACAAACAAACACACACACAACATAACAGACACAAATACAACACAGCAAACACAAACACACACAAAATAACACAAACACACACAAAACAACACAACACAACAAACACAAACACACACATACACAAACACAAACACAACAAAACAGACACAACACAACAGACACAAACACAACACAACAGACACAAACACAAACCCACACAACCCACGAAAACTCACAAGGGAAACTGTACACTTTACCAAAGGCCTTTTTTTCCCATGGACTAGGGATAACGACAGCGGGAAGGCAAATATAACACGATTATAATCTCCTGATTAGACCTTTTTTTGTATCATTTTGGGTTTTGTTAAAGAGAGTTTTATTGTTTAGTAACCCCGTAACGACGGCTTCAAAAGTGCACTAATGGTGAAGCGAAATGTGTTTCTTGTATTCCCGCTTTGGAAATTGTCAGTTAAGAGCCATTTAAGGTGCCAATATTCGTGGGATTTTCTCCATGTTATCGTAGTTATACACTGGACAGCATACGCAATTACATGTGTGTAGCATATTTCCTCGTGTTCTGATATATACTGTGCAGTTTATATCTAAATTACACAATGATTCATTTGTAGTTTTCTGTATACTGGTGTGCGTTTCAGTGTCTGTGTTTGTGTGTTTGTGTCTGTGTGTGTTTGTGTTTGTGTCTGTGTGTGTTTGTGTTTGTGTCTGTGTGTGTTTGTGTTTGTGTGTGTGTGTATTTGTGTGCGTGTGCGTGTGCGTGTGCGTGCGAGGGCTTGATTGTATGCCAGTTAATTCATATTCATCTCGACATAGGCTTATTGTCTCGTTTCGCCTCTGTAGGTTGGCAACTTTCACCACTAAGCGTGTCTGAACATCATACACACATGCACACACCCTATGTGTATACATCCACGCAAACAAAATACACATATGTAATGCTACCCTAGTATAAACGTTTCGTCAGAATAAAAAATATTTAAAAAATCACCCACATCCAAAGACCAAAATAGTTAATTCCGCAGCTGACACACGTGGCGGTACTCTTGCCACTTGTCTAATAGGAGTCTTCAGAACTCTCGAGGAAGCCATCAAGGGAGCATGTGTATGCCTTCTGGCTTGTTATTTAGTCCAAACTGCTTTGTAATGAAACAAGAATGAGCTTGTTAAGTCTCAGACTGATGACTCGGGAAATAAGAGTCATGCACCAGGGGGGGGGGAGGAGATAGTATACCTCGTACCATGCATCCTTTTGGTTGCATTTTTCATGGTTTTTAACGTGCCAGGCTG
>NW_028234411.1:20098363-20103363 GCF_977035675.1 Penaeus japonicus
GATCCTAACGAACTGTGATCTGTTCCTGATAATCCCGGAACCAAGGAGGATCTATTAGGTTCACGCATTTGTTTACAAGTATATTGTGATTTACACTGTAGAAGCCTTAGATAGGTCAAGGAGTAAAAGACGTGATATGTTCCTACTGTCAATATTGCTACATATCTTATCAGTCTTTTTTTCTTTCTTTCTTTCTTTCTTTTTTTGAGAAGAGCAGTTTCTGAAGAAGGATTTGGTCGAAATCAATATGGGCTTTCAGCTAATACTCTGTTTGATTCCAAAAATGACAATTGCAGAGAGAGAGAGAGAAAGAGAGAATGAATGGAGAGAAAGAGAAGGAGGAGAGAATACATACACACACACATACACACACACACACACATATATATATATATATATATATATATATATATATATATATATAGAGAGAGAGAGAGAGAGAGAGAGAGAGAGAGAGCGAGAGAGAGAGAAATTATGTACTCTTATTCATCAGTATTACTAAAAATAAAAATAAATATAACCTTAAACTTTTGTAACTGATATTGGAAGAAAAAAATAATAAAATGAATCGTATCAATAAAAACATATCCTTCAAACCCTATAAAGAATCGTTCATTCCTTCTTAGAGACAAACAAACAACCAAAATACCAAAGCCCCCACCACAACTTCGCACGCCATTCCACTGCAATCTTAATACGCCAACCCTCATGAGGCTAAAAAAAAGCCAAACATACCTTCATGGTCTTAATCTCCGCTTGCCTGTCGATAAAGAGATGGGTGTTGTTACCATACACACGCACCAACACCTGGTCTCGCTCGCTCTCACACCACACGCCCACGAGGATGTTGGTGACGCCCGCGGTGTATGTCTGGGGAGAGGGAGGAGGAAGATGGAGGTTAGGAGGAGGAGGGAGAAGGAGGAGGACGAAGACGACGAGAGTGGGGTGTAGGAAGAGGAGGAGAAAGAGACGAAGGAAGAGGAGGGGTAGGAGGAGGAGGAGGAGGAAGAGGGGAAGGAAAAATGGTAGGGAAAGGAGAAAGATGGAGGAGGGGGAGAAGAGAGAAAGAGGAGAAGGAGGGGGGGAAGGAGGAGTAGGAGGGAGAACGAGAGGAGGAAACGAAACAATAATAATAAATAGAAAGAAAGAAGAAGAAAACACATAATAAAAAGCAATATAACAGAAAGAGAGTAAGAAGAAGAATAAAGTAGAAAGAGGAGGGGAGGAAGTGACGTCATCATCAAAGGAAAATCTTTCATTATACTCACTAAATCAGTCATCAAATTTGTGTTTATTGTTGCTGAACGAAATGTGAAAATATCGAAAAGGGAGAATCATCGAAAAAAGAGAAACAATGAGAGAGAACAAGAATGAATACAAACGTAAATAAATCTGATAGTCTGTTGTAGGAAAGAAGCCATTAAGAAGGGGGACTCATAGATTTAATTCTAAAATAGTCAATTAAAACATGGCTAGAGTAATCGAAATTATGGATAATGATATACAAATACTAAACTGCTGAATCCTGAAACATCAAAATAAAACTAAATGAAATAAAAAATGTAAGACATCTCATCAAGCTTAACCTCAAAACATGCAGGAAACCAACGCAAAAGAAAAGAAAAAAAAGAAAATGCCACACAAAATACAAAACAAAAAAAACACTCATTCTGGAAACACAAGCCCAAAAAAATAATAATCAGAACAACCCACAAAAATAACAAACATAATACCTTGAAATGTAGTTTATCGTGAGGCCAGTTCGGGCGGACATGTTTGAGGATTCTTCTGGCGCCGGAGCGAAGGCCAACCTCCGTCCGACCGTCAACTTCCACCGCCAGGGTCGCCACCATCGCTCCTTCGCGGGGGGAGGGGGGAGGGGGGGATATATAGACATATACGGATATAGATAAATAAACAAATACAGATATAGATAGATGGACAGATGTAGATATAGATAAGTAGACAAATATGATATAGATAGATAGACATATATAGATACAGATAGATAAACAAAATATATATAGGTAGATTGACAGATGTAGATGTGATTAGATAGACAGAAATAGTTATAGATATATAGACAGATATAGATATAGATACCTAGATAGGTAAATATAGATAAATATTCCATGAACAATTCAACCTTCGGCGCGACCTGGTGGACCTCACAAGGGGCGGGAGTGGATAGGAGGGGGAGGGGGTGGATAGGAGGGAGAGGGCATGGGTTCCTGTTGCTAAGCACGTGCTGGGGGATAGGGTGGGGGTAGGGGAGGGGGTTGGGGAAGGATATCATCACCCCTGAGGAAGCCCTTATCCCTGGGGAAATGACCATCATCCTTTGGAAAGTGATCGTTGCCCCTTGAGGAAATTGAGTATTCCTGGCCAGGCGGAGGAAGTGCTGTTGGAAACGGATTTCGCGCGCTCGTTCGAAGGTCGTGTTTACTTTTTATTCTTCTTCTTCTAATTCTTCTTCTTCTTCTTCTTTTCATTCTTTATTTGGATTTTCTTTCCCTTTTATAATTTTATTCTTTCTTATCTTTTTTTTTATTCATTCGTTATTAATATTTTTTATTATTATTATAATATTGTTTTGTTTTTTCTCCCATTTTTGTTTTTGTTTTTGTCTTTCTTACTTTTGGTTTTGCAGTCTCTTCATATCATTTCTTATTTTTCCTTCTCTTCTTAATCTTCTCATTCTCCTTTTTTTCTTTATATTCCGTTTTTTCTATTCCTTCTCCTTTCTCCTTCTCTTCTTTTTTCCTTTCTTTTTTTCTTTCCTTTCTTCCTTTTTGTTTTTGTTTTCTCTTTTTCTTTCTTTCTTTATATCTTCTTCCTACTTTATATTTTTCTCCCTCCTTTCTTTCCTTCTTTCCTACTTTTTTCTGTCGACACGTAACACACCCTAGTATAAATTTTTACTCTTTCTCTCTCTCTCTTTCTCTCTCTCTCTCTATCTATCTATCTATCTATCTATCTATCTATCTATCTATCTCTCTCTCTCTCTCACTCACTCTCTCTCTCTCTCTCTCTCTCTCTCTCTCTCTCTCTCTCTCTCTCTCTCTCTCTCTCTCTCTCTCTCTCTCTCTCTCTCTCTCTCTCTCTCTCTCTCTCTCTTTTCTCTCTCTCTCTCCCTCTCTATCTTCCTCTCTCTTTCTTCGTCTTCCTGTGTATTTGTGTGTGTTTATGTGTGTTTATGTGTGTGTGTGTGTTTGCAATCGAATGCAAATGTCGTTCCTTTGCATCAAGAGGGAGGTAAACACATGTCTTTCCGTTTTGACATATCCTGTGCGAGGACAATCCTACAGGATATGTGGCACCCAGAGTACCCCGGTGGCTTTTAAATGCGCTCTCTTTATCATTACTCATGCCAGTGCACTAACCAATCCTAGAATAAGAAAAAAAGAACACTTGTTCTTCCAAAAAAAAGAGGAACAAAGTTATTTTATGGAGATTTCCATTCCGTTGAACACAGAGAAGCAGGAAAGTTCGAAATTCGTATAACGGAAGTATTGATTTCTGGCCGTAATTGCACCGAGGGCGATGACGGTCCGCCTTCAAAAGGGATGTCATACATTACCGCTACCACCCGTACCTCTGGCCATGGCACCCCCCCCCCCACACTTACCCCTTACCCCTTCCCCCTCACCTCCTTACCACCCTTCACCCCCACCCCTCCTCCTTATCTCCCACACCCCCACCCCTCTACCGTACCTCCCCATACCCCCTTCCCTCCATTCTCTTATTCCCTACCCTCCCTTCCCCCCCCCTCCCCTCACCTACTTATGCCTCTGTCACCCTCCCTACCCCTCTGCCCCCTCCCTTTCTCCTTCCCCTCGTCCCCCATCCCTACCCGTACCCTCTACTACCCTCCATACTCCCTCCACCTCCTCCTCCATCCTTTCCCTTACCCCAACACCTCCTTCTCCTATCCTTCCCACCCCCTAGCCCCTGTCCTCTCCCTTACCCTCCCCCATCTTCCACCTCCCTCCTTCTCCCCCACCTCTCTCTCTCTCTCCCATGCCTCAGACAGTCGTTTATAGGTTGGTTGGTTAGCTGGTTTTATTATCACTTTTTGCCCATCATATACCAAACGGATGAAATAAATGCTGAAAACCCTTGAACACTTTTTTTTCTCTCTCTCTCTTTTCACTTTCTTTCATCTTCTTTCTTCCTCTCTTCCTCCCTTTTTAACCATCTATATCTCGCCTCGAAAGTGAAATAAAGACACGACAATAAACCAATAGACAAGAGGAATGTGAATTATAAAGTTTGAATTCACATTGATTATAAGATTGATTAGCATCCTGCGAAATATACTTTGATTTATATTTTATAAATCTGATGCACATATGATCAGTGTATCGTATAGTATACTAGTATATTATTATCATGATATCAATGGTTTATACGAATGGAAAACGTAACTACAATGATAATTATGATAATAATAACAATAATTATGGTAAGATTGATTTATTTAGTAGTTGATTGAGAATACAAAATTCGTTAGTAGGTTCAAATATGGAGAAAATTGAACTCTTTCTTTACACTGTCAAATAATACCGGGTCAGTTTCAAAAATCCTTTTTAAAATTAGACTTTTTAAATTAAATAAATCCTTCATTAACCTTTTACGAACAAATATTTACATTCAGGAAAAATATCTATTGTTATAACTGTCCACACATTTTGCATTTGTTTCATTCTTACTTATTCTTTCTCACGTCACAATCCTTCTTAACCAAAAGGGGTATTTCTAATTTATGAATAAAACAATCATACAAAAAGGAAACGTGAAAATTATGTAACACCCTGTACGATATACACATCATTTTCGACTCGCTAAAAATAAATTTTAATGTTACATGGCGCTGATATATATGAATGAATAAATTCAATA
The DNA here is from genome assembly GCF_977035675.1 of Penaeus japonicus. NCBI lineage: Eukaryota > Metazoa > Arthropoda > Malacostraca > Decapoda > Penaeidae > Penaeus > Penaeus japonicus. The sequence goes on from NW_028234411.1 coordinate 20,103,266, forward strand.
CTGATGCTTATACAAAAGTAGATATTACTGAAAAAACGCGAATCTTTACTTTAAGTTTCATTCTATATTGAGAGAAAAAAATATGGCCCTTTCAACCT
>NW_028234411.1:20115863-20120863 GCF_977035675.1 Penaeus japonicus
ACTGATGTCAATACATAAAAATTGACTCTCCAATTTTATTTAGTTTTGATGTCCATTTTTTAATGAACAAAAGGTAAAACAAATTTCTACTTCCTTATAATACTACTCATGGCTAAAGAAAGGTAGTTAATTATAAGCAAAGAACTTAACAAAATAAATCACATTTATTTTCTGCAAAAGCACCATATACATTGTCAAACACAATGTAGTTTTTATCACAGAATTCATTTAATGAATATATAGTGATAAGAAAATGTATACAATCATTAAACATCATATGAGCAAAACTAAGCAGTCATAATGTCCATACATGAATCTTCTAAAACTATTTTACACTGCTCTAATTATATAAAGGCTTGAAATCATAAAATTTTCAAAAAATAAAATAACATCCTTTAAATGCACATATATACATACACAGCAGTATTTATCGAATGAAAACTACACTAAATAACTTATAACTCCTGATATATTCTGATGAGTTGGGCCGTTGAAGCTGGATAGCCAGTCACTGGACATTTCCCTTCTCTACGTACAAAAGGGAGGATGCAACCGTAGCAAAAGACGTACCTATAAGAAAAGCAATGATCCATAACAATAATGTTGGCATTGGTAGTGGAACCATAATTGTTTCTGTAATTTACTACTTTTAATGTTTTGTTTTAATAATCATGCAAGACTGTTGGAAGGAAAGTTGCTTAACCCATTCACGTTGGTGCTTATATTTGCGTAATGCGACTCCCACTGGATAGGTAACAAGTGTGCATAGTGACTAAGCACAATGTCTCTCCCAGTGCAATGCTGCACTGCATTTCTGAGCGCTTTCCACCCACCCACTTTAAAGGAATTAAAAGGAGGTTTTTGTATTTGTTTGCATTATTTTCATAAGTAAATAAAAATGTGTCTATACAAATGGAACTCCTATGATTATATACATATATAGCAATGCAAAACATATGTTCTGAGGGAGAGATCATGACATGATAAGAAATAAGCAAAATATTTCCACGACATGGTATCACATCACCCGCCACCAATGGGTTAATAATCTTTACATTTACCTTGTGTGTTGCTGTTAACATTTCCACCATAAGTTAAATCAAGATGGAGTTTGTCAATGATTATTCAAAGTTGTATATATCTCTGGCAAAAGACTTACCCAGACACTGATAGAGCTGTATCCTGTTTTCTTGTCTGGAAGCATACAGGACATTCACTTGCATTTGTACTGCTTGCTTTCTTTGCAACTGAAATCTGAAAAAATTAAAAGTTAATCAGAATACAAAATACTGATCTGGGCAAATAATAGTAGGTGAACATTCATGGTTGTAACATGTTCCAAATTAGCTTGATGGCTGATGAAAACTTTCTTAAATATGACTCTATCTGTGAAGAAATGGTGAAACCCATTATAAATAGCCAAGCTAGAAATATAGAATAAAAGAAAATATTCATATAACTCCTCAGGTCTGTTTTTCTTAACCCACTGCGGACAGGTGTCATGACATACATGACGCAGGAGCTTTGGCCTGATTATGGCATCATGTTGTACATGACGTTTAGGGATTTTGGATCACTGTATTATTTTATTGTGCTATGAGTAATGAGTGAGTGATGATGACAATTGCAGCCATAATTACTATAATTGCAATAATATTAAGCTAAATGGGTTTCACCTGACTCTCTCCTAGCAGCAGCAGGAGAGAGAGAGCCTTGAATGGCACCCATCCGTGGTCTCTAGCATGCACTATCTTTATAGAGCAATGGCATATTGCAAGTTTCCGACTTCTTGCTTTAGTACTGCCAATGAAGGATGTGCAGGCAGAACAAGAAGAGGAAGGTGACTCAAACAATGCCCAGTGCCTACAATGTGCCTATGTGCCAGTAGAGGTACCTTCTACTGAGGTACCTTCTACTCACAGTCATAAGCACGCACAGATTGCCTTCTTCTTCCCTACCTCATGTTCTCTTCATTGTGGATGGTTATATTTTTCATATTTCCTCATGACAGTACACAAATACAAAAATACAAAGTTACCTTTTGTTCTCCCATACAACAGCAAGACTTCTATCACACTAAGGATAAAGAAGCAAGACTTCTATCACATTAAGGATAAAGAAAGTAAAGAGCCAATATGAACCCTATACTACAATTTTAGTCATTTGCAGCAATGACAGAGCTTGTGATGTGACACTTGAAATAAAACACACAAAAATGACAAACACAATACTTGTTCTAGTTTTACAATGAGTGACTGAAAGAGAGTGGGAAAAGTCATGGCATGCTGCGTGAAGCTGCCTCACTCTGAAATAAAACCCATCCTGGAGACTGGGCAAGCAATTCTATCCCCCGTCCGCAGTGGGTAAAGGGTATTCAAATGCATTTTTCTGATTTTTCTTTACATATTCAAAGGTCTTGAAAAGTTGAGAATTTAATGACAAACAATATCACAATAAGATCTTCATGATTTGTCCTTCCAAAGAATTAAAAGTTATAATTTTCCCTAACCATAATCAAACAAAATGCTCATTTCATATGTACATAAAAAATAAATACATATAGCTTATAAATATGTATATGTATATGTATATATATATACACATATACATATACATATACATATACATATATATAAAGAAGCAAACCTGTGGTGCTGGTGGGATAGGCTGGCTGGTGAGGGATCTTGGCGTGTTTCCACTGGAGTAGAACCAGTCAAGGAACTGAAGAAAAAAGGCACCAACCTCCAACGAATTCATCAGGGAAGAACCTACGCGCTCAATCATCCACTGTCCTAACTGGCTCAGGCTCCTATAAATAAACAGATATATAGAATTTGTTGTAACCTTCATTCATAACAAGAAGTATATATCTAAAAGCAGATTCAAGATCACTGAGACCTACCTTCTAGTAGTTAAGGTATATGCAATCCTGAAGGTATATGCAATTCTGACCAAAAAACATAAATTGTACTTTTTACACACATATAAACACACACACACACACAAAGGAAAAGAAGAAGAAGAAAAATGAGGAGGAGGAGGAGGAGGAGGAGGAGGAGGAGGAGGAGAAGAAGAAGAAGAAGAAGAAGAAGAAGAAGAAGAAGAAGAAGAAGAAGAAGAAGAAGAAGAAGAAGAAGAAGAAGAAGAAGAAGAAGAAGAAGAAGAAGAAGAAGAAGAAAAGGAAAAGCAGATGAAGAAGAAAAGGGAAAAGAATAGGAAGAAGAAGAAAAAGAAGAAGTAGAAGAAAAAGGAGTAGAAATAAAAGGAAAAAAAGAAGCAGAAATACAATAAAAAGAATAGAAAAATGAAAATTACATTGATGTTTACCTGATGTTTCTAAAGGCTAGGAGTTTGTCTGCCCTCTCTTCAATGACATCGTAATCTTCCTCTTCTAGATTTGCGAGGCGCACTCCGCACATTAGCAACAGTGGGGTGTGAAACCTGCTTCTGCCTATGACATACCTATTAAGAAAATAAATAATATGCATAACTAAATAAGGAAAGCTACAGCAGTATTGTCAAAAAAAAAATAACAATCATTAATCTTTAGGAAGTTCTGATAAAAGGCTAAGGAGGACAATAACAATGCCATGTGCATTAATATAAACACTTATATAGCAATAAATTATTATTCTTTTTTAATTCCAAATCCACTTAAATCTTGATTCATGATCGATGCCCTATTATCTGAAATCCAATGTGATAATGATTTTGCTCTGCACTCTGGCAAAGAGTCACAACCATGTTATGGCAAGACAGAGCTTGGAATGATAATATATTTGACAATAAATTACCAGAGCTGTATTCAAATTCTATCTTGGCCTTTGCTGGAGTGCCAAAAGACTTTGGGTCCAGTGGTGGGCACATAGTCTTTTCTATCTTTACATAATATCACAAATAATTCAATTCAATAAGAAAAATCAGCTCCATTGATCAGAGGACAACCAATACTACATACTAAATTGACATCCATTCTTCTCACTGCAGTTCTCTTAACTGTCTTTAGAACTGAGAGATAAGAAGGAAATCCCAAAAGAAATAGAATAGGATAAGTTCCGTTTGGCATCTTCTTTCACTTACCTAACATAGTAAATTAACGTCACAAATTCCCAGGAAAAATGGAGGAAAGGCCAAAGCGTCAAGAAGATCTTCTTCATTCTATTACTCCAGTTCTGAAATTAATGATTTAGTGTTAATTTAAAACATGATACCACAATAGGTCAAGAAATAATTAATCAAGAAATCAGTAACTGATCTTTAATACTGTCAATTAATCTTTGTAAGGTCAATACCCATTAAAAAAAAAAATAAAGCCACATTAATAAAAATAATCACATACAACTTAAAACTACCTTCTCGTTAAGAACGCCATCTGCATCCTTTTCTCTCAAATCTTGGAAAATATTATCTATTCTTTCCCTAATGTAAGGAAATGCTACCAGGGCTGATAATGACTTCAAGTAGACCTTTCTCGACAAGGACAGAGCCTCCACCTTCTTGGGCAATTTTAACTGTACACGCTTAAGGTCGTAGAAATTCTCGGCAAAGGACGCACCTGCACAAAATCGTAATAAAAATTAATAAACTCGATTAAACTATCCTTAAGCAAACAGAACCTCAAAGTACAAACATTCATCATACATATTGTTAGGGAAAAGAATCAGGAATCATAACCCGCTCACCATAGTTTGAAAGATAGTGATGCTGGATGACCAGGTTGAACACCACAAATATCTCATTATTGAACCGCAAACACCAGCCATATTTCTCAGGGTTGCTCTCTGCTAAAACCTTAGGAGGAGGAAACAATTAATTGATCAAATCTACAATTTGTTATATTATAGGGCATTTATCTTAACACTATGACACATAAATTAGGTAATAATTATCTTGAATAAGATTATATCATGCACTTGTGAAGAAAAAAAAAACAGTAATTCATTACAAAAGGTGGAGGAGGAAACAATTAATTGATCAAATATACAATTTGTTATATTATA
>NW_028234411.1:20125863-20130863 GCF_977035675.1 Penaeus japonicus
GACCTGTGGTGTGAGGCTCTGCGATGTTGTTCCAGTGGATGAGGATTTTATTTATTTATTTCGTGGCTTTGAAGAGCGTTTCTTGATATCTGCTCATGGTTTTCTTGGCTTATTCTCATTTGTATGATTAGTAGACGTCTATTAACATGTCCGTCTTTATTAGGTTTAGAAAAGTAGTCTGATAATGTAAAATTTAAACCTTCGTCTCTTTCTATACGCGTATGAATCAGGATGCAAACAAATTCAACATCCTGTGAAATGTAACAAGAGCAAATGCGTAGTTAGGACTAAGAACTAGAGTATTAAAGGCCCATATATACTTAATAACGAATCTTAGGAAGGCGCCCCCATAGGTTTTCAAAGTCGTATTATTATGGTCATCATTCCACTAATTCCCTTTGATCTGTTATGGAAGACATAGACATACATTCTGAATGACATCCGATACTGGCTCAGAGTTGTGGAATTCCCGTTGCTCTTATGCCTTTGACACCACAGATAAGATAGATAAACTTCCGCCGCGTTAACTCTGGCGCGATACAGCTCGAACTCTTGCTTGTACTTGTCTCGGTATGTGCTTAGTAGGAGTCCCTCTTCCTTCGCTTGAGTGCCAAATGTATGTACGTAGGCCATGGCTGTCGTATAAACCGTTGTGGGAAGTTTTACCCTGAGAACTTGCAACATCCTTCACACATCCTTCATAATGACGATGTAAGAACCAAAGAATTAATCTTGCCTAGCATAGCATGTACGGACTCGCTTTTCAGTTTTTGTCGGGAAATGTTTGTATTTTTGGGACGCTTAACCCTTTCCCGACGGGTGCACTTTCTACGCGAAGTCCCATATGCCGGGCGATTGCAATATTGCATTGAAATCGTCACTATCGCATGACGCCCCGGCACGGTTGGTTAATGCTGTTATGTGACACAGTCTTTCTAGTTTCCATATTCATGCAGTTATGCCACTGACCAGGAGAAAAGGGAAGAGAGATGTGAAAGTAGTGAATTGTTCATACCAGACAAAATGTTGATACTCCAATGTGAAAGTCAAATTCATTGATATTTTTTTCTGAAATGTTATTCAAAATACACAAATAACATTGTAAACAAAAAACATTACTTTACTCAATGGACAGAAAACAATAAGAAAAATGTCTTCATTATCAGTATGGATATTGTTATATCTTGTTATTGATGTTTATTTAGGTTTCCAGATTATCATCAATTCCTCAAACGTCATTTGTCAGCAATTGAAAATGATAACAGTAGTTCCAAATTTAGTAAGATAGTTGAAAACAATCCAGCATGTATTGTAGAAAGTGAGATTTTTTACATAAACACTTATATGACTTGTACATATTTGACTGTGATTAATGAGAAAACAAAGTTCATGGAACCCTTATTTGTATGCAATGCCTTTTTCTATTTCTTTTATCATTGATTTCTGTATTTTCACCAACAGGATATTATCAATGGGGCACACCCAGAAAACCCCAAAGTGCAGATCTTGGTGAGTAAATGAATGTCTTTTGTAGTTAGGGAAAAAATGTGAAGTCTCAGAATGGTTAGTAACCCTTTCGCGATGGGGCACGTGCTACGCGAAAACCCCTATGCCAGGCAATTGCAATATTGCATTGTAATTGTCACACTGGCATGACACCCCGGCATCGGAAATTTAGCTGTGTCACACAAGTGTGACGCACCGTCGTCATTGGGTTTAGGATATGAAAAAATAAATAATTATATAAAAATTTTAACTTGCATATATATTGAATTATGTAATGATACATGTATTTATGAAATGATTTGTTCTTACTATTGATATTATAATTACCATTGGTAGCATTAGTATTAATTTTGATAAGAATTGCATATTCATGAAATCCTAACATAAACAAGTTTAATAAAAAGATAGGATTATAGATGATCATTTTAAAAACTTTTGCAATTCCTTACAAGCTCAATACTCTGACCATCACTCTTGCAGTCTATGAAGCGGATGCCAAATGGTGCCCAGGAGCGCTTCCGCCTCCTGCTCTCCGACGGCAAATGGTCAAGCAGTTTTGCCATGTTGGCCACACAACTCAATAACAAAGTGGCAAATGGAGAGATTGCAAACAACTGTGTTATCCAGATGAACAGATATGTCTGCAACACTGTTCAGAACAACAAGAAAGTAGGTTGAATTATTCTTTTTTGTATTTGTAGGTATCTTGTTTAGTGAAATTTTGATGGAAAGTGACAATCATATATTTATTTTTATGTAAAGGTTATGACTGATAAAAAAAGATAATCACAATAACATAGTTTCCCCTATCTAGTCATTCAACTCCTTTCACATATCATGTAAATTATTCATGTGAGACATACTTATTGTATTTCAGGTGTTGATCATTCTGGACCTGACTATACTGCAAACAGCTGAGGAAGTTGGAGGCAAGATTGGAGAACCAGTGATGTATGATCCTAATAAGAATCCTCAGCAGGAGTCTGCTCCTGCAGCGCCAAGAGTGACACCTTTAGCTGCCCCAACTGGTATGGTGCATGTAGACAGAATGGTCATTGACTATTGATTAACAAATTCTCTCTCTCTCTCTCTCTCTCTCTCTCTCTCTCTCTCTCTCTCTCTCTCTCTCTCTCTCTCTCTCTCTCTCTCTCTCTCTCTCTCTCTCTCTCTCTCTCTCTCTCTCTCTCTCTCTCTCTCTCTCTCTCTCTCTCTCTCTCTCTCTCTCTCTCTCTCTCTCTCTCTCTCTCTCTCTCTCTCTCTCTCTCTCTCTCTCTCTCTCTCTCTCTCTCTCTCTCTCATATTGTCTTTCTGTATCTCTGTATGTACATTTAGGTTTTATACTTTTTCTTGTTTAAATTTTTGTCTTGGAACTTAGTTTTTATCATTTTTATTTGTATCTTGTTGATATAACTATTAGAATGGCTTTTATTTTATTACCATCCATAATTATTTGGTTTATTTTATTATTGCTTTATTTTTGCTTTGTGTTTATATATTATTGTGCTGTGTATAGAATAGTTGAATGTTTTATAGAGTTTTTGAGTTAATTCATTTAATTTATTTAGTATAACCCCTACTGGATACCTCAGGTTTTATTTTATTTTATTTATTTATTATTACTATTATTATTATTATTTTTTTTTTGTATAATATGGACCTGATCTGGTGACTGTTACAGGTGATGCACCTCAACGCAATCCCTTAGCCCAACGCAATGTTCCAAATGCGACTACTGCCTCGCCAGCCAGAACTCCAGCTGGGGGTAATGTCCACCCCATCAGCCTGCTTACACCTTATCAGAATAAGTAAGTAGTAGTATTGTGGATATGTCATATTTATTTACTTATTATCCATTAACGTTTTCTGAATTGCGTAAAGGTTAGGTGTGATTATCTGTTTGTTATGCAACTGTGATAGTTTTATTTTTTGTATTGTTTCATAACCGGAGATTAATTGGTATTAGGATATATACACCATTCAAAGAGACTAATCAAAAACCAACAATAACAATAGGTGGACAATTTGTTATTAGGTTATATACACCATTCAAAGAGACTAATAAAAAACCAACAATAACAATAGGTGGACAATCCGTGCACGTGTCACCCACAAGTCCGACCTGCGCACGTGGTCCAACTCTCGTGGCACAGGAAAGCTCTTCTCTATGGACCTCTTGGACGAATCGGGAGAAATCAGAGCCACGGCTTTCAACGAACAGGTGGACAAGTATATGGATATGATAGAGGTGAGAGTCTATGAGGAATCAAAGGACTTGTCTTCTTCACTCTTCTCTTAAGATTCTATGGTGTATCTCAAGTCTTTTTTTTTTTTTCCGCTTGTAAAGTAAAGGAATTGTATTCTCACCTTCTTTAATAGTTGAAATGTTTCATTCCAACAGCAGTGACTTTGTGATGATTTTTACAATAAGTATTTGTAGCTGTAATAGACTTTGGTATCCAGAATGGTATCTTAAGCTATTTGGTGATGATGAAAACTTTCCATTGACAGGTTAACAAGGTGTATTTCATCAGTGGTTGCACACTCAAAACGGCCAACAAACAATACTCCAACCTCAACAATGATTACGAGATGACTTTCAACAAGATGACAGAGGTTTGTTTTTTCATTGCATCCATAGTATGAGGAAAGTAAGACTTTTGCAATAGGTATATCATTTATTATTATCAATTGTTATCAACTTGCTTTCTTTGGAGCTTATAGATGGAATTTACAAGTATTATACATAGTTTTGATTTTATTATTACTCTTATGATTATCACTATTACAGATAATGGCAGAATGAATATTGGATATACTAATATGTCTTGGAAATTTTCAGGTTATTCCATGCCATGAGGCTAGTGACATTCCTACCATGCAGTTCAATTTTGTCCCTCTAGATCAGCTGGAGTCTCTAGAGAAAGACAACATCATTGGTAAGTTATTTTGGCGTGCATTTGGCAAGTCACTGGTCCCAGTATGTTTAACCTGTAAAATTTTGTTAACTTCTCTTTTGGCAGGGATCATATTGCTGTACACCTCTTTGAAAGCATTGATTTACATCCTTGTATTTTTTGGTAGTAAATAAAGACAAAACAATCACTACAGTTTGCTTGCTAAGAAGTAAATTAAGTTTTGTAATGGACCCCCTCCCCCTCTATAACTTTTTATTAATTTGGACTTTTTATTTTTACTTTCAAGATATTATTGGTGTGTGCAAGGAAGCCTTGGATGTAGTATCTCTAACAGCAAAGTCTTCCGGCAAAGAACTAAGGAAGAGGGATGTGCAGTTGGTTGACGACACTAATAGAGAAGTAAGGCCCTCTCTTTCATCATATCAGTTTCAGTAATGATACAAATTGAGATGTAATTAATTATTTGGTTATGGTAAAGGATTAAGATAGCACTTCAGTGAATGAAGTGCTTAAGGGTACAAGTTTACATAATTGTATGGTTTTTCAGGTGCGCCTTACCATTTGGGGAAATGCAGCAGA
>NW_028234411.1:20145863-20168363 GCF_977035675.1 Penaeus japonicus
TCATGACAGGGGAGTCATTATGGGTGGAATACCAATGGGCCATTCCCCTTTATTTTAATTACAAGTGGTATCCCCCATTTTCACCAATTGTCAGGGCTTAATTTTTAGAAATTTGTGAATCCCCCCACCCCCTCAATACTGAATTTATCCTCTCTGAATCCTTGTCCTTTCTTTTATATAGTTCCAGATGCCAGTAAGCACAGCACAAACACCTTACCAATCTCAGTGACAGATGATCCTTCAAAATGTTTGGAAGGAGCAGAGGATGAGAAGGAGAAGACACAAAAAGGTGGAGCAGAAGTCGAAGGGGAAGGGGAGGGAGAAGATGGAGGGGATGAGGGCGAGGAGGAGGAGGAAGGGGTGGCTGAGGGAGAAGAGGCCGGGGCCCAGCTGCAGTTGTCTCCTTCGGGGCAGTACTTCATCCAGACTCCCGACGGGCAAATCATCCAGGTGAGGCGGATGAATCATGTTGTAGACAGGATTTAAGTTGGATGGACAAAAAATTAGTTTTTGTTCAGGCATTTATTGTTATGATATTTCTGTGACAATTTTTAATGATGATAGTAATAAGAGTAATGATTAGTATGGAAAAAAATAATTGTGATAATATTGATCATAATGCTTTGCATGATATTAATGGTAACGATGATGATAGTGATGATTATGATAATAATCATGATACTGAGAGTAATAATAATTATAAGAATGATTACTACATAATGATAGTAATAATAACAGTAATACTACTAATGATAACTGCTTGATAAATATTATAATTATAAAAGTAATAATGATGATGATGATGATGATGATGATGATGATGAAGGTGGTATATTGTGATAATGATAGCAATGATAATAGCTATGAAAGTAATGCTGGTATTGATTTTAATGACATTATGATAATGACAATGATAATAGTAATTATAATGATAATGATAGCAATCATGATAACAGTAATTTTTAAAGATAATTTTTGAGAAAAAAAAATTGTCATTCTATAAGCTGCATTTTACAAGAACTTCCTTCATCTTCAGTGTTGAGAAAGGAACCACAAAAACTGCCCCAGCATCACGTGAGACCGTAACCTCCTTTCCCTTAGGTTTTGGGGTCCCTGGACGAGGAGAGCATCCAAGCGGGACCAATCCTCGGGGAGACCCAGGCAGCAGAGGGTGTCGACGCGAGTGCCGAGAGCGAGGACATTGCGGCTGTGGAAGCGGCCGAGAGGAACATGCAGATCTTTGTCGTGGGAAGTAACAGCGGCGAGGAGGTTTATCTCATCAATGCCCCTGAAAGAGAGCTCGGCGATGGTGACCCAGGGTATGTGGGGAAGGGTATGTGGGGGAAGGTGGGGGGCAATTGGTTATGAAGAAAGCTTTTTTTTTTTTTTTCATGGGAATACTGAAAGACATGAAAATATTTTAATTTTCAGCTTCATCAAGGGACTTTGAAATATGTTCAAACTGACATAATAGTAGTCTTAACTGGTGTAAGAATAAGCATTATATATGAATATATAAAAAAAAAGTTATGATGTATCAACAGAGTATGGTACAGTAATGGAAATCATGGGGTCATAGCCCCTACAGAATTCTTGGAGTGGCTTAGCAAGCTTATGGGAATTAAATAAACTATGAAACTTCTCAAAAACATATATCTCAACATGATGAAAATGTCATTTTGGGCTCTATTCCCAAGGAAAGCAATATAGTTTGTAAAATACAAGTTTTATAGACAAAAATGTGATTCAGTTCAGTTCAGACAGATATGCGAAGACGTCGCTTCGCCCGGGCTATATGCTCAAGGCGGCCCGGCCTCTGCCAGCTATGAGTGCTGACTCATCTTATCTAATCTTTTCTGATCATCATCGCTGATTCAATTCAGCTCAGTTCAGAGAGATTTTGCGAAGACGTCGCTTCGCCCGGGTTGTGTGGAAGGGGTAGCCCGGTCTCTGTTGGCTATAAGTGCTGACTCATCTGATCATCATGACTGAACTTTTACCTTGGCGGTCGGATTGCCTGTAGGCGCTCCAGTTGCCAGGGGGCTAATGACAGGCATAGCCTTCTAACCAGCCCGGCGGCTGTCGTCTCTGGGCCCTGCCTGAGGAAGCGAGTGTGCTCGCATTCCATCAGGTAGTGCTCTAATTTGGCGTCCGGCGCGCCACAATACTCACAGCGTCGCTCATCTTGCCCAATAGTGGGGATGATTTGCCACGCACAAGGGTAGCCTATTCTCAGTCTGTGCAGACTGACTTCAGCACACCTTGATATTCTGGGAGAGAGTATCAGCGACTCATAGCCTGTGGCGTTTGAGTACCAGCTGGCCGAGGGGGAGGTTCTCGCTTCCTCTCTGTGTCGCTGCAGGGCACCGACCTGCCCTGCAACCATCGTTTTACGCCTTAGCAGTTCCCGGCTAGGATGCACCACAAGATCACTCAAGGGTTCTTCCTGCCTTCCTCCGCTAACCTGTCAGCTACGTCATTCCCTTCAATACCAACATGGCTTGGGACCCAGTTGATGATGATGCGTCTTCCCTGATCCAGGATTCTCTGAGCAATGGTGAGAATCGAGGTTATCAGGTAAACGTTATCAAGGGGCGTGCTTTGTTGCAGGCTGTCAATGGCGGCCCTAGAGTCTGTGTGTATAACAACATGCACGTCCGTCTGGGCTGCATGGGCTAGGGCTCCCATAATAGCTACTGCCTCTGCCTGGAGCGAGGAGGCATTGTCTGATACCCGCATAGCTTTCTCTATGCCCCTTGCTGCAAAACCGGCGCCTGCAGTGCGGGTGGTGGGGTCTACAGAACCATCCGTGAAGTAGGTTTTACTGTTCAGCGGCGTGATTGCTGTAATGTTCCTCTCCGCCTCAGCCTTCAATAGAGGCGGTGAGTACTGCGTTTTTCTTCTTGATAGACTCATGACAGAGAATTCTATCAAGGATCGTGCCCACGGCGGGGCTGAGACATAGTCAGGGTGGGGATGGTCCATGCCCTTGATCAGTAGTGTCTCTTTGAGCTCAAAGCGTTTCAGCACTCTGGTTGTCTGAGACAGCCAGGTGTTGTTAGCAAAGAGTTCTTGGTTTTGTGCAAGCCGACGCTGCACTCTCTGTCTTAGCTGCGAGTCCAGTGGGGACTGTAGGACATTTGCAAGGAACTGGGCCGCCATCTGATCAATCGGGTGTCCAGGGGAAAGAGTTTGGCCTCCAGGAGGAGGTTAGTAACCTTAGCCCACCCAGGGGCACCCAGAATAATCCTGGCGGCTTCGTTTTGCATTATGTCGAGTCTTTTCCTGAGTCCAGGTTTTACTGTGATCAGGGCGACGGAGGCGTAGTCCACAATGGGACGGACAGCGTGCACGTAAAAAGATCTTAGTACGCGGTGTCCAGCCCCTAAGCGCCGCCCAGACAGAGCTCTCATGACAGAGAGCCTTGCCGTGTTTGTGTGTAAGAGATGTTTGATCTCGGAGCGGAAGGTGAGGTTCTTATCGATCCATACCCCCAAGTATTGGTAGACGTGTACCCACTCAAGCTCTAGACCTTGGACTCGCAGTCTTTGATCACAGACATCATGCTTCAGCGCCATTGCCTTCGATTTGGCTGCTGAGATCTTAAGCCCGACTCTGCAGCATTCCTCAGTTATTAGGTCCAGACAACGCTGGGCCTTTCTGACTGGATTCACATTTCTTCTCCCAGTGGAGATAATTGCTAGATCATCTGCATATGAAATGATCGTGCACCCCGCTGGGAGTGGAATGTCGAGAATGTTTAACATGAGGATGTTGAACAGGGCCGGGCTAAGGACCCCTCCTTGAGGGGTGCCATTCTCTAGAGGCAAATGCCTGGAAAGGTGACCTTGGAACTTCACTCTGGCAGTTCTGTTCCGAAAGTAATCGCCAATCCAGGCAAGCAGCCTGCCTTTGATTCCCTTGCGGATCAGGATCTCCTGAATGGCTAACGGGTTTGCCAGTTCAAAAGCCTTCTCCAGGTCAAGGAAGACAATGACAGCGCTGCTGCTGCTGACAGTGCCTCAGTAAGGTGGCAATGCTGTGGGTAGTGCTCTTGCCCCTTGTGAACCCGTGTAGGTGTTCATGTGGAGGTCCCAGCTTCCATTGGAGCGATTCAGTACCATTCTCTCTGCTGTCTTTCCTCGACAGCTAAGCAGGGAGATGGGGGCGGTACCGTCCTGGCTCCTTTGGTTTGGGGACGGGAATTATATCAGCCCTCTTCCAGCACTGTGGCAGTGAGGAAGTTTCCCAGGACTTGTTGATGAGATGCAGAAGTGCAAGCTCACCTTCATGTCCTAGGTGGGAAATGATGGGGTGGGAGATCCCATCGCAACCCGGGGCTGACCGGGAACTGGTCTTATATGTCCGCCGTAATTCCCTCAGAGAGAACATGACGTCTGTATCATCAGGCTCTACCGCCTTTTCTCTAATGAGGGCAAGCCTGCCTGGGAGCAGTTCTTCTTGGCATGTCCTCAGCTCTGCTGGTAGACCGACGCTACTTGTTCTAGCAGAGAACTCGAGTGCCAGTCTCTCCGCCTCTGACCGTGGGTCATGGTGGGTCTTTTTGGGGGCTGAGCGATTCGTGGCCCGTCTGATACGGTTCCACAATTCTGAAAGGGAGGTTTGGTGGCCAAAGGACTCATACCACTCAGCCACTTTTCCTGCTTTAATCTCTTAGCAGTTTCCTGAGCATCCCTGAGAGCCTCTCTTAGAAGAGTGTGGTTCTCGGGAGTTCTCTGTCTGCGAAAGTGTCTTCTGCACATATTGATTCTGTGGTTAACCTCCTTAATCTCATCATTGTAGTACCAGGCGTCCTTGAAACACCTGGACCACTGACGAGTTTTGGGGATGGTTTCTGAGGCTGCCTCGTCTATGGCATTTACTAGTCTGGCCTCAAGTATGTCCACATTATCATTAAGTGAGGAGTCACTGGTTCTGAGGCACACGGCCAGAGCCTCCTGGAAGGCTTTCCAGTTGGCTCTTTCCACCTTCCATCGAGGATTGTGCTGGGGCATGGGTGCCGGGCCAGCATCCAAGATGGTGGTGACTATCCCATAATGATCGCTCGTGGCAGTGTTGTCCACAGACCAACTAATTCTCTCGACCAGAGCCGCAGTGACAAAGGTGAGGTCAAGGACCCCCCCGCCAACATGCGTAGGCTCCTGGCTGTTGAGAAGAGCAATCTCTGGGCATGACTCTAGCACCTCGGCTATATGGCAGCCTGCCATATCACGTCTCTGAGTGGGAGCCAGTATAGGGTGGTGGGCATTAAAGTCCCCCCCTATAAGAATTAGCTCATGTGCTGCAGCAGCACAGGCTTCACTGATATCTAAGCCCCTACAGTTTGGCCTACTGTATACATTGTACAGCTTGAGAGGACCCCCGGCCAAATGGATCTCAACAGCAAGGGATTCAACACCTTCTCCGCACTGCCCAGGATCGGCAATCAGGGAGCAGGGGATAGTCGACTTCACAAGGGTAATCAGGCCTCTGGTACCTTGCGTACTCGGTAGCACAAAGGGATGATATCCCGAGAAGCGTACAGATTCCCCTGTTAGCGTCTCTTGGAGCATGACAACATCAATGTTCCGAGATCGCACGATCGCGTGGAGAAGGGCGGCCCTAGGGGAGAAGCTGTTGATGTTCCACTGCAGTATGCTTAAGTTAGTGGCCATAGTGCTTGTCTGCGTTCACTAAGTCATTGACGTCAAGGTATTCGGTCTCTGTGTCCGACGCCCCCGTGTGGGTAGCGTCAGACATTTCGGAGTCTGACAACTCCTTGGTGAGTTCCACACTGAGTGTGATTTCCTCACTTGACTCGTCACTGTCGTCAGGACAGGTCGAGTTGGAAGGGCTGGGTCTCCTGGGAGGTGGAGTATTCCTGGTCGCCTTGGCCTTCTTTTTGGGTGGCCTTGGCTTCCTCACCCTTTGGGGTTTGGGCGCAGGCTCTGCCAGTGTGGTCTTGGCCGCAGGTTTGTCGGGGAGACAGGGCTCGCCCTGAGTTGGGGTGGGAGAAGGAGTCTCGCCCTGAGTTGGAGGGGGAGTTGTGGCCTTGGGCCTCATGTCCTTTTCCTTCAGGGCATGACGGTCTGAGTCATTGCCGTCATGGCTATCTCGACTGCCTTCTCCGTCTCCTCGCTGGTCCTTCCCAATGCCGTCGCAACTGCTGTGACAACTGTCTTCAGCAGGAGCGTCAAGTCCTTCTCTGTGAACAAAGTCGGACTCTCCGCTCTTGGGGTAGCCTTTGAGGTGTTCCCAGACCCCTTCCGGGTCTGTTTCCGACTTGGAACATCCACCAGCGCCGGGAACTCTTTTGTGTTGGGGGCGTCCGGTGCTGGTTTCGCTTTGGGCGGTGCTTCCTTCCTCTTAGGAGGGGGGGGAGCCCTTACCCCTTTGTTCTGCCCCCAGACATACGTGCCTAGAGGGGCGGGAACAAAGTCTGGTCGTTTTGCAACGATCTCTTGCCGCCGAAGAGCCTCTTCCTTTCTGACAGAACATCCGAGGCTCCAGGCGTGGTGTTTTTTATGGCAATTTGGGCACTTGGCAGTGATGTCTCGCTTGCCATCTTTGTGTGCTTTGAGACACACCTCTGTTCTGTGTGCCTGACTACAGACACCACATTTCGGCTTTGCAGAGCAAGTGGCCTTGTGGTGTCCGTACTTCTGGCACGTGAAGCACGGATGCGGAGCGGGCTCTCTGGACGGAGGGGGGGGGGCATGTCCTGAGTCTGTAAGAGCCCCAATTGCCAAGATCCAGGACGCAAACTGGAGCTCCTCCAAAGTGACCAGGACTTGTTGGTTGGGTGCTTCCCTTCAAAAAGTCGAGAAGCGCCCACCACCTTGGAATGTGCAGTGATGACCTCGAGGTCATACATCAGAGGAAGTTTTTAAAGCAAGAAGCACCCATCTTGGACTTCTCTTTTCGGGAGTCAGAGCCGACAGGCTCACCTTCCGCCCATCCAGAAGCTTGTCAGTCTTCTGGAGGAAGGTGAGGGGTGGCTTGGTCCTTTGGAACGATTTATCATGCCATTGTCTATTGGCAATCTATCTAATCGTCAGGAACGGCGGCATGTCTCGGGTGTCTCTGGGTTTCAGAGCCGTACCATCTGGTAAGTAGGATTGTCGAATCCTTCTCCGGTTTAGGGTTTTTAAGGAGGAACCCCTAACCACTATGGGGGAAACTAGGCTCGACATTGTCGAGGGGCTGCAGACTCGCCCTCTGAGTCCGAACTGCCGTCCGAGGTCGTTTGTCCTCCTGGGGGGCTCTCCGAACCGACGCCCGCCCTCTGAGTCCCGAAGCCCGTTCTGAGGCCGAGGTCGTCTTGCCTCTTCTCGCGTTAACCGACGCCGGATTTTGCCAGTGGGGCCAGGTGCCGGCCAGTAGGGTTGAAGGGTCCTGTCTGGCTTCCATTTTTTTCCTCCAATTGTGACTTCTCGTTTCCTCTGGACCGACGCCAGAGATTTGTCAGAGCCTGGGGTTGGTTTTGGAGGGTTCAGCCCGACGGTACTGGGAGTTGGGTTTTTCCTCCTGGGAAACCGACGCCAGATCCCTGCCATCTTTTCCCTTTTTGTCATCAAAGCCCTCGAAGGGGTCACTTAAAGGTGAGAAGTGACAGCCTTTGTCATTTGTCGTCATGCAAGGTTCGTTCAACAGGGATGTCAGTGGTTCCATGGGTTTATTGAGTTACGGTTTGCCATGTAATAAGCGTCTGTTCTTTGTCCATTTCATTCCCACGCCCCCACCACCAGGAGTCCAAAAAGGGCTGTGATTTCCAACAAGGGGGAAGCTTTGTATGAGAGTCCATGCTCAGGAGCACAGGGTGGTGGTGGAGATAGGATGGAGGATATACGCCACCACGGCCTCCGCGGGCCTAAATGGCACTTAGTTAATCAAGACCTGCGATTCAAGACTGCCATTCGCCTTGGCAGGAAGGGCATGGGACTACTTGACCCTCAGTACAGCGGAGGAGACCATGAGAGACCGATTGCCCTAATTGGAACGAGCATCGTAGTCGGCGATCAGGCCCCCGTCTTGTGGGGAAGAGGACAAAGAGGCGTGTTGCTAGCCGCAGAAAGCGTACTTTTTTTTTTTTTCACGGCATCGTCAAACTCCATGGATCCCGTCTCCAGCGCATCAGGGGCAAACGCAAACGGGCAAACACGTGGGTAGGTGTAGGCCCCCTTGGGGGAGGACAGGGGGGGTGCGACCCCACCTTCTTGATACTAGATCAGCACCTAGGAACACTTAGTCATCCCTCCTCAGAGAGCCCGCCGCTAGGAGTTCCTAAACGGGGAGGGGGGTCAGAGAACTGGCCAAATCCATGACTGAGTATTTTGGGCTCTATTCCCAAGGAAAGCAATATAGTTTGTAAAATACAAGTTTTATAGACAGAAAAATGTGATTGATGACCTTTGAGGGTAGATTACTTATTTTCTTATCTTTTGCTTATTTATTCATTAGTTTTTTAATATGAACTATATTAAATCTGAAGGTTTGCCCTTCTTTATACTAGTGGATTGATAGTAAATATACATAGGATGTGTTTCAAGATAATACAATATTCATGCACTCATTGCTTATTTAAACTAAACAAAAATTTTGACATTTGCTCTGCCCAACTAGCAATGAAAATATGTTGTTGCAGGAGTGCCTTACCTGTTTCGGCAATGATGCTCAAGGACGTTGAGGCTCCAGGTAAGCAGGCTGACCTCACCACAGAGAAACTACCTGCTGGCCTTGAAGCCAAAGCAAGTGAACCAGTGGACTTGCTTACAGTTAACCTTCAGGAGGAAAATCAGAGCCTGAAGAGCAGTTTCCTTGACACAATGCCCAAAGAAACTCTTGAGAAAGATACTCTGAACATACAGATAAGCTCATCGCAGGTTCAAGGACAGATATCAAAGCCTCGGACAACATTGGCCAATCAGAGCTTGAAGAGCAGTTTCCTTGACACAGTGCCCAAAGAAACTCTTGAGAAAGATCCTATGAGCATACAGATAAGGTCACCGCAGGTTCAGATATCAAAGCCTCAGACATCATTGTCCTTTGTTAAGAGCCTTTCTCTGAACAAGGTGCCAAGTGATAATAAACAGACTCAAGAGCCAAAGGCAAAGCCCAGGTTGCCTATCAAAAGTAAGTGGATGATTTTTCTTGTCAGATAGATATAGATATTATTATTATTATAGATATTATGGTAAAGTTTCATATCAGATGTGGATGCCTTCATTTAATATTTGTTATAAAGGGAGCTTTTTGCTGTGCAAAATTTTTCATTTTGGCTATGGATGGCCTTTTGTTATCTGATATTATTGTTATAGCTAAAGTATGGTGGAAATTAACATAATTCATTTTGAAGCATCTCTCCTGATATTCCACTTAGACACTTGTAGCTTTTAAAACTTGTTATTTGTTTTTTCCTCCACAGTGCAGAGCCCAACAGAGTTGCTGACGGAGGGCATGCGGGTACTGACAAACCGAGGGGAGATGATGGCCTTCAATTTATCGTCTGTGACCCAGTCCAAACAAGATGGAGTTCATGGGCAAAAGTCACTGAATAACATAGCTTCTGTGTTTGGTTCTGTGGTATGCAATGTGATTTCTGACAGGGTTCATGTGGAAGAGATAACCTTGCTGTATGAAGTTGGGGGATTGATAATATTTTAGTTGAAGGGAGCTTGTTAAAAAAATATATAATATCAGTAATCAAACTCTATCCTTTTGTGACAGCTGAATTGCTATGTTGCATTTCCTTGCGCATAGAAGATTCCGATAATTGATTTTTCCTTTCTTCCAATTTAGGTCAAAGTATTGAGACCAGTGGGAGAAGCAAAGCAACAGGAATTATTGGAAGTAAAAGATAGGTATGACAATTTTTATTTTTTGATGTATTTCATGTGTAATAACACTGAATTAATATTTAGTAAGTGTTTTGCATTTTATTATATCGTTTCAATAAAAGCATTGAAAAATGAGGCTTTAGGCTGACTTTCAAATGCTTTAGCTAAAAAACTACAGCTGTTGGAGTCATAGAACTCCATGCCTACATGGTGCCCAGATCATTGAAAAGCCTCCATTGTCATAGTGTATATAGGTGCAATTCGGAATTTGGGCCCACCCTTGCCACAGCATGTATAAATGCCATAAGTTGACATTGATTAAAGATGCCTAATTTGCTTTCTAATTTTATTCTATTGAATATTATTGTTAGGTGATTGTTATTTGTCAATTTAAGTGTAGTTGAAACTACTTTCTATTTATGGTTATTGAAAAAAAAAATTAAGTGCATTTTGACTTTTTCACTTAAAACCATTGTTAGATATGTCATAGAAGAAAGTTTAAAGTATTAACCCATGCTGGGCTGATTATTTGCCAAATACTGCTCCCGCCATGTAGATAACAAACGCACCCAATATTGAGAGCTGCACTGTACCTCTCAAAGGCACTTTTCACCTGCCCAATTCTACGGGAGGCTGAGAAACTTAAAAAAAAAAGTTCTGAATTTGTTTGACAAGTCAAGAACAATGTGTCTATACAAATGCAACTGCAATCAGTATATACATATGTTACTATGTAAAACGTGTATTTAGAGGGAGCAATCATAACTTGATAGGACCTTATCAGATGAGAGTGAAATATTCCCATGTGATAACATGTCATGCAGCGAGTATAAGTTGAGAGATATAAAAAAGGATTTGATAGAATGGTAAGAAAAACTGTGCCAATATTTCATTGGAGGGATAGTATGATTTTTGTGGATCTGATCCCTTGTGGTGCAAAGTGTTGGAAACTGACATTTACTGTAACAAACCTAGATTATTTGTTATGAGTATATAAAAAACATATATATGGACATAGGGCAATTTTCTTTCATTGACAGACCGTTACTGGTAACATGCAACGAGTGTGGTACTCTTCTGCATTCCGAGAGGTCCCTTCGGATTCACCAACGCCGTTACCACCAGGAGTGGAACGAGGAGTGCTTTTTGTGTGGGGAAAAGTTCTACAATGCGTCATATGTCCGTTCCCACATCCAGATGGTCCACAGCCAAGACACCTCCTTCCAGTGCCGCATCTGTTTGTTTAAGTGTGAAGACCTGAAAAAGATTCTCCAACACCGCAGAGTACATGGAAAATCTCAGGTGTGTGAGAAGTGTGGCAAGAAATACAAGACTCCTAAAGTTTTTAATGAACATGTTGCCAACTGTAAGGGCTCACTAAAGATGGAGTCTAGAATAGCATCGAAGAGGAAAGGCGCACAAGTTCAGAGCACTAACTGCAATAATGATAACCAGAAAGATGGAGAGGCTGGTATAGATGTGAATGGAGAGCCCCAAGCAAAGTACCAGAAAATTGAGGTAAATGTCACTGAAAACAGAGATGACAGTTACCAGGAAAGTTACTCTCCAACCAAATTTAACCAGACCAGGAGAAGATATGGGAAGGTAGATGAAGATGTGAAGAAAAAAGATGGAGAGTTTAAACCAACATCGAAGCACTACCATCAACAAATTCTAAAGATGAAACACGAACAGAAACCACCAAGGCTCAGTCGAAGGGGACGAGACAGAGCTCACAGGTGCTATTTGTGCTTCAAGCTGTTTTCCACTGCAAGTGAACTCGACGCACACAAGGAGAGTTACCATCAGGTTAAATCAGCAAGACCTGTGAGAGTCAGGACAGATGCATCCTTGGAAGAGGAGGAGGATGACCTTGTCAATACTGCCTCAGTAGATTCCAAATCTAGTCAGACACAGTCTCATGAAGATGTGCTTATCAAAGAAGAACCAGCTGATTTTGCTGAAGAATACGAAAATGTCACAATTATTTTAGATGAAGTGATGAAGTCAACACATGTTATAAAACCTCTCTGCATCGCTTGCAGAGCAGTCACTAATACAGATTATAGAAAATCTTCCAAGTGGTTCAGTAAAGTGCCAGATGACGATCACTCGGAAGCTTTGAAGAGGTTTGAGCAGTTCTTCCCTTGTGCCATTGATCCCAACAGACTAATGGTCCCTTGGGTTTTATGCAAAAAATGTGTGTTATTGATAGACAAAATTGCAGACATGGAAGAGAAATTAAATTCAATGAAAAGTGACATGATGCTGAGGTTCAAAGGATCTGATAAGGATGCTAGTGATAATCAGAGTGATTTACCACAAAGTGACCATGGTGAAAGTGCTTTCTCCTCAAGTGCTGATAGAACAAGAGAATCAAGTCAAGGAAAGCTGGCAGAAGGTATTGGCAAGAGCTTGGCCGATATAGAAGCCTACATGAAAGATACATGTGAAATTATGGAGATAACAAAGCAGCGCAAGAAGCCAGGAAGGCCAAGGAGACAACAAGCAGAGAAGTTAACACCAGTTATTGTCAGTGGAGATGAGGAGGAGAGTGAGTCGACAAGCATGAATGACGTTGTTAGAATTGTTGCCAAAGGGATCAAGAAAGAGAAATCATCTGCAGAAGTGGCTTGCAAGAGTTGGAATGATGGGAAAACCAATGTTGAAGTTAATAGAAAGGACGCAGAGGAAAATTGCCTTACTAGAGTTAAGGAAGAACCTGTTCATGATGGCTTTGAGGATATCATGCCTAGTGCAGATTCTTCCTCGTGGGATGAGATTGAAAGTAACTCATTAGCATGCCTCACCAACTTACAGGAGGAAGACTTCTTGATAGGCAGCACCAAAGTTCGAAAAGAAGGCGATTCAAATTCGCAGATATTTACGGAGCCAAATTCTATCATAGCATCTCCAGTAACGCAGGCAAGGAAAGACGACAAAGACATCGGCCAGCCAGCTCAGAAGCCTCAGGCTAATGACGCTGCAGATCAGGGGTCGAACCAGGTAAAGGGAGAACAGGGGCCAAAATATGCTAGTCCAAAAAAGAAGCCAGATATGCCCATAGTCTTTGAAACTGGTAGTTCAAGTGAAAGCAAGGGCAGAGAGAAGGAAACTGAACAGAACTTGAGGAATTTGATGGGGGCCTTGGAGGAGGCAGCCAACGACCTTGCTAAAACCCAGAGTGTGGCTCCCGCTCCTCTGGCTCCTGAAGCAGAGAAGAGTACACCGAACATTGACATTGACAAATTACTGAAGATACCAAATAATAAAGTCTTGGTGAGTATTTAGTTTTAGCAGGTTATAACATTGGAACATTTGCATGATACTTTTCAATCACAGTAGTTCTATAATCAAACCATATCAGTTCTTAGGCATAATGAAGATAATAATTTCATAAATCATTTGATCAATTTAGGGCAAGAAGCGTGCCATGCTACGAGAAGAGAGGAACAGAATGAGTTACCGAGTCGAGGGCACCTCACCCAAGCCTTGGGCATGCAGTGAATGCCACAAAGGCTTCTCGACTCAGCGTGGGGCATGTGATCACTATGCAGCCTCTCATAGTGGCCAAAATTACTCTTGTGAATACTGCAGGGCAACATATGTTCGAAAGAGAGATCTCATTGGTCATTATAATAAGGTATTGTTGCAGGCTTTTGCATTACTGGTGTGCAGTAGATGCACCTTAATTTTTTTTTTTTTTTTTTTTAATACAATTTATCCTTGCAAATTACATACCACATTTAAAAAAGAAAGAAAGAAAAAAGTGCTATTCCTAACACATCCATCATTATCTTGTCTCCTTCATTTTCTCAATAATTACTCCAGGTGCATCTGAACACCAAACCGTACAAGTGCAAGCACGATGACTGCGACGAAAAATTCAGTTGCCACAGCGACCTCTATCGTCACCTCAACAGCGCACACAGCAGCCAGAACTCCCAGACCATCTTCACCTGCCACATTTGCTGCACCACATTTGCCAAGAAGAGATATTTAGATTCACATCTCGAGTCATGCGTGACCAAAGCCAGCGACCAAATGCCTTATAAGTGTACAGTGTGTGATAAGTCATTCAAGGTAGATGTATATACATTTTTTCTCTTCTTCTTCTTCTTTTTCTTTGAGAAATTACCAATTTATTCATTTAAAAAATATTCTCCTTTTTTTTTTGGTGTTGGATTAAGTTAAAAAAAAAACTTGGTTAAACTTAGATGCATGATAGTATGGTGTCCATAGTGGCATGTAATTGGTAGCTTCACAGACAACAAGAACCATGTAATAATATAACAGCTAAGCTATTCAAGCTGCTATCAGTGTTGCCATAGGGACAAACAAGAAACTGGAGTACACTGTGGTAAAGTGGCAACAAAAACTGCATTGTACCACAATACTTTGAAATCTGAAATTTCCTTTCAATTTTTATATAAAATACCAAAAGGCACTTCTTACTACTGCCACTGGGAAAGTGGCACCTACCAGTTGTGTCTCTGGCACTACTGGTCATACAAAAACACAAAAACAAAACAAACAAATTCAAAAGACAGTGTTATTAACAATGCTAAAAAAAAATGTGATACTAATGTGCTACTTATTATCTTATTTTATTTTTACCAAGAATTCCACTACTCCTATTTACACATCAATACCTCTACAAACATTACTTTGTGTCATCATCGAGTCCATCTTTTTCCAGCTGCAGAGATACCTGCGAATTCACATGCAGAAACACGGTAACATGAGTGAGCAGTATTACTGTGAAATCTGCAGCAAAGTGCTCACTGACAAAAGGAACCTGATCTTACACATGAAGAGCCACACAGGGGAAACCACCACCTCCTGTGAGGTGTGCGGGAAGACCTTCAACCGGAAGTCGTACCTGTGGACCCACATGAGGATTCACACCAACGAACGACCCTATGGCTGCAACTACTGCCCCAAGTGGTTCAAGCAGTATAGCACGTGGAAGAATCACGAGAGAACTCACACTGGGGAAAAGCCGTATAAATGCCAGATCTGCCAAGCACCTTTCACCACAAGCTCCTCTGTGTTGAAACACTTGCAATATGCTCATCTCAACATAAGGGAGTTCTCTTGTGAGTTGTGCAAGAAGTCGTTCATTTGCAAACCCAAACTGGATGAACATATGAAAGTTCACACAGGAGAGAAGCCTTATGAATGCCATATATGTAATCGTGCCTTCAACAAGAAGAACAATCTTCGCACACATATGTATATTCACTCTAGCAATAAGAAATACAAGTGTGAGGTATGTATTATTTAATCTATGTTTATGATGTATTATATTAGCTATTTTTAGCTAAAATTATAATTTTGGCATATTTTTATATATTGGTATACTCTTGTTGTTGATGATAGTAATTTGAATTGTAAAGAAGTATGAATGTGATCATAGATCTGTATTGTAGTGTTTATTTATACATGTAAGTTTATGGGTAGGGGAATGAAAACAAAGCCCTTTCACTTCATAGTGAAAGGGCACAGTTACAATATTGCTGTGTATATAGTACTTCATAATCATATTTACAAATTTTTATCCAATATAATTCTGATACTATGGCAAAGCACTGATTACACATACATACATACATACATACATACATACATACATACATATATACATACATATTTACATACATATACACATATATACACATACATATACATACATATTTACATACATATATACATACATACATACATATATACATAAATATATACACATACATATATATGTATGTATGTATTTATTTTCTGATATTTGCAAAGTCTATAATTTTCTATGGAATTACAGAATTAGAGCAGTCCTTTAATGGATTGTATCTTGCTCTTAATTGTATTGTCCGATTTTGAATTTCTTCCCATGTGCTAATTAGATATTCCTACTGTCAGAAAAAAGCACAGCATCAATGTAAATATAATATTATAGATCTGATATCAAGACATTCTTCCATGACAGTTGTGTGGAGAAGGATTCATGAGAAGAACAGCGATAGAAAACCACATTCTGGACCGACACCACGGCCTGGAGTTCATGCTAAACTCAAACACAAAGAGGAATGACAAGGAGGGTGGGATGGGGACCTCTGCAACGGCCCCCTTCATTTCAGTGGTGGGGGCTGAGGATGGCAGTGCAGATGACAGCTACATTGTGATCTACGCTGATGAGGAAGAGGAGCTTGAGAATTTGCAAGAGATGCAGGTTACGGTCTTGGCGGAGGGAGGAGAGAACAGTGTGAGTAGTCCTTATTAATTATGATTATTAATTTGTTCTTCTTTTTATGTTCTTGTTCTTTTTATCTACAAAAATGAATGAGTAAATATAGTATATGGCTAGTATTGCAGTGTTAAGTTTGTTTCTCCTGAAGGGCATTTTCCAACAACAGGAACTAGATTCCTGAGTAATACATAGTGCATTGTATAGCCTTGCCATTATACATCATAGGAAGTAGGAAATACAGAAATAATGAAACTTTAACAAAATAATATTTCTGACGTTTTTCCAGACTGGTCTTACAAGTAAACCTTTACCACTGGGAGCAAGCTGCCATGTCGGGGGTTCTGTTACAGTAGAACAGCAGCCTGATGTATTATCTAGAGTCATCATGAAGGATGAAACACCAAGAGATAATGCAGAAGCAATTATTGCATTCATGGCAACAGAAGATGAGGTGGTTGTACCCACAATCACAATGCAAGAAGACAGTGTCTCAAACATTGATCAGGTGATGGAGATAGATCCTGCTCAGTTCAGCCAGGAAGTGGTAACATGTAGCGGGTCGGTGCCTGAATACACATGAGCAGAGGCTGCAGGTGTGGACTAGATAGAGGAAATCTATCTGGAACGTTGGTGATATGGATAAAACCGTATTTATGAATACTCAGAAACAAATGCTATCAGGGAAGAAGTGTAAATACAATGTAGTGTTTACATCAATCATTGTATTCAGCTGGTCACTTTTTATATTATTTACAATGACAGTTTCCATTTTCCATTTCTCTTTGCAAAACATTGAGTGATATATCATGATTTATATATGAAAGATATGAATAAAAATGCTACTCTTCCTCAATACAGGTTGGTAATATAATATGATATAATATCTATCTATCTATCTATCTATCTATCTATATTGTATGGTCACAATGCATGATCTGTAAATGCCCAAAGAACTTTTGGAGTGACTGGCCAACAAATACACTTTTTACGAAGCACCTAAGTCTTTAAAGTTTGTCCTCAGTGGTGTGAACTATGTATGGACTTTCAACTAATCAAATACAGGAAAGAAAATGTGTTTTTTTTTATATTAATCCACAAAATAAATAAGAGAGAAATTAGTCATAAATGATCTGTCAAAAGAAGTTTTGAGTAACAGGATAAATTAAATGTTACAGTCTAAACAAACTGAGAAATTCCCTATAACCACTGCTATCACTTTTTAATATTTCCCAGTTCTTAGAAATGAAGCATCTTATGTATTGTTTTAGTTATTCACTTAACCAGCAGTAGAATCTGGTTTTAAGTTGGTCTTTTTGACCTCACACTCATGTAGTGTGTTGTCTATTCTGCTCGATGTAAGATCAGTATAGAGATCAAGCCAGTTGTTGGTCTGAAGTAGTTATAATCCTGCAGAAATTTCATATGACAAGTCACACAATCTGATGAAAGACTCCAGTACCAATTCTATAATTTATGGAGAAATAGTTTGTTCTTATTCCATCTGGATATCATGAAGTAAGCATTTAAAGAATTGTAACTTGTGCTATCAAAAGCTATGTGAAAACCAAGACTGTATCTCACAAAGAACCCAAAGGAGCAACATGCACTCTGTAACTAGCCAAGCTGAAAGAACACTGAATGGAGTGACTTTTTATACCTATGACCAGACTCCATTGACAGATGTAGAAAAAAAAATGAGAATGAAACACATTGCAATATATGTAACTAACATTTCAATATTACGTGTTAAGAAATATGTAATTCTGAAAAAAAAATTACAATATCAATATGATTATCTTATATTACAGGAATGTTAACTCTCATCCATACATTTTTCTAATGAATGTGACTAAGAAAACTAGTAATCTAAATATAATAAATCCATCAAGGTTCTTTCTATGGATTAAACATACAATACAAAAACAGTCTACATTGTCACTTGAATTTCCTTTTTTCATTCTTCAACAAGCAGTTTTGTTTTGTTATTAGCTAAAGCCTCTTTCAGATATGTTGATCCATTTTTAATCTGTTAAAAGAACCAGTTATTTAATTAACTAAAGCCTATTCCATTTATGTCCTTTTCTTTTCTTTTTTTATCTCATCTATATACTTGATTTGTAGAGTTGATCTAAAAGACATAGAGACAGACCTAAAGAGTTCATTTAACTCAAATTAGGAGAGGGAAAGGGAGAGGGGGAGGGGGAGGGAGAGAGAGAGAGAAGGAGAGAGAGAGAGAGAGGGAGAGAGAGAGAGAGAGGGAGAGAGAGAGAGAGAGAGAGAGAGAGAGAGAGAGGAGAGAGGGAGAGAGGGGAGAGAGGGGAGAGAGAGGAGAGAGGGAGAGAGAGGAGAGAGGGAGAGAGAGGAGAGGAGAGGGAGAGAGAGAGGAGGAGAGAGAGGGAGAGAGAGGAGAGAGAGAGAGAGAGGAGAGAGAGAGAGAGAGAGAGAGAGAGAGAGAGAGAGAGAGAGAGAGAGAGGGAGAGAGAGAGAGAGAAAGAAAGAAAAGACATGTATAATCTTACACCCACTCACTTAACCTATTGCGTACGGGGGATAGATTCGCCAGTCCCCAGGATGGGTTTTATTTCAGAGTGAGGCAGCATGAAGCATCATAATTTGAGTCTTCCCACTCTTTCAGTCACTCATAAAACTAGAGCCATTTTTGTGTTTTTATTTTTTGTTTTATTGTGTTTAGAGACTTATATGTGCCATATGACAGGCTCTATCAAGGCTACAGTTGACTAAAATTGCAATATATAATCCATATCAGCTCATTATTTTCTTTATACTAAGTATGATAGAAGTAGTGCTGTCTTATGGGAGGGCAAAAAGAAATTATTTTTTCGCATTTTTGGGCTGTCATGAATGAATATGAAACATATAACCACCTACAATGAAGTTAACATGAAGAGGTAGGGAAGAAGAAGCAAACCTGTGCTTATGACTGTGAGTGCCACAGTAAAAGGCATCCCTATTGGCACAGGAGCACATTTTAGACATTGGGTATAGTTTGAGTCAACTTCCTCGTCTCGTTCTACCTGCATATCTTTCATCTGTGGTACTTTAGAGCAAGAGGTCGATAATTTGCTGTGTGCCATCGCTCTCTAAAGACTGCTTGCTAGACACTGTAGACGGGTGCAATTCATGGCTCTCTCTCCTACTGGTGCTAGAAGAAAGTGGTACCATCTAGGTTTTGAAAGTTAGGTTTGCTCAATATAACGGTAATTATAGTAATTATGACTGCAATTGCCATCCAAAATCCCTGAACGTCATGACGCCCGTCATCAGGTCAAAGTTCCTGTGTCATGTATGTCATAACACCTGTCTGCAATGGGTTAATAAAATGAATTACTTGAAAAGTCACTTACTTTCTTACTTTTTTTTGGACAAAAAAATCCTGTTATTCTCACATTAGGACATGGATTTCAGAAGCTTTCAAAACAACATGAAAACATACCAGTGAAGGAATAAAACAATTTCTGGTGTATATAAAATGTATTTTCTAAATTCATAACACATCAGATGTCATAAAAATGAAATAAGGAATTACCAGTATATGTAAATATATAAATTAATGTATGTATGTATGTATGTGTGTATATATGTGTGCAAGTATGCATGTATATATGTGCGTATGTATGTGTGTATGTATATGTGTGTGTCTGTATGTGTGTGTATGTGTTTAAGTATGTGTATGTATGTGTATGTGTGTGTGTGTTTGTTTGTTATGTGAATATTTATTTTTGTTTATGTGTATTTGTTTATTTGTTTATGTGTGTATTTTTTGTTTGTGTGTTTGTTTGTTTGTGTATGTGTATGCATATCTGTCTGCCTCATTGTCTGTATGTATGTCCATGCATGAGTATAAACATACACTAATTTTGAGTCTTTCTATCTTTAGAAAAATATCAAACAGGGATCCTTTCCAAACTTAAAAGTGTGTAGCAAACGTATGGCAAGTAGTTCCACTGATGAAGAGCGAACACCAAGAGTTCAAAAAGAGACTACAGTAAAAAGAACATTAACAAAGCCAAAATCATAATGATTTATAACAACACCAACAGATTCCATTATTGTCATCATTCCTGTAATAGTTACAATAACTATAGCAGAATAATAATAATGATAATAATAATAATAATAATAATAATAATAATAATAATGATAATCATCATCACCATCATACTCTTACTAATAATCCACATCCACATATATATATATATATATATATATATATATATATATATATATATATATATATAAATATATATATATATATATATATATATATATATATATATATATATGTGGATGTATAAGTATATGTGTATATTACGTATATAATTACTATTAAAATAATGAGTATTATTGAACAAAACACAAGGGAAAGTAACTCACTGATGATGATTTTTCTTTTTCTTCTACATGTTTCACTAACTGAGATAGAGGGATGGGTATGTAGTATTTCTATTCATTTCTTTTAAGGCTTTTAGAGAAATTACGCTGTGACTTAGAGTCTTCCTTGTATTCAAGACGCGCGAGTTAATAAAAAAAGAATTGCAATTTGTCCAGAGACCACCAAAATGTTCATATAATTGCGAGAAGGCCCAGACAGCAGGCTATGTCAATCTTAGTTTAAACTATGCCTAAAAGTATGTAGCTACTTACATCTCTTTATGGACAATATCCCTCCAAGTGAACAAATGTTGAGCATTGAGGTGTCGCCTCAGTAACAAATGATTATATATATATCTTCCTGTGTTTAGCTGTGCATGTAGGCAAGTGTACATTTGTATTCCTTTACATGTGTTACTTTGTGCGCTTGTATATCAGTAGCATATGAAATAAACAGATGAAAACTTATTGTGTCTACACCACAGTAAAAAGTAATACAAATATTGATCTACAGTATAAACTTAGTGATGAATGTGACCAGAACAATACTACTGCAAAACTTTATAACAAGTGTTCTGCATGTGATAAAATGGAACAGTATCCATTGCAAAGTCATTCATTAATTCAACTTCATCTTTTTCTAAAGTCAGTTCCCCTGAAAATCCTACCTTTTTAAAAAGTACAGCAACTTAGGCATAAGTTATACATCTTGATAAAGAAGAAAATACCTGACACAAAAAATATGAAAAATGTCACAAAAGTTAATACATCTCATTCATGTTTCAAATAAAACCATACAAACAGGAAAATACAAAGATACTACATCATAAGTAGCTAAAAATGGGTGGGGTTTTACTGCAAGTGAAAACCCTTTTAAAGATTTTTTTCTTACAGTATATTGGCCTAGAGCTTAAGTTTGTTAGACTGATTCAGTAAGAGTGCATTTGCTCTCCTTGTTCCATTCATTCATCATATGAATAATTAAATCCAGAGAACTAGGAACAACAACAACAACAATCATATCAACGTCAATATCCGCTATGTAAAAGGACACTTTTCCCTCTTTTTCTTAACCTAGTTGGATCAGTTCATAAGACTCTAGCAATCTATTATTAGCTTATGATACACCTGAAGCAAAGACAAAGATGAAAAAGAAGAATTGATAAAAAAAGAGAAAAAGAAAGAAAAAAGAAAGAAAGAAAGAAAGAAAAAAATCATAATTCTGAAATTCCATATTGTCTATTTCTTATATACAAAAAGAAAGTAGTTTTCAAAATAGTGAAAGGAAACTAAAAAGATTTCTTCATTCCATAAGATTTTTTTTTTTTTTTTACTTTAACAAAATTTTTTATGTTCTTGACCCTCTCACTCTTATTGCTGTGGAATGGAATTGCACTGAAAGATCAAGACAAAACTAATAGACAACAAAATGAACAACAGAAGACAGAAAAAGCCAAACAGATAAAAATTACCCAAAACAAATAAAAACAGGTCCATAAAAAACATCCTTGCATAAACATCCATATTCAACTTTTCAACATGCAAAACAAATGTTTTCTTCACACAACCGTTCCTCAAGTAATACTAAAGGTAATACTTAAAAAATAACTTTCCTCTTACTTCTGACCTGCTTGAAAAGTTTTTCTTTTTCTTTTTATAGTTTATAGAAACTATTGGCATCAATTTGCTACTCCCTGTCATGTCTGATCCCTTAGTTCAATACAAGAACTGATCAATGGCTACTTCACAATCTAATATCAAATCTAATATTACATCACATACACTATCTAAACAAGATTTATGCAACATCAGAAGTGAGCTGTATGTTAAAAAATATATGCTGACTTTATGGTATTTACCAGTGCATTGGTATGTAAGAATAATCTGTCTTAATTTAATATATATCCTAACTGCCTTGTTCATTTTATTTTTCTTTTCTTTGCTCAATATCACAGAAATAATGTTTTAATGTTGCACTAACTAAGTGCTGTGTTTAGTGTAGATAAATGACTGTAAAATGAATGGCAT
>NW_028234411.1:20188363-20193363 GCF_977035675.1 Penaeus japonicus
TACAAACACAAACATTCATGAACGAGTCAAAACTCCTGAGGAATTGTTTATTGGAGAACTTCCATATTGCACTATGGACCGCCACAATGCACGCCATTTAACTTAGTCAGACACTAAAAGCATCTCCATCCTTGTACACACTCATGGGAGGTTCGTTATCATACACACTTGGTAGAACCTGGAAACTGAACGTGTGTAAAATTCTCCAGGAGCTCTGCCTTTCACTAATATGACACGGTTGTGATGATATAAAGACCGAACACTTTATACGTCACTGTCCTCACTCACACGTCCAACATATCAACCGCGGAGGTCAGTTCTCATCAGCCGGAACTCGTCACTGGAATCGTCCGTTCGTCTTTCGATTCGTGAGGCACTTTTCCGACGACCCGCTACGACCACCACGTCTCCTCGAGGCTCAGCTCAGTTCGGCGCGTGGATGGCGAAGCGAAGGAAGTCCATAATCCCCTGAGCGTAAGTGGTGGCGGTTTCCTTCGCGATTTTCTGCGTGTAGTAATCCAGCGAGTAGCAGAAGCGACCGCGGAAGGTCTGTAGCGTGTGCTGGCACAGCGTGGGCATGAAGTGACACGAGACGGAGCGCAAGACGAGGGACACCTCGACCTCCTCGCCCGTGCCGGGGAAGGTTTGAGTCAAGTCGCCCATGTTGGTGACTGTGTAGTGGCCGTCGTTGGCAGACGGAAGTCGCAGCCACGACAGCCACGCGTTGTGACGGATCAGTATGATGAGGCGTTCGCTCATGGGCTGCAGCGTGAGCGCGCGCTTCGACTCGGTCAAGTGATACTTCAGTCTGGAGTGAACCTGCCTCGCGTACTTCCAGAAGGCCTGCTCGTCCTCGGGGCCTGTCGGGAAGCTCACGTCCAGCAGCGAGATGTGGCAGCCAAAGCTGTTGCTCTGCTGTTCTTTCGGCCAGTACCTTCGCATATTGACAGCCTGTGAGGACCAGAAGTCGGTGTTTTTGAGCCGCCCTCCCTTCTGCGCCATCATCTTGTACATGGTGAGGTTGGCGGCGGCGGTGAAAGCGGAGTTGAGAGTCACGCCCTCCATCTTGCAGCGCCTGAGTAGCTTGCGGGTCGTGTCTTCGTCGAGCTCGTGATGGATCATACGTGTGGCTGCCTCGTTGTGCGAAGGCATGCGGAAGCGACTGGTGAAGTTTCTCACGGGTATGCCGAAAGTGAGAATGCACGTATACAGCCGACGCAGGAACATGTAGACAAACAAAAAGTAAGCACCGATACGATCAGCCAGTCGGTCTTGCAGCGGAGGAGCGAAGGTGCCCTCTTGACACATGTCCACCTCCTTCCCTTGGACGAGGTCATTCAACACCTTCAGGAACACTTTGCAGAACTTCATGTTTGTCGTCCCGTCGCTCACGTTGTGGTGGAAGCCGAAGAGACAAGCATACTTGTAATTCAGATTGTGATTATCATCCCTCACGCCCTGTTCGTGAGGGGTGAGTTTGATAAAGCGTGTGAACCACAGCGGCCCTTCCAGCACGTTGTATCGCCGCTTGAGTAAGGTCTCCACGGCTGTTTCCACATCCTGGGTCTCCAGTTCTTCCACGTTCACGATCTCCCTCGTCATTTCCTTCCACCAGAGGCGGCCATCACGCTCTGCCAACTGCATTCGTAGATTGGGCATCTTCCTGTTGGGTTAAAATGGTGTACACTGTAGTTTGTTCAGAATTCTCACATGGATGCAAATTCCTCATCAAATAACCATCGTTATTATGATATCTATAGTTACCAAACAATAATGGCTGATAATCATACTGCTGTAGTATTCTAAGAATGCATGATATTTGAGTAAATTACAGTTACGCTAGAAGTGCAGAGACATTAGAAAGCAGAAATAGCTCAATCATAAATGGAGAAAGTATGTCTTTTTATTCTTACTCTTACTTTCTGTGAGACGTCGCTGACACATGACAGAAAGGAATAAAAACTGAACCATTTATTCTCGCATTACTACGAATATTTCACTGCAGAGGAAATATAAAGGGGGGGAATTAACACACCAGTTTCATCAGTGGGATCCCCTGAAATACAATTCGTATGTAAAGATGGTACTGTAATAACAAACTTTGGGTACATCTTGTTCTCATGCACGCATTTCTCATGAGAACACCACGCTACCTGTACATGATAGTCGATGCATATTTGATTATATCAAGACTAAGGGGCGTCCGAGAATCCAACCAGAGGGAGTAGACCGTCGTCATGCACCCGTATCCATGTGCAGCCGTCATGAACTTCTCGGCGTACCCCAAGGGTCGCACCCACCCTCCCCCGCTATTCTGCTTGTTGAAATGCTGGCTCGGCGTGAAAGTCGACAGCCGCTTCCCTTGCGTGCCCTCAATGGACGTGCAGAGGAGCGGCGGCGCAGTGGCGGTGGCATTCCCCGGGGCCATGGACTTCGGTGGCAAGGGCGACGCGTCCGTATGATGAATGGACGGGGGACACTTCCACTGCTTGTCGTAGTAGTTGCTGACGGTTGCAGGCACCACAGCTTCACTGTCGTCAAGATCTGGAAATAGTTGAGCGATCTTAGAACGGGAACGTGAAAGACGGAGTAGAGGTACGGAGCACAGTTCACCTGTTTAAACAATGGTAGAAAAGTGGAGTTAAAAAGGAGAGCAAACACTATAAAGGTGTGAAGAGAAACCGCGCACAGTCTTACATGGGTTGAGGCTGGTTTTACTTGTATTAATTACCACACCATTCGAATTTAATTATATAAAACTGACTGACGACAAGAATGGCAATTTATAATTTTTTTCAGTTATAAACATCATACTAGCTTTCTATACCGAAATTACAGTGTGAGTTTATGATCAGATTTCAATGTCGTAAATTACCACATTTAAGATCATTATATTGTTTTAAGATCTTTGCGAAATTGGATTTACTTGTAGGAGAGCTATATATCTACACACACACACATATATACATAAATATATATATATATATATGTATATATGTATGTATATATGTATGTATATATGTATGTATAGATATGTATGCATATATGTATGTATATATGTATATATATATATGTATGAATATATATATATATATATGTATATATATACATATATGTATATATATATATGTGTGTGTGAGTGTGTGTGTATGTATGTATATATATATGCATATATGTATATATATATATATATATATATATATATATATATATATATATATATATATATATGTGTGTGTGTGTGTGTGTGTGTGTGTGTGTGTGTGTGTGTGGAGAGAGAGAGAGAGAGAGAGAGAGAGAGAGAGAGAGAGAGAGAGAGAGAAAGAAAGGAAAAAAAGAGAAGGAGAGAGAAGAGAAAGAAAAGAGAGAAAAATATATATATGACTAACAATTTTGCATTCCAAGCCCTTCGAAGACGTAAAGGTTTCATAATTTTTCGAAATAATGATTCTGAAATACTCAAACCACACACTATCTAAATGTTACAACTTTTACTCTTTATTCAACGTCATCACGCGTTTGAAACCGGTAATTTCTAGTGCAATGAAAAGGTTACGACAAGGAGGATAAATGATATATATGTATATAATAACGATGATAATTATGACATTAATAATCATACCAACAGTGATAATGATGATGATGATGATAAGGACAAGGATGAGGACGATAATGGTATATCATAAGAATTATGATAATATATCGCGAATATGCTAATAACATTATATTATGTAATGTAAGAAAAATTATGACAATAATAATTTAAAAAATGATAATAATAATGATAACAATAATAGCAATAACGATAGCATTAATGATAATAATGACAGGGTTAATGATAATAATAACGAAGATGATGATGTTAAATGAGAATAATGAAAAAATAATAACAATAGTAATAATAACAATAATAACAACATTTATAAAAGAATAATAATATAATAATAATGATAAAAACAATATTGATATTCAAAACAATGATAAATGAAATTAAAATAATGATAATAATTGCAACAATAACAACAATAATAGTGAGAAAATATATAACCTACTGCACCAATAATCACAACACCTAACCCACGCCCTCGTTTGCATCCAAGAACGCTCGGTGCTTAGACCTACAAAACCTCAAAGTTGCATTTCTCAAAAACACCTCAGATCTCATAATAACCACAATTATAAAACAACCATCATTGCAAAACAACCCAACAATACATATCCAACATCTACAATACCCTCTACAACATCCCACAAGAAGCAAGATGCAACAAAATCGAATGCAATGAATGCGCTTGGGCAAAAGGGCGTCTCGCGTCTGCCTTTCGAAAAACCAGTCTGAGAGACCGGTTTGGGGGCGGGGCTTGGAGGGTGGGGGGCGGGGCCTGGGAGAAACGGCGGCGGGCTGAGCGAGACACGTGGCAGAAGGGCTGAAGGTCGGCTCTCGAGAAGGAGCGTCTGGTATGATGTGCACATGTCCTCCTCTCGGGAATGATGATAGTGGTATTGTTTTGTGACCATGATGATGGTGATGGTGGTGAGAGAGGGAGAGCATGCATATATATATATATATATATATATATATATATATATATATATGTATATATATACATATATATGGAGAGAGAGAGAGAGAGAGAGAAAGAGAGAGAGAGGGGGGGGGGTGTAGTGGTGATATTAATAATAATATCTATAATTACTTATAGTAGTAGTAGTAGTAACAGCGTCAACAGTAATAAAATTCAATATCTACGGAGACTCCTTAAATTACGTCTAATCTCAAAGTAATTATATCTTCACGTATGTCATTCACCCAACTACAATTTTCGCATCCCAAGTCAAATCCAATTCATAAATAAATACTTGATTTGTACGTAGTCCCTCCTTATCTGTCCATCATTTCATATCCGCTCGTATCCCACGTTTCTCAAAACCAAATATTCAAGAGGAATCATGTTAAGAATTACGACAAAGCGGAAAATATTAAAGAAGAGCTACATTGG
>NW_028234411.1:20198363-20200863 GCF_977035675.1 Penaeus japonicus
CTTCCCTTCCCTCCACTGCCCATCGCCCTCCCCTCTTCCCTTCCCTTCCCCTCCCCCCCTCGCCCTCGCCCTCTTTCCCTTCCTTCCCTCCCCACCCATCGCCCTCCCCTCTTCCCTTCCCTTCCCTCCCCTACCCATCGCCCTCCCCTCTTCCCTTCCCTTCCCTTCCCTCCCCTACCCATCGCCCTCCCCTCTTCCCTTCCCTTCCCTCCCCTGCCCATCGCCCTCCCCTCTTCCCTTCCCTTCCCTCCACTGCCCTGCCCATCGCCCTCCCCTCTTCCCTTCCCTTCCCTCCCCTGCCCGTCGCCCTCCCCTCTTCCCTTCCCTTCCCTCCTCTGCCCATCGCCCTCCCCTCTTCCCTTCCCTTCCCTCCCCTGCCCGTCGCCCTCCCCTCTTCCCTTCCCTTCCCTTCCCTCCCCTGCCCATCGCCCTCCCCTCTTCCCTTCCCTTCCCTCCCCTGCCCATCGCCCTCCCCTCTTCCCTTCCCTTCCCTCCCCTGCTCATCGCCCTCCCCTCTTCCCTTCCCTTCCCTCCCCTGCCCATCGCCCTCCCATCTTCCCTTCCCTTCCCTCCCCTGCCTATCGCCCTCCCCTCTTCCCTTCCCTCCCCTACCCATCGCCCTCCCCTCTTCCCTGCCCATCGCCCTCCCCTCTTTCCTTCCCTTCCCTTCCCTCCCCTACCCTACCCGTCGCCCTCCCCTCTTCCCTCCCCTGGCTTCCCTTGGGCACTCCAGACCGACTCCCGCCGTATTAGAACTGAAGTGTAAAGCAAAAGCCGACGGCCTTTTTTGTTATTTCTTGTTAAAATTTAAACCAATCTGTCAACTCGTGTCTAGAAATTAGTCTAGATTTAATGGAGGGGGGGGGGGCGCCAAGGCTAACATGCATTAATATGTTTTTTTGTTTTGTTTTTTTTACCAAAAACTTAATTTCCCTCGTAAAAAAAGTGGAGGCTTAATTCATTATCAACTTGTATCCTTCGCAAGTAGATATTTGCCAAGTATATCTAAACTAACTCTCATCTTTGCATGATCACTCGCTTCGTCAAGTGAGCTGGGGATTTCAACGCTACACAAGTAATGATTCTTTGCCGCGACGCTACGCGAGATTAAAACACAATGTAGAAAGTGCTTCTGCAGCTCAAACAGGGACGCTGTATCACTTCTTGCATTTTTTGCGTGACTTGCATGGCCGTTTTTCAATGTTCAGTGAAGGTGTCCATTTTTTTTTTTTTTTTTGGTGTGTATGAATTCGCCAAATTCAACGAGCCAAGTAAAAAAAATCTAAAATCAAAGAATAAAAAATAACTCGTTGTATAAGCGCGTGATTCTTATGAAAAAAATAATCATAAGAAAATATACACCCGTAGAACTATTAGCAAATTTGAATTTCAACTCTTGTAACGTTCTAAAAAGATATATATATATACGAAGATTTGGCGAAGGGTGGCAGAATAATTCAGAAAGAGCGGATGATTGAGGTCAGATCAATAAACAGAAACGGAAGGCCGAATCGGTGTATCATCGGCCTATGAAGATACGCCATATCGTTTGTGGGTGGGACAAGCATGCCTCACAGATAGGCCAAAATTACATACATGGAAATACGAAGAAACATATAATTAAAAGTATCATGCATCACCGATAACATATATAATATAATCCTGTCAGTGATGAGATTATTAACAAACGCTTTAGAAAAAAAAACAATTGTAATAATACATGTTTATGGTCCGAGTACAGTCTTTCTTTGATATAGCATTTTTACCACAAAAAGGTGTCGTAGGTTTGCAAATCCAGATTTAAATAATGTATTCAATATATCAATATCTGGGCGAGTTTTCGTTTTCGCAGATTATTCGATAAAGGTTAAAGAATAATGGCATTTGCACAACGCATTACCCATCGGATTACTGGCGAACATATACTATAAGCAAGTATGAGAAAAAAAGATAACGAAAATAGTTACGGTAATAGAGTCCCTCCGAAGAAATAGAGATAGACACACAAGGACATTATCTCTAACCAGCTGCGACTTTGGCACCTGCGACGTAACTGTCCTTCTGCGGCATCTTGGCGGGTTCTCAAAACTGGTTTCAGGGGTTAAGCATACGTACACGATAGTATTCAAATCCTATAACACCGTGCTGATACGATATCATAGTCTCCGAAGTTACTGTACTTGTATATGGTAATTTTATTCAGTTAATTAGTATTTCTTGGGCAAATATACTTATCCCAAAATGGAGGGAAGACGAACCATCTGATAGTGACACAGGTTCCTGAACGCGGAAGTTCAAATCGAACCTCAGAAAAAGCCTCTTCTGTCCTTGTACCTGGTAGAAGATGTCAGGTGACAACACCGTTACTGTGATGGGTAGGAATGTTATTTTGCCTTTGTCGGTTAAGGAATAAAGGAGACCATAAGAAGTATAGCGATAGGCACATCATGAAACAAGAATACAAATTCTTACCAAAACCTTAATTTACGATCTAAAAAGC
>NW_028234411.1:20225863-20228363 GCF_977035675.1 Penaeus japonicus
ATGATTATGATAATATTGATGCTAATAATAACAATGATAATGATAATGATAATGAAAATGATAATGATAATTCATTATTGTAAGGATAATGATAATAACAAATATGATTATACTACCACTACTATTACTGATGATAATAATAATGATAATAATAGATATGATTCTTCTACTACTATGACAATGATAACGATGATAACAGTAATAATGATAAGGATGATAATGATAGTATTACTGCTACTACTGGTGATAATGATGACGATATTAATATTGATAATAATAATAATAATAATAATAGTAATGATAATGATGATGATAATGATAATAATAATAATGATAATAACAGTAATGATAATGATGATGATAATGATAATGATGATAGTAATAATGATAATGATAAAAATGGATATTAATAATATTACAATAATAATGACATAATAACGATAATAATAATGATAATAACAATGATAATAATAACAATGATGATAATGATAATGATGATTATAACAACAATAAAATGACAATAAAGATAAAAATGAATAATCTTACTGAGAGAAGATATTAAATCAACCATAATGATCTACAACCTTTCATTCTTTGTTTCCTCATATATCATCAATTTCTTATCATCTCCATTTACTCGAGTAAGTATGTATGTCACTAAACCTTTGAACAGAACTTAAATACTTTCTCCGTGGCAGGTTTTGTTCACATCATTAGCGAAGATGAATTGGCAAAAGGTCGACTTAGTTCGAGAAATATGCGTCTAAGTAGAGCGAATGTTATGAAAAATGTTTATATTTAAAGTTCTTTGTTGTTGTTTTTTATTTTGGTTATGATGAGGTGGGATTGAGGTGGGAAGAAAAAAATCATTTGGAAAAGGTATGTGTGTTTGGATATGTGTGTGTGTGGATTTCTGGGTTTGATGGTTGTTTGTTTGTTTGTTTATGTGTGTTTGTAGGTCGATTCGTGTGTCTGTGTTTGTATGTGTGTTTGTGCGTTTGTGCGTGTGTATCAGTAGATCACGTTCGCATTGTATTGACTGTATTGGATACATCTTTGTGTATTTATTCCCTTTCTTCTTTAGAACTTCCCGAGTCCGTCAGTCTGAGTGTCTGCTTTCACGCTAGCAGAAAATATGACAGTCTCCTCTACTTATTTGGCTGTGCAACTGACAGTAAAGCAGTTTGGCAACTTCCCACGAGTCACGATGCTGCTGTATGTTCCAATTTCGAAATTATGCTCTAACGTTCTGGTGTAGTTAGTTCTTTCGGTAAGACATGAATCCTGGTGTGTTAGCTCATAAAAAAACGGGATAATAAAAAAATACTGTAATTAAATGTTTTGACCTGTGCATTGTCTTATCATAGTTGTAGCATCTAACCTTGGCGGCACAGCACGCATTTTCTTATGACCGCTATAGTTTTTTTTAATGTCTTGTGGCTAGACAACATATATTCCCTAACTACAACCACAGTATCTAATCTGTAGCTTAAAATACATATAGAGTCCCTTTTCTTACATATATGGTACCTTGATAACCCTCGGAGGAAAAGTATGAATTCCATCATTATCATCTACAACATAAAACAGGTTCAAAACCCATCGCAGGGGATTCAACATGGTACAGGAGGTCTTTTTGGATCGCGTTCCCCAGCAGGCCAAGTCGAGGCTCCGTGGCTTGTTTGACCTTGAATTAACTGTGCGTCCTGATGTCGGTCCACGTAATAATTTACGAGTTGATTATTCTGAATAGCTAAGTGATCACCTTTTGGGTATTTCCTACATGATAGTACAGATTAAGGTGAGGATTTACTCTTGTTTAGAATTTGTTGAAGTTGTAAATATGTCAAGAGAGTATCGAATATACTTGAAGCTTTTTTTCCTGTATCTGCAACTTATTTGTTCCTGATTCGGGATAATAGTCTTGGCGCAGGGGAATTTTGTAAGAAAAATAATCTCATAATTCTTGCTAGGTTAGCATAATAGGTTGAATGCTGAATGAAGTACAATGAGCCGGATACCATAAAAATCATAATCATTGCTAGGTTATTGCAATATTTTGAATGCCGAGTGGTATACAAATGGATTGTATTATGCCTGGTTGTTCCATAGAGGAATTTGTGTGTTGGTTCTTAAGACGAGTCTGTACGTAAGAGAGAAGCGAAGGAAAACAAAAGCCTATCTCGATCTCATCTTTTACGCTCAGGTGTAATCTTTTTTTTTCTGTGAGAGAGTACGGCGTGGAATCAGATATTCCACATCTGTTGTATAGAGTATTGAAATGCGATAGCGAACTATAGATGAACCAAACAGGAAACTCATATAGCAGCATAGAACCGAAAAGAAAATTGTTATTTATTTTCCTCCCTTTATTTACCCGGCGCGTTTTCAACAATTCGCGAGAAATAATATAGAGTTATAGAGACTAAACGTGTAAAAAAGGTCATTTAGCGAGTGTTAATACAATCAATATACTTTTAATAAATGGTTCACAATTCTC
>NW_028234411.1:20238363-20243363 GCF_977035675.1 Penaeus japonicus
TTCATGTTGTGTTAAAAGGCCATTCATAAATCATGAAAAAATATATATAATTTAATGAATCCACCATTAAAACTTTTTCATCTTTTGCCATTTTCTTTCTTTTCCTCTCCCCATTCCCCTTCCCGTTTCATTAATTCATAAAGCTTCCCAGCATAAACAAAATTCCAAATAAAAACTATCATCATCATT
This sequence comes from Penaeus japonicus, assembly GCF_977035675.1. Lineage (NCBI taxonomy): Eukaryota > Metazoa > Arthropoda > Malacostraca > Decapoda > Penaeidae > Penaeus > Penaeus japonicus. Next base: position 20,238,553 of record NW_028234411.1, read on the forward strand.
GCAAAAAGATGCAACAAACGTCACAAAGTCATCATCGATCATTTTGGTCTTCCTCGTTTTCCTCTTTCGCTTTCTCTCTCTCTCTCTCTCTCTCTCTCTCTCTCTCTCTCTCTCTCTCTCTCTCTCTCTCTCTCTTCCTCTCCCGCTCTCTCCCTCCCTTCCTCCCTCTCTCTCTCTCTCTTCCTCTCTCTTTCTCTCTCTCTCTCTTCCTCCCCCCCCCCCCATTCTCTCTCTCTCCCTATTCCCCCCTCTCTCCCTCCCTCCCTCCTCTCTCTCTCCCCCTCTCTTTCTCTCTCTCTCTCTTCCTCCCCCCCCCTCCCTCCCTCCCTCTCTTCCTCCCTCTCTCTGACATTCCGACAACACTAAAGCTTAGAAAACCGCAATGTTCCTCCTTCTTCTTCACCTCTGTTCGTGCGTATAATAAGCGAGGTAGAAGGGCAAGAATGGGCCGAAAAAAGGGCCCTCGTGACCTTGCTAGAGACCTGGAGTTATGGCTATGACCTTGTACGAGACGAGGAGAAGGATGTGAGCGAGACTTGGAGGGGAAGATGTGTGATGGTGTAATCTATCTAGCTATCTAAAGAGACGTGTGTATGTATACTAAGAGCGAGAGAGAGGGAGAGGGACAGAGAGACAGAGACAGAGAGAGACAGACAGACAGAGAGAGAGACAGAAAGAGACAGACAGAGAGAGAGAGAGAGAGAGACAGAGAAGAGAGAGAAGAAAGAGATAGAAAGAGGGGGAGAGGAAAGAGAGAGAGAGAGAGACAGACAGAGAAGAGAGAGAAAAAAGAGAGAGAAAAGAGAGAGAGAGAGAGAGAGAGAGAAGAAGAGAAGAAGAGAGAGAGAGAGAGAGAGAGAGAGAGAGAGAGAGAGAGAGAGAGAGACAGACAGAGACAGACAGAGACAGACAGACACACAGAAAGATAGATAGATAGATAGATAGATAGAGAGAGAGAGAGAGAGAGAGAGAGAGACAGAGACAGAGAGAGAGAGACAGACAGAGAGAGACAGACAGAGACAGACAGACACACAGAAAGAGAGAGAGAGAGAGAGAGAGAGAGAGAGAGAGAGAGAGAGAGAGAGAGAGAGAGAGAGAGAGAGAGAGAGAGAGAGAGAGAGAGAGAGAGAGAGAGAGAGAGAGAGAGAGAGAGAGAGAGAGAGAGAGAGAGAGAGAGAGAGAGAGAGAGAGAGAGAGAGAGAGAGAGAGAGAGAGAGAGATCACTTCCGCTGGAATTTATAAAAACGCGTGTGTCAATCTGCCATTACCGAAACAGGGCCGACCATGAAATACAGCCATTTGCTACTATGATTGTTCCGTTTCATCTGTGTACACGCGCTTTCTTCGAGCCAAATTATGCTACCTTAAGCGAATGGGATTATACATATACCACGCAAAAAAAGAAGGAAATAAAAATAAAAATAAAAAAACAGGTCAACGAAGAACAAGTAAAGATAGAGAATATCACTTTTCAGGAGGAATGGAGCCTCGAGTAAGGAAGGGGCACTGCAGGTGTGTGTGCGTGTGTGTGCGTGTGTGCGTGTGTGTGTGTGTGCGTGTGTGACGTGAAACCGACCCGTGTGAGGTAAGAAGAAGCCAGGAACGGCGCGCCAACTCGTGTCTTGCTTCCGGGTCTGTTCCATTGGTTGTTCGCTCGACAAAAAAAAAAGAGAAAGAGAAAAACCCTTTGTATGAATATTTACAATTTATGTGACAGACGATTCTTATTTACTGTAGATGAGACGATAGGGGTGTGATATTCTATCCGTTCGTTAGTGCCAATTCACGCGTTTTGATAGTTTGTGGGAGTTTTACAGACATGTCTAAACAGCATTAAAGGCATTCCTCATTCATAAGATAGGTAGACAATGACGCCAAGGTTGCATCTCCCGTAGTTGCATTAACGTTTAGGGCAATCAAACTATTTTCGACCAATGAGGAAGTGTTTTTTTCTCTCCTTCATCCCCCGTAGATTTGGGAAGACGAAAAAGGCGTTTTTTGTGAATGTAATGACCTGGCCATTAGAGAACGGACCGTCCGCTTTGTTTCTACGCATTTCCGTCTGCATTATGGCGTTGAAACTGCAGTGCGGGGCAACGCGCATTTGACCACTGGAGGGAAAGTCGTGGAGGGAAGTGGAACACGAGAATCAATGCCGTAATAACGACTGGCCCGAGGCGCTCGATATTCCCTCCTCGACCCCCTTCCCCTACCCCCTTCTCCCCTCCCTCCCTCCTCGATCCCCTTCCCCTTCCCCTACCCCTTCTCCCCTCCCTCCTCGACCCCCTTCCCCCCTCACTCCTCGACCCCCTTCCCCTACCCCTTCCCCCTCCCTCCCTCCTCGACCCCCTTCCCCTACTCCTTCTCCCCTCCTTCCTCGATCCCCTTCCCCTTCCCCTACCCCTTGTCCCCTCCCTCCTCGACCCCCTTCCCCCCTCACTCCTCGACACCCCTTCTCCCCTTCCCTCTTCGATCCCCTTCCTCCCTCCCTCTCCCCTCTCCCTCAATCCTCTCACCTCTCCCAACTTTCCCTTCCTCCCTCCATTACTCATCTCTCCTTTCCCTCCATCCTCTACCTTCTCCCTTACTCCTTAACCCCCTTACACCCCCAGCCCCCCCCCCCTCCCCCACTAGCTATTCCCACCTCCCCCCTTTCCCTTCTGCCCCTCCTCCCTCCTTGGCACTTACTTACTTCGTTCCTTAATGGTTCATGCTAAGACCATCCTAGGGAACCGCCCGTCATGCACTTATATATCTAGGCACAGATGCAAAGACGAGAGAGCTAAATGAGTAGAAGAAAAGGGAAAAGGTGTAGAGGATGATGGATGGGAGAGAAGAATGACAGAAAATAGCTATATATCCTGGTTCTTATGGACGTACTACAAATAATTCGTGAGTGTGCATCCGGTTGAACATATGATGGAATGTCATGATATATATATATATATATATATATATATATATATATATATATATATATATATATATATATATATATATATATATATATATATATGTATACATACATAGGTAAATACCTGAGTTAAAACGCGTCTTGACAACTCGTGAAAACGCGCGTCAGAGTTTAAAAAAACAACGCATTTGGTGGATGAAGATGGAGGGAGGGGACTGGGGAAGATGGGGTAGAAGGGAGAAGGGGGAAAGGAATGGAGAGGAAGGGTAAGAGGGAGGGGAGAAGGGGGAAAGGAATGAAGAGGAAGGGTAAGAAGGAGAGGGAGAAGGGGGAAAGGAATGGAGAGGAAGAGTAAGAGGGAGGGGGAGAAGGGGGAAAGGAATGGAGAGGAAGGGTGAGAGGGAGAGGGAGAAGGGGGGAAAGGAAAGGAGAGGAAGGGTAAGAGGGAGGGGGAGAAGGGGGAAAGGAATGGAGAGGAAGGGTAAGAGGGATGGGGAGAAGGGAGAAAGGAGGGATGAGAAAGTGGGGGGAAGGGCGAGTGAGAGGAAAGGATTGAAAGGAAGGGGAGACACATAGGGAAAGATGGAGGAAAAGGATTGAAGGCGGAAGGAGGAAGGTGAATGGATTGAGGGAGAGTGGGTAAGGGGTACGGGGAGGAGGGAGGGAACAAAGGGGAGAAGGAAAGGGGGTAAGAAAAGACAGAGGGAAGGGGGTATAGACTCGGGGAGTGGGAGGGAATAAGAGAGACCTGAGGGAGGGGGAGTAGACTCAGGGAGTAAGAATAAGATGTGTAGTGCCAGGATTGAAAGGAGTGTATGGGCCGGAGGGAGGGAGGGAGGGGGGAAGGGTAGGGTAGGGAGAGGGAGCATGAGGTCAGGAGCGAGGGAAGCGGAGATGGGAGAGGGATGAGGGGGGGGGGAGAGGGGGAGGGGAGAGAGAGAGAGTGTCGTGCCAGAGGTGAGCGTAGACGACCTTGGAAGCGGAGTGGAGGACCAGGAAGACACATCCAGGTGCGACGGCAAAGTCTTCGCCATTCGGGAACACCTTTCCTGGTTTTCACTCGCCTGTGTCGGGAATCTCGGGTGTTGCATCACTTTGCTTTATTGTTTTTCCTTTCTTTTTGTGTTGTATTCTCTTAATCTTTTTTCTCTATTTTAGTCTGTTTGGGTATGTGGCGATGTGTCTGTTTGACTATGTACCTTTGATCTGGAAGTCTAGTTGTCTGCCAGTGAATAAATTATGTTCATTGTCTCTCTCTCTCTCTCTCTCTCTCTCTCTCTCTCTCTCTCTCTCTCTCTCTCTCTCTCTCTCTCTCTCTCTCTCTCTCTCTCTCTCTCTCTCTCTCTCTCTCTCGCTACAAACCACTTAACACACACTCATGAACCACCAGCGTGGTCACCTAACCTCCCGCCACACTCCACAACCTCATATATAGGTCATGAGCCGCCCGACCGCCCGACCGCCCGCCTTCCCACCCTCACCAAAGAGCCTCCATTCATTCGCCATTCCACTTTCACCCGATCGACGCCCACGAGGAATCCGAACGCTCAAAACGCCCGCCCAGACACTCACGCCAGCTGTTATCGCGGTGTTGGGACGGGGAGGCGTGTGGGCGGGGCGGGGAAGAGGAGGGGGAGGAGGGGGAGGAGAGGGCGTCGTGTGGGAGGGCGGGAGGGAGAAGGGTCGTCTGTAGGATGGGGAATTAGGAAGGGGGTTCGTCCGGGGGAGGTTGTGTGTGTATAAGGAGGGAATCGTGTTTGTGGTTGCGGTTCTGTGTGTGCGTATGTATGTGTGTGTGTGTGTGTGTGTGTGTGCGCGAGCGTGCGTACGTGACTGTATATGTATATGTAGGTACGAGCATATGTGTTTATCTAATGTGAATCGAACACAACCACCG
>NW_028234411.1:20258363-20263363 GCF_977035675.1 Penaeus japonicus
TGTATCTTCTCTCTTTCTTGTTTTTCTCCTTTTCTACGCACACAGACACGCATATATACATACATAGACACACACACACACACACACACACACACACACAGATGCATATGTGCACACATGGGCGTGTCTGTGTGTGAAAAAATATATATACCTATACATCTACATCTATTCATGCATACACACACACACACACACACACACACACACACACGCACACACATACACACACACAAACACACACCCACACACACATCAACGTGTGTATGCAAATAAAGTGTGCACGCACGTGAGCTGCGGCGGGCGGCAGGACACATCAGCTCAATAAATCGTTCTTGGGGCGTAACCATCGCCATCTGTCCGGACCAGTAATTAACAGAGAATTGTGACATTCCTTCGACCTTCGCTGTGTCTGATATGATGAAAGTGAATGAGTAAGATAAAGTAATGGCCAGTTCTTATGATTGTTTATTATGATTGAGACGGTTTCCAGGGTGTGTATTTCTTACGACCTGTATGGTGAGATATACGGATTGTATTTCGCGTCACGTGCATGTTCAATTGCATCTAAGATATTATGTTTCGATGTTGCTGACTAAGTGCAAAAGGCAGAGTGAATTGATAGCGAAAGGAATGACAAGAAATCATAATAATGATAAATATGCTCCTGAGATCCCTCTTTTCCTGGAAGGTTGTGGCTTCCGATTCGCTCCCGCCTCCACCACAGCAGTTACGTCATCCTGTAGCCATTGGTGCTCGTCTCCTTACTCCCCCCAACCCCCGACCCCCCTCCCACCCCTATCCTATCGTATCCTTCTCCCATCCTTCTCTTTTATCCCTGGCCCTTCTTCCTCCCTCCACTTCCCCACCCCTTCTCACCCTTCCCCCATCCTTCTCTTACCCCCTTCATTCCTCTCTTACCCCCTCTCATCACCCCTCTCCCTCTCCCACCCCCTCTAACCCCTCCCCCCATCCCAATCTCACCTCTCCCCCATCCCCCTCCCCCATCCCCCTTATACACAGGTTCACACACACCCCTTGTAACTAAGTTACCTGACGTACAATGTAAGTGGCACACTTAAGTTCGTACTGTTACTTTCACGTTCTTGGCACTCCCTCTGCTCCCCCTCCCCACTGCCCTCCCCTTCCTCACTCCGCCCCCCGCCCCCTCACCCCCTCCCCTGACCATCTATCTGTCGCCTGCACTTCCATGGTCGTTTTTTGTATCTTTATTTATTTACTCTCCTGTTCTCCTTATCCACGTTTTTGTTCGTATCTTTCGTAATACTCGTCTGTTCCTCTGCCTCTATGCAGTCCTTCCAGTTTTTCATTTCTCATTCTCTCTTTATTTCTCCCCTCCCCTCTCTATTTATCTTTCCCTCTCTCTCTCTCTCTCACTTTTCCTACCCTCACCTCCCTTTTTCTCTCTCTTCTCTTTCCATTCCTTCACCCACTTCTCTTTCTCTCTCTCCTGTCCCTCTATTCCTTCACCCAGCTCTCTATCTCTCTCCCCTCTCCCTCTATACCGCTCCCACTTCTCTTCCTCTCTCCCTCCTCTCTCTCACTTCCTCCATTTCCTTTCTTCCCATCCCTCACAAAAGTTCACAGCAGTAAAAACACTTTCCCAAGTGTGCAAGTGCATGCGCGTGTATGTGTGTATGTGCGTTTGTTTTGAGGCCTTTCATTATAAACTTTCTCTAGGTGAAGAAGGGGGGGGGGGTTGAGAGACGGGGAGGAGGGGGGAGTTGGGGGGGAGGTTGGATATTATTACATGCGGGATATTTCTTCGACGAGTTCTTAAGGAGAGTACAAGGAGTCATTTCCCAGAGGTACATGTCTACTCGAGTGGTCTGCTGATTGCGTTTTGTGTTCGTGTGTGTTCGTTGTGGTCGTGTGCTTGTTGGATTTTATGTGTTTGTGTTTACGTACGTGTGAGAGAGAGAAAGAGAGAAAGAGAGAGAGAGAGAGAGAGAGAGAGAGAGAGAGAGAGAGAGAGAGAGAGAGAGAGAGAGAGAGAGAGAGAGAGAGAGAGAGAGAGAGAGAGAGAGAGAGAGAGAGAGTGTGTGTGTGTGTGTGTGTGTGAGAGAGAGAGAGAGAGAGAGTGTGTGTGTGAGAGAGAGAGAGAGAGAGAGAGAGAGAGAGAGAGAGAGAGAGAGAGAGAGTGTGTGTGTGTGTGTGTGAGAGAGAGAGAGAGAGAGAGAGAGAGAGAAAGTGTGTGTGTGTGTGTGTGAGAGAGAGAGAGAGAGGGGGAGGGAGGGAGATAGAGAGAGAGTCAGAGTGAGAGAGTGAGATAGAGAGAGAGAGAGAGTCAGAGTGAGTGAGTGAGAGAGTGAGAGGGTGAGAGAGAGAGTGTGAGAGAAGAGACAGATAGAGAGAGAGAGACAGAGACAGAAAGACACACAGAGAGAGAAAGTAAGTCTACGTGTGAGCAAGCAGGAGCGTTTGACAGGAAATGCATACTAACCAATAGGCCTGTATTCCTTCCTATTTACGTCCACCACCAGAACCACGCCCCTCCCCCCTTCCCCTTCCCTTCCCCCTCCCCCTTCCCCTCCCACCGCACTCAGGGAAGGATGCAAGAACAGAGACGCAACAGCGGACAAAACAAGTTCTCCAGGAAGACTGATAGGGAATGCCGGCGCGCCAGGAAGACTCCAGCCAGGAAAGGTCAAAGTGAGTCGGATGACCTTGTGTTAGTGCCTGGTTGCTGTTTACCATAGCACGCATTGTGCGTCGTTCGCTAGTTAGACGCATCAAGGACATTGTGAATATGTGTATGAATATTGTGGTCTGTGTTTATATGTACGTACCGTCGTGGTCAACTACGCAGTATCGCATTTAAAAAAAAGAAAAAGAAAAAAAGAGAGAGAAAAAAAGATAATAGTACATTAATCTGTTACTGATAGAAGGTCATTTATTACCTTTCATAAAAACCATACATATCTACTAGTGTATTTATATTAGTACAAGCTTAACAAGTATATCGTGTCATAGATACATACGGTCTTACCCACAAGTATATGTACCTATTAAACTATCATAACAAAACGATACAAGTTTACCAATTGCTATCTAATTACAAGCACGGACACAAGCAAGCACGCATGGCTGGACTCAACCAAGCACACACCGAAGACTATCTCGAGAGAGAGAGAAAAAAAATGATCCAAATATTTCCTATACTTAACACAGGCTAACCTTGTAGCGTCGGTGTGGGCAAAGCTGGTGTTTTTACTCTCCTTCTCGCTTGTTGTCTTTCTCTTTATGTTTATTGGTTTACTTCTCTCTGGTTCTGTTTCTCTCTCTCTTTCGCTGAGAGAGAGAGAGAGAGTCAGAGAGAGATAGATAGATAGATAGAGAGAGAGAGAGAGAGAGAGATAAATAGATAGATGGAGAGAGAGAGAGAGAGAGAGAGAGAGAGAGAGAGAGAGAGAGAGAGAGACTCAGACAGCCAGACAATACGTGCGCGAGGGTGGAGGTATGTTTTCATGTGCACATATGTGTCTACATAGGCAATAAAACACCCAGTCACCATTAGGTATTTTTTCCACATAAGGTCCGTTAATCTCTACAAAAGGCATTTGTTACATAATCCCTCCTCCTCTTCCCCTTCCCCGCCTACTCCTCTTGTCACCCCCCACCCCCCTCTCACATCCCCTCTCCTCCCCACCCCTCTCACATCCCCTGTCCTCCCTACCCCTCTCCTCCCCACCCCCACACTCGAGGTGCCCGACGAGGCCATGCCCTTTATGGGAAGTGCCCAGCCTGCCTGCACACGCCCTTGCCCACAACGCAGAAGCCCACGCGGGCCTTCGGGGCATTCCCAAGATCGAAAGAGTTTCCGTCTCTCGGGCATTCTGAGCTTAATTTGGGTATCTTTTTTCCTTAATGTGGATAATCCTCAGCCTAATTTTTGGAAATTATAACCCTAGATCAGAAGATTTGTGATAATCGTGCTTCGTATCATTGCGCCCAATTAGCTAGCGTCGTGTCCATGTGTTCTATCCAACATCTGACATACGCTGAAGGAATGCCAGAGGATGTAAAGACGCCATTGGAATGGACGAGAAAACACGACTGGAAACGCCGAAGAGGCACCACTAGTGGGGCCAAAGCATCCGAGGCACCATTGGCAGGGGTGAAGGCGCTCCTTAAGTAGGGCCAAAGTGACACCATCGGGATGACCGAAGGAATAGCATTAAGAATTAAATAGTATTAAGGAATAGCATTTAAATGGCCGAGGGGGTACCATTATCCGAACACTGTTGAAATAATTAAAATGAGCCCAATTAAAGAGAGAGGGAACCAATGGAATGTCCGTAGAAGCGACTGAAACAAGTCGACGGGCCACCGTTACAAGAACCAACGGGACGCCAAGGGAAGGACCGAAGGAGCACCTCTGAGTGGCCGATGGGGCACCTTCGTCAAAGCCATTGGAGAGTCCAAGGGGGCATCTCATGAATGACAGAGGGAACACCATTCAAAGGCTCGAATTAGCTCCATCAAAAGGGCATCAGCTGTGTGTGTCCGCGTGTGTCCGTATGTATGCGTGTGTGTGTGTGTGTGTGTGTGTGTGTGTGTGCGTGTGTTAGTCAAAAGAATAGTAACCTGGTCCATGGTAATTTCGTCTGCTCACTACTTGCTTTGCTTGACTGATAACAATAGGATCCAAAATAGATAAAGTTTGTATTATGTTAGAGTAATGTAAAACTGTTTACACACACACACACACATACACACACGCACACACACACACACACACACACACACACACACACACACACACACACACACGAAGACTATGCCTCTGCTCCCACACTATCATTATCTTTTAATCCTCACCATTGCCTTTCTGTCACATTTTATAATCCTCTCTTCTTTATGTTGCATTTCCACCCCTTCCTCCTCCCTCTCCCCTTCTCTCCTCCCACTCACCTCTCCCTCTCCCTCCCCTTCTCTCTCACTCCTTTTCCTCCTCCCTCCCCCTCCCCATCTCTCTCACT
>NW_028234411.1:20273363-20281733 GCF_977035675.1 Penaeus japonicus
ATATTAATAGAGACAATAATAACGATGATGATGATAAAGGTGAATAAGAGAGAGAACAACATTAATAATATTATTTCAAATAATATGATGATGTTACAAAGACGAGGAACAAGAAGAATATGAAAAGAAAACGTTACAACAGACTAACCAGAATGACATCCAAAAGACGGCCTCTTTATGCTATATTTATCAAACTCATTTCCCCCCCACAACCCCCCACCCACAGCCAACGAAAAAAAAATCCCCTCAAGGCTATGCCGAAGGAGCTTGCAATCACGACGCAACAATGTGCAATTCAAGGGCCTCATTTGGAGGGTCTCTGAAGTCCCTGGAAGTTCCCTGCAGTATCTCTGACGTCACTGAAGCCTCACTGATAGCTCTGGAGGCAACAGAGGACGAACCAAGGTCTTCATTTGAGGAGTCCCTGAAATCCCTGAAGGCTTCCTGAAATCCCTGAAGGTTTCATGAAATCCCTAAAGGCTTCCTGAAATCCCTAAAGGCCTCCTGAAATCCCTAAACACTTCCTGAAATCCCTAAAGGTTTCCTGAAATCTCTAAAGGCTTCCTGAAATCCCTGAAGGTTTCCTGAAATCCCTGAAGGTTTCCTGAAATCCCTGAGGGTTTCTTGAAATCCCCAAAGGTTTCCTGAAATTCCTGAAGGCTTCCTGAAATCCCTGAAGGCTTCCTGAAATCCTTGAAGGTTTCCTGAAATCCCTGAAGGCTTCCTGAAATCCCTGAAGGTTTCCTGATATCCTTGAAGGCTTCCAGAAATCCTTGAAGGCTTCCTGAAATCCCTGAAGGTTTCCTGAAATCCCCGGAGGCTTCATGAAATCCCTAAAGGCTTCCTGAAATCCCTAAAGGCCTCCTGAAATCCCTAAAGACTTCCTGAAATCCCTAAAGGTTTCCTGAAATCTCTAAAGGCTTCCTGAAATCCCTGAAGGTTTCCTGAAATCCCTGAAGGTTTCCTGAAATCCCTGAGGGTTTCTTGAAATCCCCAAAGGTTTCCTGAAATTCCTGAAGGCTTCCTGAAATCCCTGAAGGCTTCCTGAAATCCCTGAAGGTTTCCTGAAATCCCTGACGGCTTCCTGAAATCCCTGAAGGTTTCCTGAAGTCCTTGAAGGTTTCCTGATATCCTTGAAGGCTTCCAGAAATCCTTGAAGGCTTCCTGAAATCCCTGAAGGTTTCCTGAAATCCCCGAAGGCTTCATGAAATCCCTGAAGATTTCCTGCAATTCTTGAAGGCTTCATGAAATCCCTGAAGATTTCCAGAAATCCTTGAAGGCTTCCTGAAATCCCTGAAGATTTCTTGAAATCCCTGGAGGTTTCCTGAAATCCCTGAAGATTTCTTGAAATCCCTGGAGGTTTCCTGAAATCCCTGAAGGCTTCATGAAATCCCTGAAGATTTCCAGAAATCCTTGAAGGCTTCCTGAAATCCCTGAAGATTTCTTGAAATCCCTGGAGGTTTCCTGAAATCCCTGAAGGCTTCATGAAATCCCTAAAGATTTCCAGAAATCCTTGAAGGCTTCCTGAAATCCCTGAAGATTTCTTGAAATCCCTGGAGGTTTCCTGAAATCCCTGAAGGCTTCATGAAATCCCTGAAGATTTCCTGCAATTCTTGAAGGCTTCCTGAAATCCCTGAGGGTTTCCTGACATCCCTGAAGGTTTCCAGAAATCCTTGAAGGTTTTCTGAATTCTCTGAAGGCTTCCTGAAATCCTGGAAGGTTTCCTGAAATCCCTGAAGGTTTCCTGAAATCCATGAAGGCTTCTTGAAATCCCGAAGATCTCCCCGAAGTCTCTGCCAGATCCCTGAAGTCACCGAAGGCTTTCTGGTATCCTTGAACATATTCTGAAGGCTCCTTCACACTCCCGAAGGTTTTCTGAAATCGCTGCAGGCTACCTTGAAACCTCTCCCTGATATCCCTGTAGGTTTCCTAAAACCCTAAAAGCCCTAGAATCACTGAAGGCCCCTTAAAGTTTCCCAAAAAGTGTTGCTTAGTATGTTGCATAAGGGTTTTGCATAAGGGATGCAAAGTGTAATGCAAATATTAGACGTAAGAAAGTGATGTTGATGTTAAGAATAACAAAACACTATCATCACCCCCCCCCCAAAAAAAAAAAAAAAAAAAAAAAATGAATAATGCAACTTCCGAAAATGCAATGATATTAAGCTGATGAAGAATGTAATCGCATGTATAAATGAAAGTGTGAATGATAATGAATAACAATTAGACTATAAGTTGATGGAATATAACATGTAATTAGTGATAAAGAATGATTATAAAGGAAAATAGACATAGGGATAACGAATGATAAAGACAAGAACGCTTGCAGTTTCTGTTGAGGCCGAGGCTGCTCTGGGTTGTCCAGGACTTATATAAGCAAAGCTATTTTTGGCGTGGGCGGTGGAGGCACTTGCAAAAGGGTTCAGTCCTTTATTTATTTTTTGTCTTTATCTCATTTTTTCATCGTTTGTGTTTTTAATTTTTTTCTGTAAGGAGGTTAAAGGAGAACGTGAGAGAATGTGCGTGCGTGGTAATCGTTTGTCCTGAAAGAGTTACTTGTTGAGCTGTGGTGATTTGCAAGATTGCTTCTCACCCCCCCCCCCGCCCCTGCCCCCGCCCCCGCTCCTCCAACTCATCATCTTCTACTTTATTCCCTTCTTTCCATTCTTCTTTTTTGTTTCTCTTCTTGCTTCCCCTTCTCTTCGTCATCCTTCTCCCCCTTCTCTCATCTCTCTTCTCCTTCTCTTTCTATTTACTTTCCCTCTTTTATTTTTCATCTCCATTCCCCTTTTCTTTTTCTTTTTAATTCTTACTTTTCTTTCCCTTCTCTTTATTTTCTCTTTTCTTTTGCTCTTTTTCCCCCTCACTCCATGCCTTCTTCCTTTTTCCTCCTTTATCTCCTTCATTACCCTCCTTCTTCTCCTTCTCCTCACCCTCCTCACTCTCCTCTTTCTCCTCACCCTCTCCCTTCTCTCCCTTCTCCTCACCCTCTCCCATCTCCTCCTTCTCCTCACCCTCCTCATTCTCCTCACCCTCTCCCCTCTTCTCCTTCTCCTCATCCTTTCCCTTCTCCTCATTCTCCTCATTCTCCTCACCCTCTCCCCTCTCTTCCTTCTCCTCACCCTCTCCCCTCTCCTCCATCTCCTCACCCTCTCCCTTCTCCCCCAATACTTCTCCTCCTTCTCCTCCATCTCCCCATCCTCTCCCTTCTTCTCCTTCCTCTCCCTTCTCCCCCAATACTTCTCCTCCTTCTCCTCCATCTCCCTATCCTCTCCCTTCTTCTCCTTCCTCTCCATCTTCTCACCCTATTCTCCTTCAGGGAGAATAGGGTGAGGGAGGATATAAACCCACGTCTACATCCTTGTAGAACTGGTTTTGTCCGGTATAAGTATACATGCAGGTGTGATCCTCGCGTATATATATGTGCGTGTGTGCGTGCGTGCGTGTGTGTGTGTGTGTGTGTGTGTGTGTGTGTTTGTGTGTTTGTGTGTTTGTACGTGCATGTGTGTGTGTGTGAGAAAAAGAAAGAGAAAGACAGAAAAAGGAGAGTGAGATGTATCCTCTCCCTGAAAAAAAAAACAGTCAGGATGCGTGAGGGAGAAGGAGCTTTAGAATGCTTGCTTGAATCTCTTTTTTGTCGCTTACTTGCATGACTGGTCCAGTTGCATGCCTGAAAGCTACGAGTGTTCTACAGTGCACTTTGTGCCTTATCTAACGTCGGCTTCTCGAGTGCATTTCGTTGTAACAATTACTGGTAGAACTATCAGCAATGGAAAGAATATGTTATAATACATATTTGTATGATACATAATTGTGCGAATGTGTATATATATATGTATATATATATGTATATATATATATATATAACATATACAAATATATTATATATATATATATATAACACACACACACACACACACCACACACACACACACACACACACACACATATATATATATATATAATATATATATAGTGTGTGTGTATGTGTGTGTGTGTGTGTGTGTGTGTGTGTGTGTGTGTGTGTATGTACGTATGAATGTGTGTGTGCGCACAACACACACGCATACATATGCAGATGACCTCTGCGGAAAGTAAATGCTAACTTTGCCGCTTCTCCTCTTCTCAAAGTCTCGACTGTTATCAACTCTGCTGCTACAACAAACCCATGCTCAGAATGGCAGCTAATGAGAGAAAATGAAAACCTACGCACAAACAAGCTAAAATTAACATTAGAGAGGGAAGCTACAATGTATTTTTTTTAAGAGGTGGTTGGGTGGAGATGGGGGGGGGGGGGGGGTGGGTTGATGGTTATTGCTCTTGCTTCTTTTTTCTTTATTTTTGCATGAGTTTTCTTTTTCACTTTTTTTTTGAGGGGGGAGTGGGTGAGGGAGAAGATCGATGGATATTGTGTGGGGAAAACCAGATCGTGAACTTGGGAAAAAAATGTCAGACACACACACTCAGACACACACACACAGACACACACACACACACAGACACACAAAGACACACACACACACACACACAAAACACTCGGCATACACCCCCCCCACACACACACACACGCAAACACACACACACACACAAACACTCAGGCATACACCCCCCCTACACACACACACACACACAAACACAAACATGCACTCAAAAAACACACAAAAATATCCAAACGCACATACATACAAACACACGCAATTACATCACCAATGATAGATACCACGAGGCAAAACTCACATTTTCTCACTTCATTTCATCATCGTTTCGTATTTCTTCGCCTGGAATTCCACTTGTTTAATTCTTTATATTCACCTTGAGTTCGAATGAAACAAACGTAAATGACTTGACGCAACACAGTAAACAAGCGTACAAGGTCTTGTTCAATGAAGCACCTTGAACACATATGATTATTACTGTAATGGAGTGAATTGATAGGCAATATTTCGTATAATCTTTTTCGCTTCTGTTTTGGTGTGAGAAACTCTTATTATTGTGCTTTTGTTTTTTTCTACTTTTACTGTTTTAATGTGCTGGTATTATATTTTTCTCTATACTGATGAAAAAAACAACAACAAAAAAAAAATGAAGTGAAATAGGGGTGATAGTAATGATATTAATGATAGTCGTGATTATCATTGCTATTATTATTATAATCATCATCGTCTTCATTATTATGATTATGGTTATTATCATTATTATTACTGTCATTACTGATATTATTATCATTGTTATTGTCCTTATTATTGTTAGCAATATTGTTAATGTTATTATCGGTGTTATAATCAATATCATTTTTATAATCATTATTATCATCCATATCATTATCATTACCATTATTATCATTATCTTAAAAACATTATTATCATTACTTTCATTATCATTACTGTTTTATTACTATCATCATTATGATTATCATAGTTACTATTAGTGGCAATAGTAACAGTATCTCTATGCCGTTATTGTCCTTGTTATTATCATTGTTAACTGTTGACATTGTTATTAACATTATTTTTCTTCTAATCCTATTGTTATCATTATCATTATCACTACCATTGTTTTCATCATCATTAGTATTACCATTACCATTATTATTGTTGATTATATCATCATTATTATTACAGTTATTTTTATTGTTATCATTATCTTCATTATCATAATCAACACCATTATTATCATTATTGCTATATCATTACTATCATCATCATCATTATTGATACTATTACCGTATGATAATAAGAGAATAAAAACAATAATAACACTAATGCAAATAATAATAAATATTATAATGGTTATAACAAAGATGCTAAAATAGTAATAATAAGAGAAATAGTCATTATGATGGTAATAATGATGATAATAATGATAATGATAATAAAGATAACAAATAGAACATGACAACAATAAAAATAACAACAAAAGATAGCTCTGTTAAAAATATATATATATGAATTAAGATATCCCTTAAAATCATTAATGAAAGTTTATAAAATATCCCTCATCTCCCTCCCTCCCCCCCCCCCCCCCCGAACAAAAAAAAAAAATATATATATACATATATATATATATATATATATATATATATATATATATATATATATATATATATATATATATATATATATATATATATTTTGTGTGCTATGAGTACTTATCACAGAAGGCAGACACAGTAATGATCACTCGGGAGTATTTATGACATATTCCCTCTTTTTATCATTCATTTTCCTTTCTTATTTTCCCTTCGTCATCCCCCATTATTTCTTTCTTTCGCTTTTTCTATCTCTATTTTTTTTAGGAGGGCGCGGTCATGCAAAGGTCAGTCTAACACATGAGATCCGGTAAGGAAAACGTTTTTTTTTTTTTTTTTTTTTTTTTTTTACCTCTATATATTTATCTCTGTATCTCTTTCTCTCTATTCACTAATCCATTTCTTTCAATCTTTCCTCTTCTCTCTATATATCCTTCTCATTATCTGTCTACTTAATCATCCTATCTTTCTCTATCTATTTGTCTATCGGCTAAAAAATCTTAGGTGTCTCATATAACGAAAGCAGGCGGCGCGGCCCGTAGAGTTTCACCCCTTCATACCTTAGGACCCTTGACTTTCACCGTGTGATTTTAATTTAAAAGATACGCAGATAGTAGAAAAAAGGAAAGTAGTGGATGTTTCTATACTGTCTATGATAATCATAACCATAATAATGATGATAATTTTGATAACAGCAACAGCAGTAATGATGATAATAATACCTATGATGATATTAAAGATAATAATAATAACGATAATGAAGATAATAAAAAGGATATTAATGATAAAGTTAATGACAATAACGATTGTAATAGTAATAGTAACAGCAATGATAATTTTAATAAAGATGATGATAGATGCTGTAACAATGATAGAATTAGGAAAATTATAGTTTTAATGATAATGATAGTAGCAATAATGATAATGACAATAATAACAATCATAATGATAGTAGTTATGAAAGTGATAGTAATGACTTTGATAATGATAGTGATAATGATAATAATGACAATGATAACAACAATATGGATAATAGTAATGATTTTGATTATAATAAGAAATAAAATAATAGTAATGATAATATTGATAATGATAATAGTACTAATGATAATGATATTGATAATAATAATAATGATAATAATAATAATAATAATGATGATAACAACAACAACAATAATAATGAGGCAACTTAAAAGAAAATGTCAATGTGGAATTGGAGATGGAGAACGAGCTTATAGTGAAAATAGAATTAAGGAATAAAGAATTGAAAACACACACACACACACTTACATAATGTATATATATATAAAAAAAACAAGATCGATCGAGTTCATAGGGTACAAGTCTAAAAAACTAGATATACAAAAACTAGATATACAAAAAAAAAAAAAAAAAAAAAAAATCAAGGGGAAAGTAAAGTTTAGACCAATTTGGGAAAAAAAAGGAAGTTTTCCAATCCTTCTCCGTGATCTCAGGTCGATATTGAGTATAAAAGGACTTGTAATACGCGTTGCATTGACTGTGGCACGAAGCGAAGTTGCATCATCGAGATCTAGACAGGAATCATTGCATTGGATATTTTTTTTCTTCGTTTTTTTCTTCTTCTTTTTCTCCTTCATTTTTTTTTTGGGGGGGGGGACGTGGGGGAGGGGAGACACGTATCATCATCATACTTCGAAATGAGAATGTGTGCTTCTTGGGATTCTTTTGATGTTATAAAAGACCTTGAGATCGAATTAAAACATATCATTTTTATTTTTATCTGTCTGTCTATCTAGATGTTTGTCTGGATAAATGGATAATGTCCTTCAATACATTTAGTTGTTTTTTTCTATCTGCTTGTCTGAATGGAAACATGGATGCTTCTCTTTGGTTTTGGTAAGATAAAGAGAAGGATATAGAGAGAGAAGAGGAACGATTGAAAGAAATAGATTAGTGAGTAGAGAGAAAGAGATACAGAGAAAATGTTTTTTTTTCTATCTGCTTGTCTGAATGGAAACATGGATGCTTCTCTATTTGTTTGGATGCTTATCTGTTTGTATGTCTGAATGTGTGGATGAAAATTTCTCTGGATGATCTAGATGTCTATTAATAAGTCTGGATGTCTAACCCTCTGCCTGGATACTTCTCTCTCTTTCCCTTTCGGCCACAATACATAACTAACTTCCTTTTGTGATAAACTACTTTCATTCAAGGTGCTAAAGTGCCATTGTTGTTTATTTGTGATATTGCATAGAGCATAAATCAAAAGAAACATTAAACACATAAAAGGTGTAAATCTTTTCTTAACTGTTAATTGTTCACAAACTGAAATGACAACAGAATAAACATAGACCGTTTTT
>NW_028234411.1:20286833-20289333 GCF_977035675.1 Penaeus japonicus
ATATATTTATATAATATACTATATACACATATCTATACATATATATCCATAGATGTATATGTATGAATGGTGGCATTATATATATATATATATATCTTATATATATCATATTATATATACTATTATTACATTTATAATATATATATATTACTAGATCAAAAATAAAAAAATAACAAATAACATACCTAATAAATCCAATAAAAAAAAAAATAATTTAAATAAATAAAAAAAATAAAAAATAATAAAAAGAAAATAATCATAACATACATAGAATAATACATACACTATAAGTACAACACACAACACACCCAAACACCCCACAAATACATATATATATATCTATATATATATATATATACCATATATATGTATTATGGTATATGGATATGATTATATTATATATATATATATATTATATATATATATATTGTGATATGTATATACTATATACAATTTTCATATCTATTATAATATATATACATACACCTATAATATGCACACACACACCAAACCACACATAACCACACACCTACATGTTATATGCACATACATATGTACACGCATATTTATATATATATATTATTATATATATATATATTTATATATATAATTATATATATTATATATACACACATACATACTATATATAAATCTATCCACACATAAGACACACACACCCCACACACACACACACACACACACACACACACACACCCACACACACCCATATTATATATCTTTATATATATTATAATTATATCATATATATATATATTATATATATAATATACACAATAACATCACACAACAACACACACACATTATATGTATATATATATTAATATATATATATATATATATATATATATATATATAATATTTCATATAATATAATGTATATCTATATTATATATATATATATATATATATATAATCTATATATATATATATATATTAGATTATACGTATATATATATATAAATATATTATATATATATATATACATATATATATATATTATATATATATATTTATATATATATATATATTATATATATACTATATATATATTGTCATATTATGAATATACACACACACACACACACACACACACACATCTACCTAAACACAGCTAAATAAAGAGACAGACAGATCAATCAAAATAAAGCGAACAACGCAAAAAGAGCCACCCGCACACCCTTCGAGCGGCCGCACGTGACGGGGCTCGAAAATAGGAGATATTATCATGACGCACCATATCGTAGTAACACCGCCTTGCAACATCGAAATGACAACATAACAAGTACTGCCATGATGACTGAATAAAAGCCGAGTAAAAGTGCAATGGCTGTTTGTCCTCCTCCTGGATTTCGAGTCGAAGAGAAAGAGAAAAGTTGTACGTGATAATGAATAGAAAAGCGATTCTTGGATCAAATGAAAGGGAGGGAAGAGAATAGGAGGGATGAGGGAGGGGAGAGGGAGCGGACGAGAGAGAGATGAGATGAGAGATGAGCAGAGGGCGATGATGAGAGTCAGAAGAGGAGAGAGAGTGAGGAGAGAGAGAGGAGAGATACGAGGAGAAGAAGAGAGAGAGAGATGAGTGAGAGATGAAGAGAGAGAGAGAGAAAGAGAGGCAGATACAGAGAGAGAGAAGAGAGAGATGAGAGAGAAGAGGGAATGAGCAGAGAGAGAGAAGAGATTGAGAGAGGAGAGAGAGATGGAGACAGAGGGAGGGAGAGAGAGAGATGAGGATAAGAGAGAGATGCAAGAGGAGAGAGAGATGGAGGGAGAGAGAGAGAAAGGGAGAGATGCCAGAGACAGAAAAGAAAGAGCGGATGAGCGGGAGAGGAGAGAGAACGAGAGAGGGATATGAAGAAGAGATGAAGAGGAGAGGAGTGAGAGAGGGTAGGAGAGACGCAAGAGATGAGAGAGAGAGGAGAGAGAGAGAGAGAGAGGTGTATGCTGAGAACATGGAGGTAAGGTGAGTAGAGAAGAGAGAGAGGGAGTAGAGAGGTGAGAGAGGGAGTAGAGAAGAGAGAGAAGATGAGGGAAAAAAGAAAAAGAGGTGAGAGATGTCGAGAGAAGGAAGAGATAGTGAGTGTTTGAGATGAGAGAGTGAGAGAGAGAGAGAGAAGGACAGGGACGGGCAGACGAGGAGAGCAGAGATAGAGAGGAAAGCTGAGAGAGGATGAGAGAGGAGTGGGAGAGAGAGAGAGAGAGAGAGACATGAGGTGAGGTGGGGAGGGGAGAGAGGAGGAGAGAGGCGAGTGTGGGAAGAAACGATAGAGCAGAGTGAGAGAGATGAGAAGAGGTAAGAGAGAGAGAGACGAGATGAGAGAGAGGAGTTGGATGAGAGAGAATGAGAGAGAGAGAGACCGAGAGAGAGTAGATAAAGAAGAGATTGAGAGAGAGAGGTGTCGAAGAGAGTGAAGGGGAGGGGAGAGAGTAAGGAGAGAGAGATAGTCTTTGAGAGGAAGATTAGTGAGACAGAGAGGGAGAG
>NW_028234411.1:20301833-20304333 GCF_977035675.1 Penaeus japonicus
AGCTGAAAGAAATTAATTATAATAACAATAATGATAATGATTATAATGATAATGTTGATAATGATAATAACAATCAGAATAGTGATAGTAATAAGGATTATGATTATAACGATAATAGGGATAAGAATGATATAATAATGATAATGATGATAATAATGATAGGAATGATAATATTAGAATAACCATGATGACAATAATAATAAAAAGAATAACAATAATAGTAATAACAGACAAAAAAGACGAAAACACATTATCATTAACAATGAGAAAAAAATTATAATAATTATAACAACAACCATAATAACAATGATGATAATATAATATCAATTGCTGTTTTTATCAAGAATTTTATATAAAAAGGACATAATCAGTAACATAAAAAAACACTTTTTATTACCAAGTTATAGCATATGACAAGAAAATCAATATTCAAAATTCAAACAAAGAAAAACGATAGAATTAGTCTGAGACATTAGATCAAATATACTTGAGAGATAATCAACACAAAATATATAAACTCAAATGTATAAATTCAATTTATTTAGTGGAATTTAGGCCTAGGTAGAATAGTCACTAGGCCTAACGCACCTGAAGGCACCTGCAATTATTCCTAAGCCTAGAAACCTAGCCTATCCTTGAGGATATCAAATATAGCCCCCCCCCCAAAAAAAAAGTCAAAACCTACTAAACTCTCCTATAACAACCAGATTAAAAACCGCATCATTTAGAGAAAAAAAAAAAGAAAAAAAAATCCAAACCGAATTTAAGAAAAATAAAGAAAAATAGATGGTATACAATTCTATTTTTTTTTAATCATTTAGAAAAATGAATAAATAAATAAATAAATAAAACCGAATTTAAGAAAAATAAAAAACTAGATGGTATACAATTCTTTTTTTTCTTTTTCTTCTTCTTTTTGATATGTGCCTTTCTATGTGCATTCCTTAACACTAACCGATATTTTGTGGTTGATAGCCTGAGGGCACAGAGGGGGGGAAGGAGATTTAAGATTCCCTTTGTGATTTCTTCACTTTGAGAGCTTCCTTTTTAAGTTATGTGAACTTTTTTTCTCTTTTCTTTTTTCGTTTCGTTTTTCTCTCTTTTGATTTGTTTGGTTTTCTTCTTGACTTTTTTCTCTCTCTTTTTTGAGAACTTCCTTTTTAAGTTATGTGAAGTTTTTCTTCTTTTTTCTTTTTTCTTTTTTCGTTTCGTTTTTCTCTCTTTTGATTTGTTTAGTTTTCTTCTTGATTTTTTTCTCTCTTTTTTTGCCCTATTTCCTTTGTTTTTTGTTAGTTTCATCTTCTTCTTTCTCTTTTCTCCTCCTACTCCTATTTCCATTCCTTCTCTCTCCTGTTCCTGTTCCTCTTCCTCCACCGCTTTCTGTTCCTCCTACTTCTACTACAACTATTGGTACCACTGCTATTACTGATATTACGGAAAGGAGGTACAGTGGAAGGAAGGGATGGGGGGGATTAGGATAGATGGAGAGGGGAGGGGAGGGGAGGGGAGAGGAGGGGAGGGGAGGGGGGAAGTCGGTATTGGGATAAATGGAGAGGAGGGGAGGAGAGGGAGGGAAGGGGTAGGGGGAGGGGAGGGACGAGGAGATTAAGTAGAAAAAAGAGGAAGGGGGGTGGGGAGGAATGAGAGGGGGGAGGTTATGAGGAAAGGAGGGGAGGGGGGCGGGAAGAGGCGACCAGGAGAGGAGAGGAAGGGAGGGGGAGGGGAGGGAGGGGGAGACTAAGGAAGAAAAGGAGGGGAGGGGAGGGAGGGGGAGATTAAGGAAGGAGGGGTGGGGACGGGAGGGGACAGAGGGGTGGTGGTTAATGAAGGTGACACAGAGGAAGGAGCAAAAGAAATGTCTTTAATGTTGTGAGCAGAGATGATGAAAGAGAATTAAAGAGAAACCTAGAAGAAAATGAAAAATAAAATGAAATAAAAAAGATACCCAGAAAAAAGAAAGAAAGTGATCGAGAGAGCGAGCGAAAAATAGATAGATAGATAGATAGACATATAGATAGAGATAGAGATATATAGATAGAAAGATAGATAGAGATAGAGATATATAGATAGAAAGATAGATAGATAGAGAGAGATAGAGAGAGAGAGAGGCAGAGAGAGATAAATAGACAGATAGATAAATAGATAGATAGAATGAGAGAGAGAGATAGATATATATAGAGAGAGAGAGAGACAGAGAGAGACAGAGACAGAGAGAGAGAGACAGAGACAAGAAAAATAATCAAGAAAAATATACACAAAACTCTTAAGCTGAGAAGATGAGACGCCATAAGACGCCGAGGGAAAGTGAGCGCGTGGGTGAAAGTGAGGAGAAGCAGGTGAAGGTGAGGGCGAGGGTGAGGTGGTGCGAGGGGAGGAGGAGGAGGTGGGGGGTGGGGGTGAAGGTGTTGTGACGCCATCCTCGGCCTCCTGAGATGGTGCTGCGCCGTCTGGAGGGCCAAGGGTGCTGGGGAGGTTGTCCTTCTGGGTCGAGAGACTATGG
>NW_028234411.1:20319333-20321833 GCF_977035675.1 Penaeus japonicus
TATTGTGCGCAAAGCCTTAATGAGAAAACGTCAAAATCTATTGTTGTTTGAATTTATTGTTGTTGCGAGATGTGTTCGTGTGTGTGTGTGTGTGTGTTTGTGTGTGTATGTGTGTTTGTGTGTGTGTGTGTGTGTGTGTGTGTGTGCATGTGTTTGTGTGCATGCGTTTGTTGGTAAGGATATGCTTCTAATATATAATTTTCTGTATATATGATCATGTCATATATATATATATATATATATATATATATATATATATATATATATATATATACATATATAAACTATTATATATACTATACTAATCTAACAATCAACCTGCGCATATATTCATACGTCTGTCTACAGTATATTAATGTTTCTATATAAGTTTTTTTTTTCTATGTATTCACATATGTTTACCTAACTGGAGATATAATGCTGCTCTTGAGAAAACAATGGCGTAAGACTTATTAAAAAGCGTATCTTGACACTGACATACTTTCAGAATCAAATAAAAAAAGACAGGAAAGGAAGAGAGAGAGAGAGAAAGAGAGAGAGAGAGAGAGAGAGAGAGAGAGAATGAAAATGAGAGAATAAGGGAGATATAGAGATAGGGATATATATATATATATATATATATATATATATATATATATATATATATATATATATATAATATATGTGTGTTGGTGTGTGTGTGTGTGTGTTGTGTGTGTGTGTGTGTGGTGTGTGTGTGCGTGTGTGCGTATGTATATACATGTATATATATATATATATATATATATATATATATATATATATATATATATATATATATATATATATATAGAGAGAGAGAGAGAGAGAGAGAGAGAGAGAGAAACAGAGAAACAGAGAGAGAGGGGGGTGGGGGGGTTGGGAGAGAGAAGGGCCAGACAACCTCACAGCAAAATCAGGCTTCGACCTATCGCAGTACTGTATATCACATGATACATTTGCCATTCTCTATTCATCAGCGACGACGACCACAGACGTGTCGTTCTGAGAGCGAATGGGTACGACTCTTGCCTAGTCGCTGATCGTGAAAAAGGACAACTCAAAGCTTGTCATAAGTGTTGCAATAGAAAGATAATATTCATCGTCAGCAAGTCCCTCCCTGGATGCTGCCGAGAGAACACGACCTCATTCTAGTCGTCACTCCAACAGAAGAACGACCCCGATTCAAACGACCAGTCTACACTGACGACGACCTCAACCTAGTCAGTCAGTAGGGTATGAGACCAACCCCGATTTAGCCATCAGTGGATACCGAGCACGACCTCAATCTAGTCGTCATTAGCCAGTCGTTAAGGAGGACGACCTAGGGGTGACAGTGCCAGCAGCACGCCACTCCGAAACCTGTTCTGCGCCTGGATGGAGAGCGCGGCCCTTTTACTTTCATTCGAGCATGAGTCTCCCACCTCATGAAGCATGCGGATCACATACACATGGGGTAGCTGTGTCGGTGGAGCGTGCAACATATATGCATGAAGTAGATTACGCACACACACAGGGAGTAACTGTGTTGATGGAGCGTGCAACGAGTATGCCCAAAGTAGCTAAGACACACACACACACACCCGAAGTTGAAATTCACGAGGCTTTTGAAACCGTTGTTTCTTCTTTCAATAAACTCATATTTGATATTTCTGCACTCTTATCAATACGGCAAAGGATTTGGTAATTCAACATGCAAGAATTAGCTAACGCAGACACACACAAACACACGAAGTAACGAACACACACATATACACGAAGTAGCTAATACACAAGCATGCCCACACGCGAAGTCGCTAACACACACAAACACACACACACACACACACACACACACACACACACACACACACACACACACACACACACACACACACACACACACACACACACACACACACACGAAGTAACATAAGGACGATTTTAATAATGATAATATTAGTAATGAGAGGAAGAAAGAGAAAGACAATAAACAAACTGTGATGATTACCACTACCACCACTGCTTTTATTACTTCTGATAATTATGATAGAATAATGATAATAATGATAAAAATAAATTTAATAAATATAGTAATGATAATAATAATAATGATAATAATAATAATAATTAGAATGATAATAATAATGATAAAAACGATGATAATAATAATGATTACAATAATAACGATGATAATACCGTTAATGACAATAACAAAAATTATGATAATAGTAATGATAACAACAGCAATGATAATAGCAACAACAACGATAATGATAATGATAATAACAACATTAATGATAATAATGATAATAATAACAATAGTAGTAATAGTAGTAATAAAGATGATAATAATCATTATCATCATCATTATTATTATTACCATCATTATCAATATAAACCTTTCATACTATTACCAGTAACAAAAATAAAAATAAGATAAATGAACAAAATATAAGATCCTAGAAAAAAAAAAAAAAAAAAAGCTAACGGACGAGTCTCCCCTGAAACCCATCAGCCTGTA
>NW_028234411.1:20326833-20329333 GCF_977035675.1 Penaeus japonicus
TTGTATCAGGATTTGAATTCCGTTTGCATTTAGGTCGTTCCTCACAAGTCGTTCACTGATGGCAGATGGGGTCGTCGTTTCACTGTTCTTCCTTGTCGAGACGACGACGACGACTTTCGACGACTATTTCACGCGAATCCAAGTCTCGCAACACTCGCAAAGTCGAACGAAAGAGCAGAACGCACTCCGCTGAGGCTCACGACCACAATAATTTTTCTTCTTTCCTGGCTTTGCACGCAATATTTATCTTATTTATTTTTTCTCTCTCTCAACAACGATCCACTTTCCAATCGTTTCGGGCACTGAATGCCCCACTCGGTGATCAAACTTCACCTTCACTCTCCTTATTTCAACCTCTTTCCTTAAACATTTCCTTCTTATTGCAATCCGCTAAAGACAACTCAATTTCGACTTCAATTTTTTTTTTTCTCTCTCTCTTTCTATTCTAGTTCATTCCTCGTCGTCGAGTCTCCGCTGAGGAACGGCGAGGAGGAACCTGGTAGCGGCTAGGACCCTGGACTCGCACTCTCGACACTCGAACTCGCTCTCTGACACACACACACACACACACATACACACACACAGGAGAACAACCTGAGTGAAAGCCCGTTCCCCTCTCTCCCCTGTGCCCTACGAGGGAGGTGGGCGGAGGGTTGTGTGTGTGTATGGTGGGGGAAGGAGGAGGGAGGTAAAGGGGTGGAGAGAGAGAGAGGGAGGGAGGGAGGGAGGGGATATGTAGGGGGGGGAGAGAAAAAATGGAAGCGGCGTCTGGAGCTGTTGGTTATGATCGTTGGGTTTGTTTGTTTCTTGTTCTCTTCCCGCCGGAAGAGGATGGGGGAAGGCGAGCGCGTAGCGGCTATGGCAGTGACTCCGGCGATCTTTGCTCAAGTGTTGCTACTTACCAACTTGAGACTTTGAAAAAGAAGATAAAAAAGGAAGGTCTTTCGAAAGAAAAAAACGGCAAGGGAGATTCAATGACCGCGGGTGTGATTCTGCAGAGTCATTCACCATGTCATTCGCTGGCACTGGGTGGGTCGAGTAGCACGGAGGATATTACGCATATTTTCTTTCGGAAATGTTCATGATCGATGTCTCGCGGATATTCAATCTTTATCAACTCATTTCGCGCTTCTTATGTTCTTTCTATGAGTCTCTCCGCTAAAGTCGGTCAGCAGTGAAGACTCGAGCGCCAAAGCACTTGCTAACTCATGGCATCTCTAGCTAGACGTGGGACCAGAAGCGGGATTCCGGTCGAAGGGGAAGTAGAACAGGGGTCGCGACGTTAGAAATACCTCGTAAGATCTTTAAAAGAAAAAATAAATAGTGAGAAAGACGAAGCAGGTGAATCACATGCGCGTTTTCCAGGACGAAGTGAGGCCGCAAGACACCAGCGCCGGTGTCAGTGTCCGGCCGGAACTCGTGTCTTTCGAGTATCGGTTTCGCCCTCGCCGACGTCCCCTTCTCCTCCTTCTCCTCCTCCTCTTCCTCACATTCCTCTTCCTCTTCCACCTCACTCTCCTCGCTCGACTCCTCCCTGCCTCTCCTCGAAGGACCTTGGAGGCGACGAGGAGCAAGGCAAGCGCACAAGACCCGAGAAGGAGCCGCCGATACGCCTCACACGTGCTGTTCCAACACGTCCGCCGTCTGTGCTTCAGCTAGGCGTCGAGGGGCCGCGCTGCCTCTCGCACAGTGCACACGGACGACCACCGACCAAGACCGGTAGCAACGATAGCAATGGTGGTGATAGCGGTGGCAGCGGCGGTCGTAATGGTGGCAATGGTGGCACCAAGAAGCGTACGAACCGCGTTTCAACAGCGGCACTGCGAGCGGAACACGAGGACCTGCTACCACTGCCGAGTCCTCACACCGTATGGGAACAACAGCAAGTGAAGCCGTGCACGATGGCGAAAAATTTCACCTACAGGAGTGAGGGAGATTCCCGCGTGTGCGTGTGTGTGTGTGTCTCTGCGAGCGTGTGCATATCCGTGTGCGGAAATGTTTGTTTGTAAGCCCGTCCGTGTGCGTGTAGACTCGAGAGAAAATATCAACTCGGGTTCTCTATTCCTTCTCACTGGCTTTATTCAAGCAGCGAAATTCGGAAAAGGTGTTTGTGAATACGTGCAGCAATATGTCACATACATAATACACATAGAATCATAGTCCAGCTTAAAGGATGAATGACTATGGGTGCCAAGCAAGTGCGTGGTAAAGTCGATCTTTCAACCGAGCGCTGTGTCGACCTTTCACCGCATCAAGTAGGTCAGGCCCACACATCGACCCTCCACACCTGCCAGCAAAACCCTGACCATACGTGATGGCAACACTGACCCCCCCCCCTCCTTCCCCCCTTCTCTGCCCCCCTCCCCTCCCTATGTCCTCCCCCCTCCCTCTCTTCTTGCACCAGACGCCACATATGCCAAATAATTAACTTCACTGACAAGACATTCGGGAGAATCGCATACACAGGAAACGACTGTCCCGTTATGATTTTTTTTCTTTT
>NW_028234411.1:20354333-20359333 GCF_977035675.1 Penaeus japonicus
TATAATGACTGATGGAAAAGTGCATTTTAGATCGCGAGACACACAGAATTACTTAACATTTGCTTTGGAAGATTTCATTAGGTATAACCGATATAGTTGTCCCTTTAAGCTTAGTCCAAATGATATTCGCTTTTAGTTTCATGATCCCGCCGCCTTCATAGTGGTAATAAACCCTTTTTAAAGTCTAAATAAAAACAGGACGGGGCACTTCCGGGTGAAAAGGCGTTTAATCTGCACACCCATTTTATGTTGTGACGTCACTCGGCGCGGATTTCAGTTCAGTCACTCGCGTCAGAGGTATTTCCGAAACGAATTATATTTAAATTATGTCTGGGAATATGGATGTGGTATTATGTCTCGATGTGGATCCATATATCCAGCATGGCACTAATTCGTGTGGTGTCATTGTATCGTGTGTGGTTTTTTTTATAGTTATTGTTCAAATGTCGCTCAGACAATTTCCTGTATCCGATTTCGCGGATTGAAGTCACGAGGCTCCGCCCCTTCTTGCCCTGACTTGCTATTAAGACTATAGTTGATCTTAATAAGTACCTCCAATCAGGCAAGAGCGACACTGCCTCAACCAATAATGAGAATGAAAATGCTGAAGATGGTTATAGTTATGATACGTATACTTACAATAATAGTAATGATAATTATCGTGATGGTTATAAGCACGAATCGGGCGTAGTACATACATTGGTACCTGACGAAAGTAACTAAAGTAATTCAAAATCTTTTCTCAATTCTTTTGTCTTCACATATTCTACGATTTATTTGAGTTACAGGGACATTAGCGCGCTCTGCCGAAGAGAAAAAGAAAAAGCGCAAGTGCCATTTATACAAATATTCTCAGATATTACAGTAAGAATAACATCATAAGAATAACATAGTTAAAATAACGTAGCAAGAATAACATAGTTAAACACCCACAATAGCGATGTATGTAGTCTCATACTTTGGAAATTCGATTTTTTTTTCCCTCAGAACAGTGAAAAATACAATTTCAGAAAATATTCAGAGAGTTAACGGAAGCGAATTGACAGGTGGTTTATAAATGAGAAGATAAAAGTTTATGACAACTACAGCTGATGCAGATAAGGCTTGGATGTGTGTGTGTGTGTGTGCGTGTGTGTGTGTGTTTTATATTTGTCGTAATGAAGTTAAAGTGAATGGGTATGGGGTAAGAACCAAACAAGAGAACAGTGTTATTATTTATTGCTGTGATCGTAGGATTAGGATAAAGATAATCAAACAATATCGAAAAGGATATTTGTAATGATGACCTACTTAGAAAAATGATGATAGTATTGATGCTAGTAATAATAATGATAGTTATGATAATAAGACGAATGATAATACCAGTAATAACAATGCTGAAAATGATAACGATGATAGCAATAATAAGAACGCGATAACAATTACTATATAAATTTGATAATGATAAGAAAGGAGTGCACATGTGGTCAGGCAGAAATGGTAGTGCCAGTTACTGCTGACGTGTGCCTGGTTGGGGCGATGGATAGATGTAATCGGGAGGGGGGGAGGGGAGCAGGGGTGGGGGGAAGGGAGTGGGGATGGGGGATAGGGGGGGAGGAGGATGGGAGGGGGGGTGGGAGGAAGGAGGAGTGGAAGAGGAGAGAGAGAGAGAGTGGGGCTGGGTGGAGGAGGAGGGGAAGTGAGTGAGGATGGGGGAGGGGGAAGGGGGGGAAGGAGTAGGGGGGAAATCGGAGTGTAGAAAAGGGGAGAGGGGGAAGGGAAGAAGAAGGAACAGGGGGGGAAAAAGGAGAAGCGGAAGAGGGGAAAGAAGAAAGGGAGGAGGAGAGAGAAGGAAAATAAATCATGAAGAAGGAAAGAGGGTAAGAGAAGTAGAATACGTCGCATAACGACCATACATAACCAATAACGTATCTCAAGAACGTATGTGGATATACAGCACATGTGTGTTTATGAGAGGACCATATGCTGAGTGAGATATATTCTGTTGTGGGTCTATATTCAGAGGCGCAGATGTTTCACAAGACAGCCAATCTATCGTTAGTCAAATGCATAACATTATCATTGCACATGCGCATGTGTTTATAAGGATATATGTTCAAATCGTTACATACATGTCACAGATAGACATGCGTGTAAATGTGTGTGTGTGTGTGTGTTCCAGCATAATAAATTCATACATACTATACACACATACTCTTTATATCACACACACAAACAGACTTTGTGTGTGTGATTGATTTTTATATGTTTATTCATACTATATACACTGTATACACATGAATAGGCATAGGAACTATGTCTAAATGATTTGTACAGTTCATGTTAGATTCTGAGACATACATTGTTGGTAAAGCGTGTGTGAGTGTGTTTTTGATGCCCATTAAGCTACAATCTGGTTGATTCTGTTACAGGGGCGCCATCGCGGGGGGGGGGGGGCACTAAGGGGCTGTATCCCACCATCTTTACCAACTGTCTAGGGTTATTTATTACCCCCCCCCCCACACACACACACACCTTCCAGTGAATTTATCATGGTGACGCCCTTTTTTGTTGTCATTTTCATGCATTTTGATAGAAAGATCTAAGATCAGTTAATAAAACAGCCGTTGTATATTAGAACAACTTGACCAAAACATGTTATATCGGCGTACTTATAAAGGACAAGTTCGTTGTTTATAAGTATGAAAACCAAGTTCTCGGTGATCTTTTTATGTATAAATTTAAGTGATATCCATATACATTACGTATCAGGAAAGTACATTAAAAATTAGACGCTTTGAATAACAATACCATTTGCAGGTCGGAAATTGGTTGTTTTTGTAGATACTCTTCTCAAAAAAAAAAAAAAGAAAAGAAAAAAAAGAAAGAAAAAAAAAAAAGTTGCTCGTCATGC
Source organism: Penaeus japonicus (assembly GCF_977035675.1). Classification (NCBI taxonomy): domain Eukaryota; kingdom Metazoa; phylum Arthropoda; class Malacostraca; order Decapoda; family Penaeidae; genus Penaeus; species Penaeus japonicus. The sequence goes on from NW_028234411.1 coordinate 20,357,227, forward strand.
AGTACATATTCGCAACATTTAAGTCATCTAGACAAGGATCTGGATCTCTCAGACTATGGCAAACATAGAAAATTTATCGGCGTATTATTAATCAGAAACGTTGGTAATTATTTCAGTATTTACATTTACACGCTAGCAAGGATTTTTTTTTTACCATGCCTTCTTGTCATGTTCCCCCTCTCCCATCCCTCTAGGTTATACTTCGTCATGCAGTTGTGCATAGACATACAAGATAAAAAAAACAAAAGAAAGTCGCGTAAGACAAAATGACAGACATGATGAACCGGAAACATATTGAGTCTTTTACTTTCTTTTATTTTGACTGCATGAAGTGCGCAGTGCATGCACGAGTATTAGCCAGAATCTTTATTAAGTTTCTTTTACGTCATTAATTTAGGAGAGTTCAATTGGCTCTATGGTGAATAAAACGCATGGTTCAAACAAGGCCCTTGGGGTTTGGATCCGATGTAAACAAACGAGGTCTTAATAGCGAGGATGCGTATGTTTCATCGCGTACATATGATCTGTTTTTTTTTTTTTTTGTTTGTTTGTTTGTTTGTTTTTTTTTGCTTTTTTCAGGAGCGTAAATAAAATTCGGATTAGACGTATACAGAGTAGGTCTGGTTAGAAGGACGATATATGGTATGGTTAGATGTACGTGAAACTATAAGTCCAATACCACTATTTCGGTATTGCATGATGCTAAAAGATTTATTTTTATGATAATTCTTCCTCTTTTCTCCCTTCTCTCTTTGAGTCATCCGTTTCTCCAGGAAGACACTCAGTTATATAACTTCTACCCACAACCTCAAGTTCTAGTGGATTTCATGAGTACGCAGCCTTGATGAATGGTTTCTCTGAGTGACCCCCCCCCCCCTAACCCCACCTTCGCGCCCCACTAGTTGAATTGACAGACGAAACGTGAAAGAATGTATTGTCCAGAACAAGAGACAATTTCAGGTCACACTTAACGCAATGACGGCGGGCGTGACAACTCGGGGAAGGATGTCGAATCCTTTACCATGTTGTGGATGTGACCTCGCTCCAAAACCAACACGAGAGGGTGGGCGGGTGGGTGGAGGTAGCACAAGAAACAAGCCTGAGTTCAGAGTAGTGAAACAGCGGGTCAAGTGTGCGGTTGGTTTGCAAACGCACGCACACACACGCGCGCGCACGGCCTTTGAATCCCGAGTCTTTAGCAAAAATCCTATACTCCATTGGCTTAGAACAGTCGAACGTGTTGCTCTGAACACATCCTATGGTGTGTTGTTGTGTCCCTCCCAAGCTGTAGTACTCAGCAGTAGCATTCCAGTTTTCGAAAGGAGAGATGGTGATAGAACGTGACAGTCCGTCGAAAAAAGATCAGCTATTACTTTTCTTAAAGGAAAGCCTTTTAAGTCTGATGTAGAGACATTGTTCTACCTTCTTTCTTTTCTTCCGCGATGTCGGTGGACGAAAAACACGCAGGTGACGAGAACGAACATTACGGTAAGAGGGACGTAGGCCATACAGTGAGTCACATAGACATTTCCTCCGCCACAGCTGAGGGAACCGAAGAAGAACCAACTTTCAAAGTCGTCCTCCTTTCTGACTACGACGAGGATGACGACGACGATGATGACTTCGACGTTTGGGAGGACGAGGCACAGAGACCCGCTTCCGACCCCAAGAGAGAAAAGTGAGTGTCAAAGAGCTCTAGTATCTCTAATTTTGTTGCACGTCCGAAAAAAAGGGGAAAAAAAAAGAAACATATACATCAACGTCGCCGAGAACATGACAGGCAGTCGTTTTTCTTCCCTCGTTTTTACTCTAAAAACATGCAAATGCTTTTAATAATTACTTTCAAAGCCAGGGTTGAAAATTAGTCAACGAATCCGGACGAAATGTAAGTTAAATTATGTAAGGACAGGACACCATAAGGGGAAACGAGATTAACCTCTTTATCTCGTTTTTTTTTTTTTTTTCTTAATGACTTAAGACATTTTATACAAAAGAAAAAGGAAAATGTAAAGGAGAAAAAATATGATCGCAGACCGAAGCATATAATTATCTTTAGGAGTTGCAGAATATTTATGTGAATGTGTGTTGGTGTGCAGATGTGTGTGTG
>NW_028234411.1:20369333-20371833 GCF_977035675.1 Penaeus japonicus
CGGAGTTTAACAAACTGTTTCGCATTTTTTAACAATTTATTCAACTGTGTGTGTATTTCATTTTCATTTTCTCTAATATATCGCTGTTTGAGTTTATTCATACATGAAGATAAGTAGGAAAATAAACTCTCTCGGAAAGTGTCTGAACTTCGCCCTTCCCCTCCAGAATAAAAGACAAATTGCCATATTTATTTATTTTTTTTATATAAATATTACAAGCCTGTAGTGGAAGTATATATGATTCATTCATTAGCCTTAAATTAATAATAGAGAAACTGTAGGTTGTTCAGCACTGGACCTACCAAATATCTAGCCATTTTCAAAATGTTTTTAAAAGCGTGCATTGGATTTTATGCAGTACCCAGGAGTCAACTTTGTAAGGTTTTCATTGTTGTGGTCGTGTTCACAAATGCAGTATTTGCATCTTTATTTGATTTTAACTATATATATAATCCAATATTGCCAATGTATATAAATGGAAAATGTTCAATATTCCTAAGTATGTTTTTGATTGATAGGATCTAATGTATTTATGTTTTTTTCTATGCATTACTTGTTTGTATTCAGTCTTCTCAATTGTTATTTGTAAATGCAGTAAGCTTCATTTATTTCATTTATTTATTAAGTCTGTACTGTAGAAATGAGCAGAGTCCGAACACCGTTGGTAATTTACACTTGAAAACTTTGCTTAAGTTATAAATTTGTTCACCGAAATGTTGAACAGAGTTCATTATAACAAATATAGATAAAGGTCTAAATGAGGCCGATTAACTTAATGCAAGAGATGTAGCTGTCGCGGTTGGATAATCTTGTCCTCAGAATATATCCCTCAAGACAAGATACTTGAAACACGTCAATTACATGTCTTGCGCTGGGAAGTTATTCAAACTCATTTATACCTTTATCCACCGAAATGTTAAGATTATTACAACCACTAGGAAAACGGATTCAAAACCACTTGCGGTACAGGTAGCAGAAATTACGAAACCGTTGAGTACTTTTACACCTCTATGGTTCTATCTTTTGAACAAGTACTGTGAGCCGTTTTCTTTGTGGTTGCAGTACCCTTTAGCTTTGTGCATACATTTTTTTTTAAATATAGGACAATTCTATAGCTTAAGAGTACCGTTGGTACTTCCCTGTTCAGTAGTAAAAAGTCTTTATAAACTCAATCAATATGTATTTGTTTATTTTTTCCATTTTGAAGGTTCATTGACCTACAAACATCGTTCCCAGTTTTTTACAAATCTATATGATTGATGTTTTTGGTAAAGAGAGATCCAAGCCAGTGCTTACTAATAAACATATCATGTGCCTTTTCATATATACTTGTTATAAGGACAACTGGGTTAGAAAAAAAAGGGGGGCATAATCCAACCTCTGTCTTTCTGAATAATTTAATAATAATAATAAGTTGATAAAGGGCTAGAAAAAATAAACAAAACAATGGAGTAAATATAATGTTACAAATGCTTTATGCCATTAAAAATATGCAACATGAATACTTCAGTCCACTGTACCAAAATGTATCAAGATGTATTTTCACTGAAGAAAATAGTAGAAATTCAGTATAGATGACGAAAGAGAAAATAGGAGTATGTATACTTTTAAATATCAAGATCTCGTTAACTATTCTTTCTTCTGCACATTACTGTCTTTTTAAACTAGATTAGACCGGTCTCATCTTCATCCATTAAAAATTATGTCCTGCTATTTTGATCGAGACTCAAAATCATAAAAAGTTGGCCGATTTTAACTTTACTAATTCAGTACACCAATAACAAGACATATTTTAGCTCACTGCACCTGATTGTTATATATATATTTATATATATATATACATATATATATATATACATATATATATATATACATATATATATATATACATATATATATATATACATATATATATATATACATATATATATATATATATATATATATATATATATACATATATATATATATACATACATATATATATATACATACATATATATATATATATATATATATATATATATATATATATATATATATATATATATATAATATATATATATATATATATATATATATATATATATATATAATATATATATATATAATATATATATATATATATATATATATATATATATACATATATATATATATAATATATATATATATATATTATATATAATATATATATATACATATATATATATATATATATATATATATTATATATATATATATATATATATATATTATATATATATATATATATATATATTATATACATTATATATATATATATATATAATATATATATATATATTATTATATATATATATATATATATATATATTATATATATATATATATATATTATATATATATATATAATATATATGACTTGAAAAATGGTAGATTTTCAATAAATATATTTAAATGAATACATTTCAATGTAAATGGCTCCTCACACTTTTTACCAGGACATTTTAGGATGAAA
>NW_028234411.1:20379333-20386833 GCF_977035675.1 Penaeus japonicus
AATAACAAAACTGATTTGCAAAATTGAAAAATTCAACATTTTCCAGGGGTACTCTCAGAGAACCTAAAGAAATTTACCAACCTTAGCATCAGAGAAAATGGTGAAGGGCTGGGGAGGATTGGTTTCTTGCTTCCTGGGGGCACTTTCAGCCACATCAGAAAAGATTGTAAACGGGTCACTCTTCACTGGTTTCTTGTCAGATGCATCGCAGAATATGGAGAATGCCCCTGAACCTGATTCCTTGGCGCTGTGACTGGGCTTGCTATCATCCTGCCAAGATTAAATGATAAGAATAACCATTATTACATAATAAATCACACTGAGTATACAAATGAACCAAAATTCCATTCCTTTAACAAAAATAATAAAATACTGGAAATACACACACACAAACATACACATATCCCTTCACTCCAAAGGTACACCCACACCCACCCTAAGGCATACATCCATTCTGCGTTCCTCTTTCTCCCTCCAGAACGTTACACTTCCAAAACTCCCAACCCCAAACAAACCTGGAAGATGGAGAAGGGTGCACTCGCTTTCACCGATGCTTTGGGCTCGGGTTCAGGTGTCTGTCCCGGGCTGTTGGTGTCCTGCTGGAGGTCATCCTTGAAAAGACTTGCCGACCACATCTCATTGATCATATTCATGGCCATCTTGGTGTTGACAGTTGGGTCGGTGACATTAAGGCCGCGCGAGTTGCTGCTGGAACTTAAGTTGGAATTGTCCCGGCTAGTAGGAAGGGGCGCTGAAAGGGGAGGGAACAGTCAGAGAGCAATACGGGGAAAAAAATTGATTTTTCTAGAACATTTGTTCCTATATAATTTCTGTCCTATGGTCAAGGGAGACCTTAGTCCTCATTTCTGATTTGATTGCACTTTTCTTCCAACTCATGTCAACTATGCTTCTAAAAATCCCAAATTGAATGTAGCTTGACATACAAGGACTGTCGTCAAATTTTGTTGTCACCAATATTGATCTAAAACAAGATTACAAAATTTTACCTGGGACGGATAAACTAGGTTCTTGTACATGAGAAGATTCTTTGCTACAAGGACTGGCCACTGCAGGCTGGCACTGTAGCAACGCACTGGTAGTACTTTCATCCAAGAGCTGTCAAAAAATAAAGTCACTAAATAATGATTCATAGCACTTTTCCATAAACTCCATGTATTTAAACACCTATGTTGTTATCTAAACAAAAGGAGTGATTCTTGATATGACTTAATGAAAAAAAAAAAAAAATCTTGCCTTAACCTATTGCATACAGTTAGAATCAAGTTGATGCTATGAGCAAAGTGTTTGGCTGAGTGAATGTAGATGTAAATATCTTTTTTTATTTGAATAAAGAAAATGTTTCATCCAACTTTGTATGTCTTTTTCATAAATTGATTTCTCCTGTATGGAGACTAAGCTACAGATATTATTTGTCTAAACATTGATGGTGATGGTGTTAAAACTTGAAATATTCTTATAATTCTTTTTCAGAAGTACATCATAAGATGTGGTCAACTACATCCTCCATACACATCTAAGATCAACTTACGTGAGATGCGTTAATTGAATAGTTGACAGAGGCATTCACTGATTTGTTAATGGCAACCCAACTGTCATGGTAGATGTTGCGGCTCATATTCTGTTGAGGAAGGGAAGGGTTCTGTAATTAGTACATATGAAATATATATTGAATTTCTAACAATGAAAAGAGATATATAATAAATGCAGACACAGATAACACAACACAAGAAAAAAGAAAAAGTTAAAACTGAATAAATAAAGTATCTCATACCTCTACTTTCCTGTCTTCTCTCTTTCTTCGGACTGAACTACTTTCCAAGGCTGGCTCTGCTGGAGAGACCATCTCAGCAGCCTAAAACAAGAAAATCAGTCATTTTAGAGCACTGCAAATGGATGAGCCACCTATATAAGCATTTTATAAGAAAAAAAAAAAAAAAAAAAAAAAATAATTCAAGCCCTGTAACACCTTTCATCAACAACCTAGTCTGTAATCCCCTCTCATATTGCCATCATCCCACTTGATAACTGCACAATTAGGTTTTGATTATACTACTGCCATCTTTGCTGAAATTAGGTGAATGAGAGTACTTATCACATTATGTCATACAGTTCCTCATATCAAGCTGATCACATACTTTTGGTCTGGTCATGTTACAAAAACGAAAGGAAAATGACCAAATTTTCACTTGCATCGGTCAAGATTCAATAGGTCCAATGGTTTATTAGTTGTGCATTTTGTGTATGCAATGTATAAGTCTAAGAGCAATAACTATTGACATCGAGAGAAAATAGAAATCGCAGGCTCTGGTATATTTCAAAGTCAAGGGAAAGTCATCTCCAGTGAAGCATATAAAAAACATTTTACCATTAGTTAGTCTCAAGAGAATGGAAGTTAATAATATGTTGGGAATTTTGACAAGACAAATATAAATCACACCATAACAATTATTCTCTGGCAGATCCCCCAGCAACCATATCATTTGTCCCCTGGGTTGTACATAACAGTCTATAAAGCACTACTGTATAGTTATAATGGAAATTACACAGAAATATAAAAAAAAAAAATCCTAACACACAATAAGAAAAGTAGTGAATAAATAAATAAATAACCAAATAAAGCAAGAAGTAATCAAATTGAAATCAGATTTACCTTTAGTGGAGATTCCACTCTATTTTGTTGTGATAAACGTTCCTGCAGCAGCTGTTGGATCATCTCCTCCTGCTTCTTAAGCATATCTTGCATCTGCTGAAGCTCAGCTGAAATATCAAAACAGGATTTTATGAAAGCCATTTCCTATTTTTAAAATCTACATCTAAAGGAGAACTTGAAAATATTAATAAACTTGTTAAAAGAAAAAGAAATGAACAAGCTTACATCTATATATGGTGATAGGCCTACATTTGCAGAAGGGATATGCCAGTTCACACTAACAAAGATCAAACACTCACCATTCTTTTTCTCCTCCTCTTTCCGCTTCTTGAAAAATTTTGCTGCTCGAAGCTCCTCAAAGCTGAATTCCTCTGTGCCGCAATACACCTATGAAAGACATTTAGGAAGTGACTTGTGAAATAAAGATAAATAGCTTTCTTTTACAAGATACAGCATAGTACTTAAGGATTCTTTTAATGACAAGTTTCACTGAAATGTACTGTTGAGAATTTAACATCTTTCAATCACTTATGTGAATATATTCCTCTTTCTGAAGTTTAGCCCTGTAACATGAATGCAACATCACTCTACTCCAAATCAGAACACATTCAAGCAACAAGAGATAGGATGAGACCTCTATACAGGGTATATTGATTTCTCTCTCTCTTTTGTTTTGTGTCTTTTGCATTTCCCCCGCCATTTTATTTACCTTATGCTTGCAATACTGTGGCTGGACTTTCGGGTCAAATGGTTCTGAGATGAACATGGGCACGTTCCATTCCTCAAACTCTTTCTTGCGAATGCTGAGAACATTACTTGTCTGGGGAAGTTTTGCCGGGGTGGTTGTAGGCTGAGTGAGGTGCGCATCCTCATGCACTGTGTAAAGATAAATGATCATACTACTATAAATACAGAAGAAATGTAGTTTTGTTTTGTACCACTGCAAAGGGAGGAACCCCACATTTTATTATAACATTATAAAGTGTAGCTATAATTTAGTCTATGGATTACGTAGTGTAAAAATACTATGGCAAATCCCATATATGAACTACTAATAAATCCAGCTATATTTTGCACTGTGGGCTACCTTATACAAATATACCAATATATTTCATTGCACAGACATATACACCTTAAGCAACATATCTAAAACTTGGATGTTCACACAATATTCAACATCATCAAGGCCATACAATTTTGAAAACATTTGTTCCTACTCACCTGAGAATGCAGGTTTTTGGTATCTATTAAGGTCTTCCACAGGCACAACTGGAGTGGTTCTCTGGGCAGCTTTAGCCTTTGACCAAACTCCAGGGTCTTTGACATTTTCCTTGTTCACTGCCGTTCGGACTGGCAGAGCTGTCCCGGAAGCTTCTCTCTGAGAGGCCGCTGACTGACTTCCCCCATCCTGAAATGTTAAGTTTAGATTGATTAGGTTAGTAAACAAGAAAAGAATTTTGAAATAAAAGAATCAATGATAAAGAAAAACAAAATTACATAAGAAGACACTAAAGGGTAGAATAACTTTCTTTTGGTGGAATATAAGTCTATACATGATATTCTAGCAAAATGATACTAATTAGCATTTGGCATCATAGGGCTACATAACTGAAGGAAAAATTTCAACAAAAGGAAAAGTGCAGAACGAAAGTTATCCGACCCCATTAAACATGGCAGGCGCGGAGGGATTAATCAAAAGAAATCACAATCCCATCATTAAATATCAATAGAAGGACAAGAGGCCCTGACTCACCTGGAATATCTGAAATGCTGGTCCGCCACGGTTGCTGGTGGGAGGGGCAACAGCAACCCTTCCTGCAGGACCAATCACATTAGCTCCCACTCGCTCAGTTGGGACATGGTGCTTGCGTCCCTGTGGCTTTAGGGAGGTTAGTGCAGTTCTTTGGACTTCAGAGGGGCTCGTCTCATTCTCCACCAATTTCCCTTCCAGTGTTGAGCGGGTAACTCTCATCTGGAACTTCCTAGACACAAAGGAAAATGGTGTGTGAGAATTATGTACAACATACACGTCCAAACTTGTGTATGCATATATATACACTTACACATGTGCGTGCAAAAACACACAAACATGGCTACACACACTGAAGAAACAACAAACCCTCTGCATGCACCGAGACAGATCATAAACAAAATTCTAATCAGACAGAAGATGCTAAAGTAATATTGATAGACAAACTTTTTGCTAGTCTATTTTTCTACTAAGTATAATCATAAAACCATTATCAATAATTCATTTTTACATGCAAAATCTACATATTAAAAATGGATAAAATTAACTAGAATAATACAAATATCTTACTTGTGTGCATCTTCCAAGACATCAAAAGGCTTAGCCCTATTCTGAAGGCCTTTCTGATAGATGGCATCGGCACGCTTGTAGTTGCCCACTTTCTCAATTTCCCAAGCCCAGCTCATGTAGAATTCTGCAAGGCCTGTACACATTCCCTTGACCTCTAGTGTCTGATAGATCTCCACTGGACTGGGACACAAATTTGCCTGTGAATTCAAATTTCATATGAATAAAAGGACTTCTGGTAAAAAAATGCTTATTTTACAACACAAAGATTGTGGATACGTGGCCAAGTTTCAAATTAACATATAGGGACTCTAATTTTAATCCAAAGATGAATGTCAAATGATCAAGAACATGGTTATAAAATTTTAAGCACCACAATAACTCCAGAACTAGTCACTTACATATTTGATCCAGAGTTCCAGGAAACGCGAGTCATTGTCATATTTCTTGTGGGTGTCCGTGCTGGTGTGTAGGGCAGTGACGCATTTTTCAATGAGCTTCATAATGTTTCCCTCTTTACCACCCTTTGGGTAGTTTTGTTCAACCCAGAGGACATAGCGATACCAAACATCCAAGGGATCATCTCCAGAATATGTGCGCAGCTCCTCTTCAAAAATACTGTTGATAAAAATTGTCACTTATTTTTTTATATCATCACAGCTTAAGATATACATAATCAGTACAGTTTAACCTTATTCAACCTCTAAAGTGTGAGGCACAACTAAGGCTGAGGAGTGTCTGATTGAAACCAAAACTTAAGTTGTGATATGCCACTAGATATTACAAGTGATAAAAATTGTAGAAGCCTAAGGCACTTTATATGAATATGAACAAGGTTTCATTTAACATGTTTTCAAAAGTCATGAATTTCAGAAACTGAAATAATGTCTGATGTTAACACATTAGTCGCAGTTTTAACAAAATATGTATACAGTCGGTTGGTGGGTTTACAATGTCTGGCACGGTGCCTTCCGCGTCTACAACAGACTCTGCCTTGGCAGAAAATCATGCCATCCTCTGTCAATGGGTTAAGAGAGGTTGAACTGTTCTTACTTGTCCCTACTTATAGGTAAAGTTTAAGGGGCCATTCATATAAGGGAGAGAGAAAAAGCAGAGTACCTACCACACACAGGTGGTGCTTGATCTTTTGTAATGAAGACAGTCAAATTATGTCTGCGGCCTTTGTGATAATATTTTTAGCAGGTTTAATGAATGACAGGGACAAGTATAAATCAGCAAACCTTCCACCGACCATTGAGACAGGTACAGTGAGAAAGGATATGATTATTAAAATGATTTTAATTACCATAACATTGCTTTATTTTAAAATCCCAAACATAGATGGCACCATTCTTTCCTGGCACCAGCAGAAAAGAAATCCTTTTATGGCCTCCATCCAGTCTCTACTTAAAACTTAATTCAGAGCAATGACACACAGCAAGATGCCAACTTCTGACTCTAAAGTATCAGTGGTGCAAGGTTTGGAAGCAGAATGAGAAGAGGAAGGTGTACCAGATCATGTGCAACTGCAATGTGACCCAGTGCCAGTATGGCTGGTATGTACTTTGGAACTGGCAGTCATAAGCACAGGTCACCCTCCTCTACTCTATCTCTTCATATTTTTTATTCCTTTAAGATGCTTGCTGTGTTCTCATAAGATTGTAATACTTCTGTCAAATGGAGTGTAATGAATATAATGAGCTTGAAAAAACTTATCAGATGGCATATAAGCCTGATAATATAGTAAAATGCAAAAAAAGAATCCAATATCATAAGTTCATGAAAGACAGCAAGCGAGACATGTCTTGCGAAACTCCCTCCCTCTAAAAATAAAACCAGTCTGATGTGCCACGCAGGTTTCAGTGGTGCCCATTTTGTGGTCCAAATTTAAAAAATGAATGCCCTGTATGTGGACAAAGATTCTTTCTATTGACTGTATATAATCATATCTTACTGAAATATCACACAATACCAAAGCATAAAGGGGGTAAAAGCAGGACAAGGACTTTCTTCAATATTAAAAAGAGATGAACAACAACATAAAATAAAAAAACACATACTGCCTCTCTGCATTGAGCTTGCGTGCAGCACTTTCATCAAGGGCCACAGACAAGACGGTGGCCTTCCGTCCTTGCTTCAACGGCTGGATGTTCTCCTTACTCAGCTCCCAGCGGTCAGCAGCTCCCTCTGCCTCACTCATGTTGGCCAGGATTGTCTCTGTGTAGGAGAACTGAAAGTCAGTGCAAGGAAATAGGAAAATGGGAACTTATTCCTTGCAATAATGTAATCAGTTTTAAAATTACACATATAAAATAAAAATACACATACATATCAATCAATACATACATATTAACATACACATACAGATAAATCATTTTGAAATGCCTAGTAGAGAAATGTGGTGATAATTTGAAAGAAACAATATTCCCTTACATTACGGTATTTTCAAAACTAATAATGCAACTTACTTTATGGTATTTTCAAATATAATGATGCAAACAAGTATCTATTC
>NW_028234411.1:20421833-20431833 GCF_977035675.1 Penaeus japonicus
ATCAACAACTTGAGTGTACTCTGGACATGATTATTATGCAGTTCCAATGATCACAATTACTCATATTTTAACGAATTCAAAGAAAGATGCATCCCAAACTATGTATGTTAACATGTGGAATGGTTGCAACTTGCATATCAGTAATGATAACATTCATATGTGCTTTTGGTATGTGTTGTCTGCAATTATGTCAAATTCAGTAAGTATTTCGACATGCTCTATGCAGTAAAAATCAACATTGATGGTACTGAAAGCCAATTTATATGATGATAATATGTGTGTGTGTGTGTATGTATGTATGTATGTATGTGTGTGTGTGTGTGTGTATATATATATATATATATGTATATATATATATATATATATATATATATATATATATATATATATATATATATATGTATATATGTATGTATACATGTATTTATAAATGTATGTATGTATACATGTATTTATAAATGTATGTATACATGTATTTATAAATGTATGTATGTATGCATGTATGTATGTATGCATATATGTATGTACGTATGCATTTATGTATTGCTATTATTTGCTTGTATGTAATTTATTGCATATGACACAAATTTATGCAGGGCACACTCCAATGCACAGTACAGAGAATGCCACATGCACTTATAATGTGCATACTGTGTGCAGGTGTCCCTGTGTTAAGATGCATGTGTGTACATAGCCATTTTACACACACATATTAACACACACACACACACACACACACACACACACACACACACACACACACACACACACACACACACACACACACACACACACACACACACAAATGAGTCCGTTGTATACAGTATAGTACTTGTCGTTAGAGTACTAAGTCAATCTAAATTTTTAATTTTAACCGGAAATTTCTAATTTTTTTTTTAAATATTTTTTTTTTTCTGATTATTAACTGCTGATTCATCCATTTCTGTTTGAATTTTTTATTTTACTCTTCTTATTTTCCTCACCTTCCTTAAATATAAATAAATAAGAAAGAATCTTTATAATTTTATTATAATTTATGATTATGTATAGGTGTATATTAAGATTAAAAGAGAATTATGATAATCTCATTTATATTATTCTATAACATACTTGAAAGAAGATTTCTTTTTTTTTTTTTTTTTTTTTTTTAATTGAAACAGGAAGAAGAACAACTTAAGGAGTATATATAGTATATTTTGATATATTACTTCACGACAATCACTTCACGAGAACGGATAATTTCAACGATTGCTCTGTTCTTTGCCCAAGGCACAGATTGCAACTGAAGAGGAAGCAAAAAGAAATTGAAAAGAATGCAGAATTGTAATCTGCAAAATGAGATGTTGCAGAGAGAGAAAATGAGAATGTGAGTAAGATGTGCCTTGAGTTTGCCGTTTTGATTTTTAATCTTTTCCCTTGGAGTTTGGTTATACTATTGAGGCCTGCTATGTGCATGTATCTATGTATGCATATATGTCTGTACGTATGTTTTTATTTATGTTATTTGGCTTGATTTTAGTATTTTAAGCACTCATGCACAGTATAACTCATGCACAATATGACAATCACAGGCATGTAAATCATGCAGTGTCTTAGTACACATGCGCATGTAACTGTCTGAAAGTGTCTGTCTGTAGAAACTCATTACCCACACATAACACACACACACACACACACACCACACCACCACCCACCCACACACACATCGCCCCATCACACACACACACCCACACACACACACACACACAATGTACCCACTACACAACACGTATTCAGCAACAATAATTACCCCCCCCCCAGTTGTATACAGTATAGTACTGTGTATATTAGAAAGTACTTATTTTTTTTATGGCAAGACACTTAAACTGGATATTTTCTAAATTTTTTATTTTGAATTATTTCCTTTCCGTATATTTATGTTTATAGTTATCTCAGAATTTTGAATAAATACTGAAAACTATATGTTTCCTGACTAGTTTTCAATAAGAAAGAATCTTAATACTGAATGAAAATATTAGTTGACTATTTCATTCGCTTTATTAAGGATTATATTGTTTTTTAAGAGACTATTTTTTTTTCTCATATTTGCAAAGATTACTAGGGACCTTGATGTTTTTATGAAATTATTTTTTCTTTTTATATAATTGTTAACAAAGATCTATATACCAAGTAACTGGAATATAACATCATTGAGTATGTGAATGTATTTATATACACTCGAGATCTGTGAGTACCCAAAGACATAGGAAAACGAGATGCTTCCGGTGTTGTAAAGAAGTATCAGAGGTGAACTCTGAGTCTGCAAAAATGCATTGTAAGTCCTTTTTTCATGTTTGATTCTGCAAAATGTAATTGTAAGAATCTGTTCAGGAGTGTTTGTCTATCTCTTTGGGGAGGGGAAAGAAACCCTCGCATAGCTTGACAGTTGTTTCAAGCCAGTATAGTAATTGTGGTGGGACAAAAAAAAAAAAAAATGTTTGTATACCGTACCAACAGCAATGGTTCTTCCAACATTTTTATTTCATCATACTGATTGCCTGTCTGCAGTTACGACAGGAAGATTTCTTTCACAGGACATATTTTTTTACCATCATGAAAACCACTGATGTGCCAATCACCATAATTGCATCCTAAAAGGACTTGATCGAAGAATATTTTACTTGTCTGATATAGTCATTGTCTTGTTCTCTTTCATATTCAAATATATATGTGCATGCATGTATGCTTACAATGCATATATACGTACACTGGTTTACAAACACTGTTACTTTCACAGCGACACACTAGTATACTTATAAAAGCAAACACACTTCTATCATATACTTCCTCCTCCTTGTGCAATAGAACATTGCAACTAGTGAACATGATGCACTCCTATTGTAATCTATTCTTCAATCATGTCTGTCAAACAGAGCCACAAATTTATGATAATCACAGATGCACTGATACTTATACTGAAGTAGCTATTATACCAAATCATCACTGAAAATACAAAGATTTTTAAAAAGCCTGTCATGGTAGACTTGTGCTGGATTGTCAGATTGAGAATGAAATACAGTGTTTTTTCTCTGTCTTTCTGTCTTTTTTATTATCTCTCTTTTTCTCTCCCTCAACTCCCCTGTGTTATTTTCATTTTTGATATTTATTGTTTCCTTCTAAATGCAGATTTACTGTGTCCTTTTTTTTGGTTGAAAAGTAAGCATATTACTGTTGATATTATCAAGATCTTGCACGTCAGGAGGTTATTTATATTCTGTTTTATATGATAAAAACATTCCATGTTCTACCATTCAAAAATAAACTAATTACAGCACAAATGTTCCATGACAGTTAAGCCACAGTCCATTGTAAAAGATTTTGTCCACTTGTGTTCCTATGGCAGCATTTTGCAGATATTTTTACCAGATGGAATGATGCCCAGTGCTTCTAAGAGTTTTAGATCAAATAGCAAAGGTCAACATTGTGAAACACTAATTGAGAGCAGGACTTGTTCCTTTCCATGTTGTATTTGCTTTATTTTCTAATGTATTTTAATGTTCTAACTACTAGTCATTGCTGCTTCTTTTTTTAATCTAATCAATGGGCAGATACCATAGCTTTTTTTTTTTCACATGTAGATTTCTTTTTTCTTTTTTCTTTTTTATTGTGAAATTGCTCAAGTACTGTTTCAGAATATTGACCATCTCTTTAAGGTGTTGTTCATGAATAAAAAAAATAAAAAAATACTAACTGTTAGCAGATAGCAAAATAGTAAAAAAAAAAAATAGATTGGTCGTTGTCAGTCTCACATCATGATCAATCATCATTATTTTTGTCTTCATTTCTCTTAATTTTTGGCCAGCGTAGGTAACTCGCTATTCATGAGCAGAGCCGAATGTCCATGCAAATATCTGTCCTTGGTGGGAAGTGCAATGTCCCAGTTGATGCTGCATTGACTGCTGCTTAGATTTTCCCTTTTGTAACTTAGCACGGAAGTCAGGGTCTCCTTCAGTGATCAGTTTTTCTATTACTTTGATTTTGCTTTCTGTTTTCCTATTGGTTCCTCTGAACATGGCTTGAACATAATCTATGGACAACGTATACTGAATAGATATGTCAAGCAGCTTCCAATAGTATTATGCATGGTAAATATTGTATATCTCTCTCTCTCTCTCTCTCATTGTTAATCATGCAGACTTAACTTCAGGGTGTGTTATGTTAGTTCCCATAGAGAAATGTTCGTCTTGCTGTCAGTACCTGTCCGAGTTAGGAAAATGAAGTGGATGTGTAGATATCACAGGTAGATATTAACACTCGATAGTTTTATTTATACGTATATTTTGGGGGGGTTTCTTTTGTTTTCTGGTCACCCCTTAGCTAACCATATTTCTTTTAGTACTGTAGATTCTCTTGGTTTATTGATGAGTGATAATGAGTCCATCCCTGCTTAATAAGACATCTGACCCTTCTGCAGGTCTTCGTGTTTTGAAGATGAGTCTCTAATTGTAGGTTATTTGATGCAGCTGTGTTAGTTTTTTTTCCCATAGATATGTCAAGGATACTAATTTGTGTTACTTTTTATCTAGTTCTACTTTTTTTTAAGGATGATAATAGATAAGGCCATATTATAAATTAAGTTGTAGAGAACAAAAGTTTATTATGCTGTGTCTGTCACATGTTCCTCTCTACAAGTGTTGTATGATTGCCCTGTTTTTATTTTTATTTTTCCCCCACCCCTCGTCCATGCAAGACAGAACCCATAGAGATTGGAAGGTCACACCTCTCGCACTATTGATCATCCCCTTATTAGTCTTTAGCAATAGTCCTCGGTAGCCTAACGGGGTTCTAGGGGGTACTCTCTTGCATGGTGAACTCGTGAGCTTATATATACATAGATATATATATAGAGTAGATATGACGCACAGGCAGGCTCTTTGTTAATTTAGCTAGTCTCCAAAGACTGGTTGTCGAAGAAGGTGACACAGGTCCTGTGTTGAGTTAGTCATTTCATTGATGTATACCTTGCTTACTTTCTTTATTTAGTGGCCATACAAGAGAAGCAGGTCTATTTTAGATATTAATAGAAATCACTTTTTGTTTATTGTAACACTCCATACTCCCATCTCTCCTACCCTCCCTGTAAGATATATTTTAGAAATATGTAGAGGAATGAAAAAGTGTGTAAGTATGTGAGTGTATAAACAGAGAAAAAAGGAGATAAGGAGTAGATTTCCCGGTACTCAAATATTTTAAATTCATATTAACAACATCCACATCTTTCTCCTGCATTGCTTGCCATTATTCTACCTCAGCCAACATGCGGCAGCCCGAAGATTGCAGTTAGTGTTGTAATTTCTCTGTCTATGCGATACACTTAAGATAATGTGAGTCACACGCTGCTCAGTCGGTCTTGCTTTGATTCTTTTACCAGTATTGTTTCGTAAGGCTTTTATTATCCTTTTCCTTCTCTCTCCATATCTTTTTTCTCTTTTAACAAAGGCAAATTTGCAGTAGATGCATAGCACACATGATCATTTATCCGTATAGGTTCACAGGTTCAGGTTTGATTTTCGATTGAGCAGTGCAAGAATCTCCTACAGTTCCCTCAGGAAGCGGCAACCTCTTGAGGAGCTCCTTAGTGCGGCTCTTAAGCTTTGCGTAGTCTCTTTTCTTGAGATTTCTTACACAGGTTTATTTTGTACTAGGTTTATGACAGCTATTTTTCTAGATTTAACTAATTTAATTTTTATACTTGCAATGTGTACATTTTATCTCTTTTCTTTGTGTTGTCATTGTTTCTCTTCTTTTTTTTTTCTATATCTTGAAACAAGCAACAAGGTTGTAACTTTGTGTATTTTAGGTCTGCTTATGCAACTTGTCTGACCTCAGCAAAGAGCATTATGGAATCATATCAAAGATGGTTTGAATTGTGGTACACATACTTAGCCTTTATAGATAGACAATAACATCAGGATGAGTCAGGGTACTGAACCGCCATTTTTGGTTTGGCACAAACAAGTTCCTTCAGAAATTTTTGTAATTACATTTGAGGTTGTCATTTGAACAATTTTTGTATCCTGAACAAAGTTAGATTTGTTGGGATCTAACGAGTAGATTTAAAGAATTACACTCAAGCATCGAGCTGTGTATTTTCCAATGCAAATATACAAGCAAATGTAAAGTTACTATTCAACTACTTTTTTTTTCTTTTTTTTTTTCTTTTTATATCCTCTGCCTAGTGACTTAAATGCTTTCTGGAAATGCACAAATATATGCATTATTTGTATTTTAAGGTTTGTTGTACTATATGATATTCAGTCTGTACCATTTTTAAGTTTTCCAACAACAGAATCACATATCCAACAAGCAGGAGATACAGACTATACAAATGTCTACCCTAAATGAATGATGCTGAAAGCGATGTTGTCAGGGCTATGCATTGACACCATGCAATATGTTGTAGCTTGATAGCTAAACTAGTGTAAGTAAAATTCAATAAAATTTTCATACATGCTCTGTAGTTTTTATTTACATTTGAAATAAATGTGAAGGAGAATTGTGATTTTTATCTTGACTCATTTCTTTTTTTTCTCTTTCTCTTTTATGGATTAAGGGAAAGCCTTGTGTTGTTTAACTGTTGCAAATTGATTTTGTAAATTAGAAAATGGTAAAACTGGCACCATAAAGCAATCTATATGCAAACAGTATCATTAAGAAGTTTGTATGAATATTGAAAGTGGTAAAAAGTTTTATTTTTTAATGATTAAATAGCAGCAAGCTCATAGATTATTAATTTTCTGTATCTGCATGTGTGTATTTTATGTTATGATTAACATTAATCAACATCCATTATAAGAAACATCTAGAAAATTAAAAAAAATGAAATAAAAATGATAATGATAATTGTTAAACATTTTGTATAAAAAATATAAATGAATGATAATTCCAGATCAGTAATCACACATCAGCCCAAGCACTAACTTGTTGAGCACAAAAAATAAGTGCTGGTGAATTGAGTGAAGTACGTAACTTTTGCTCTTATGAAAATATTGATGGAAAAACTAGGCATTAGCAGTGATGTAATAAAGTTTACTAGATGTGAACATATCACCAATAACATTTTCAGTAATGCTAATAATGGTAATAATTATTATATTATTATTATTATTATTATTATCATTATTATCATTATCGGTATCATTGTTAGTGTTATTACTAATACTGCCATTATTTATTTTATTGTAATAATAAAAATAATACAATTTTATCATCATTACATCAATAATAATATTGAAAGTAAAATATTAATGACAAAATGATAAGTACTGAAATAATAACTAAAAATAATTACTATGATAATTACAGTCATGATAATCGAATGTTGATTTTTTTAATCAAAGAAATCATGTATTAAACAGTGCGTCCAGTTTAGTACAAATAGCTTTTTAGCATCTTTGACATGCAGAGGATTAAGGGTCAAAGTCATAAGCAGAACATTGGATCAAGAATATAATTCAACATTGGAATTACGTGAAAGCAAATTCAGTACAAAAAAATAAATGACAACGAATTAAATCAGACAATTCATAAATATATTAGACAAAAATCATAAACCAAATATACCTGATTTCACTTATACATACACACACACACACACACACATACACACACACACTCACTCACATATATGCGTGTCACAGGAAAATATTTCATAAGTAAGGAGAGGTGATGAGGATGTTCAAAATATAGCTATTAAAGAATGAAACAACCTCCCTGGTAGCGTGGTGTGTTAGGATTGTGCAGCAGTTTAAGAGGTTATATGATAATCTAAAATTAGCAAACGGGACCCCTGAGCACGCATACACACACACGCACACGCACACACACACACACACACACACACACACACACACACACACACACACACACACACACACACACACACACACACACACACACACACACACACACACACACACACACACACACACACACACACACACACACACACATACACACACACTACCTACGTAAATCAACTTACCGTCCGTCAGCCTAGCTGTCATTGCCTTGCACTTACCTGACGTATATACTTGCAACTACTAGCGTTGTTAATGGCTAATATAATCGAGAGTATGACCGCTTAATCATGCAACATTCTGATTGATTTCACATCTGATCAATCGTTTTTATTTTGTATCGTATGCTGTATAATCATATAAGTAATACAGATGATGAAATACATCCCCTGCGATACCACTTTTACAAATATTATTATGGTAATATTCTGAGGTTAGTCATATGCATTACGCTCTGCAAACATGCAATGCGCTATGTATAGAATTATCATCATCATTATTAGTAGTAGTAGTATTGTTACCATTATCCTATATTTTCATTGTTATCATGATGGTTATTATGTTCATATGATAATTATCATTCTCTTCATCATAGTTTTATAATCAGTATTTAAGCTGTACATATTGGTAATAGTGTTGTGATCATACCTTCACCATTATCATAATTACCATTAATGCTATGTTCATCATATGAATAGAATTATATAATAACAAATAGAACAATCATGACGCGAAACAAAGAAGAGATTATGAAAAAAAAATCGAGAAAGATACAATAACAGAAAATGATATAAAAGAGAAACGATAAAAAAAATGAAAAACAAAAAGAAAAAGACAAAAAAAGAAAGAAAATAGGGAAGGACACAGGTAGCCGCGGGTGATGTCCCTGTCCAGCCGAGGATGACATGTGAACTAAGCATTCCTTCTTCTCCCTCCTTCTCTCCCTCCCTCCTCCCTCCTCCCTCCTTTTTCTCCCTCCTGTTCCCGCTTCCTCAATAGCTTCTCTTTTCCTTTATATCATTATTACGGGTTGCCTATATGTAATTTCTGGGTTTTTAGTTGCGTTATTTTTTTTGTGTGGTAGTGTTTTTGTTTTGTATATATATCTATACGGTTCTTTTTTTTCTAGTGATGCTCGACTGTAAATATCAAGTAAAGGTATATAAAGCGTAAATCATCTTTGTAATGCAACATTTATTTTACATTTGATTTATCAAATGTATTTTTTAGAGGGGAATTGATACATGTAGGATTCTTATATATGAAGACCACGAGTAAATTCTAAAAGTGGATCTTCGTGCCCCGTTGATACTGACCTCTGAATGTCGGGGTATGTCATATTCGCAAAATTCCTGACATTCCATCGCAAATAAAGTCGAAAATATCCCTCGCACACAAATACAACATACATTCCGACATTCTATGTTTTACACTTTGGAAAAATTCACATATACAACACAAGCACTATCCGCGATAACGAAACGCGAAAATAAAACACAGCCAAAACTCCGGCTCCTCCACCAAGCTTCCAAGATGGCGTCGTTTGTAAACTGTTGACACACACAATGTCGACGTAAGGAGAGAAACATTTCCGATTAGTGTTCCAATGACGTACTGTGTTGTATCGCAGAAGCAACAGTAGATAGGTGAGTGCAAAGCGGGTGTGTTTATGCGACATTACACAAAATGTGAGGTTCCGTTAATCCAAGAAAATATTAATAACATCTCCGAAGAAACGAACGGAGAATAATCGCCGCCAAAGATTATATACCGCGGAGAGTACGTAAGTGTTCAGTGAAATAAATCCACGAAAAAACAAATCAGAAAATAAACAAACGTACAGAACAGAGCGAAAAGCAGTAATAGACAGAAAAGAGAATAACAAGATCACTTGTGTGTGCGCATTGAAGTCTCCTCGTCTGTAAAGTGGAGGTAATTTGTGTGAATCAGGTCAGACGAGAAGCGTGCCCATATGGGTACCCATGCTGATGTCGCCCTACCTACATTGGCACCTGTCGCAGGAGTTGAGCTAGGCTGCAAAAAAGGACTACGAGAAGTGCCAGTGACAGCCTAATTCAGAGACTATGTGTTTCTTATTTTGTATATGAGTGCTTGCTAAGTGGTGTGTGTGTGGATGTGAGTCTAGTTTTCCTATTAAAGCG
>NW_028234411.1:20436833-20441833 GCF_977035675.1 Penaeus japonicus
GATGTGTCTGAATCTCGCAGCCAATACCCGAAATATGTGGAAAATTACTCGCTTAGGGGCTAGGCCTATGAATTGTGTTCGGTGGCTGGTGTCAAGATGTTGAACCTTGGTTGAACCTCCTGGCTCGGTCCCTCCCGGATTGGGGTTGAAGGGGGGAGTTGGGACCCCCTGGCACAAAGGCAGTCGGTCGTAAGAATCGATGATAAATGTTGAGAGAGTTTGTAGTTATGTGTGTACGTACGTGTATTCATACATACGTGTGTGTGCGTGTGCGTGTGTGTGTGTGCATATATATATATATATATATATATATATATATATATATATATATATATATATATATATATATATATATATATATATATATATATATGTACACACACACTCACTCCCTCCTATTCCTCTCTCCTCCTCCTCCCTCCCTCCTCCTCCTCCTTCCTCTTTCCTCCTCCCTCCATCTCCTTCCTCTTTCTTCCTCCCTCCCTCCTCTTTCCTCCTCCCTCCTCTCCTTCCTCTTTCCTCCTCCCTCCCTCCCTCCCTCCCCCTTCCCTTCTCCCTCCCTCCCTCCCTCCCTCCTCCCTTCTCCTCCTCCTCCTCCTCCTCCTAACCTCCCTCCTCCTCCTCCTCCTCCTCCTCTTCCTCCTCCTCCTCCTCCTCCTCCTAACCTCCCTGTCTCCTCCCTCTTCCTCCTCCTCCCCCCTCCCTGTCTCCTCCCTCTTCCTCCTCCTCCCCCCTCCCTCCCTCTCTCCCTCCCCCCCTCCTCCTCATTCCAATCAGCGCTAAACGGTTTATCGCTGAAATGACCGCATTCTGTGGCGGAGAGAGTGACGGAAAAGGGTTAGTCACATTCCTGGCGTTCCGGGCTCTTGTCTAAGTTCTGGAATCATGATGATATGATGGCGACAGCTGAGAGACAGGGTGGAGTAGGTGTGGGGGGGGGGGGGGTGCTATTCCGTGTTTCTATCTCTCTCTCTCTCTCACTCTCTCTCTTTCTCGAGATTACGCTTTTTGTTTTCCTTGTTTCGGTGAGGATGTTTGGGTTTTTGTTTTGTTTGTTTGTGGGTTGTGTTGAGGTAGTATGCGTTGTTGTGTGTTCTGTTTCCTCTTTTTTTGCGGTGTTATATATATATATATATATATATATATATATATATATATATATATATATATATATATATATATATATATATGTTGTTTTTCCTCTCCTCCATTCCTTCTCCCCTCCCTCCGTCTTCTCTCCTACCTCGCCCCCCCCCCCCCTGGTCGATCCCCTTCCCTGTGCCCCTATTCCCTGCCCTCCCCCTAGTCGATCCCATTTCTCCTTTTTTCCTTCCTCCTAGTCGTCTTTCAACCCCCCCCCCCTTCCTCACTCTTCCTTTCTTCTCTTCCCTTCTCTTCCCCTACTTCTCCTCCCTTCCCTCCCTTTCCCTCTCTTTTTCCCCTCTTCCTTTCCCTACGCCTCTTCCTCTTTGCCTGCCCCTCTTCCCTTCTTTCCTTCCCCTAGAACAATCGCCTTTCTCCCCTTCCCCTTTCCCTCCTTCCCTCTCCTCCCTCCCACTTTCCCTCCCACCTACCCCCTCCTCTCTCCCCTCCCCCCTCCTCTCTCCCCTCCCCCCTCCTCTCTCCCTTCCCCCCTCCTCCCTAGATCAATCGCCTTTCCCCCCTCCCCTTTTCCCTCCCACCTCCCCCCACCCATTCCCCCCTACCCCCTCCTCCATCCCCCACTCCCATTCCCCCTACCCCCTCCTCCCTCCCCCACTCCCATCACCCGTATGCGGAATCGAATTGAATGGGAGAATGTTTTGCCATTGTGGGGCGATTGTCTTCTGTGTAATGCTTGGGTTCGGTGTGACCTTTGGGCTGGGTGCGTAGCGGGGTTGTGGGAGAAGGGGGCAGGGGCGGGCTGAGGGGAGGGGGGGAAGATATTGTTGTGTCTGTCTGTTCCCGACTTCTTCTTCATTTGTATGTGGTTGTCTGTTTCTCTTTTTGTGTCTCTCTTTCTCTCTACTATCTATCTATCTATACTTTTATTTCCCTCTATCTGTCTAGTTATCTATCTGTGTCTGCCCATCTCTCTCTATCTGTCTAGTTATCTATCTGTGTGTCTCTCTCTCTCTCTCTCTCTCTCTCTCTCTCTCTCTCTCTCTCTCTCCCTCCCTCCCTCCCTCCCTCCCTCCCTCCCTCCCTCCCTCTCTCTCTCTCTCCCTCCCTCTCTCTCTCTCTCTCTCTCTCTCTCTCTTTCTCTCTCTCTCTCTGTATATATCTATATATCTCTATCTATCTATCTATATCTAATTCTTTCTTCCTCCTTCTACCCCCCTCCTCCACTCGCATTTTATGCTCGTGGGCGAGTGAGCGTATGCACATATCCAGCGTCGTTAAGGGACGAACAGAATGCATCATTAGAATAGTAACAAAGAGATGTCATGGTTGGAGGAACACCGTATAAGGGAGGAGTCGAGTCACTCGTAATGTTTAGTTCGGTGGGAAATATCATTTTATGTGGACGTGACTTGTAGGAGGTGCTTTGGCTCTCCTCCTCTAATCCTTGTGTACAGCTAGACTTCGATTCCTTTTGTCCATTTCATCTTTCATTCATCTTTCCATCCTCTTCCCATATATGTCGATTTGTGTATCCATCAATTCCTCCCTGCCAGTTCCCAGAGGCCGTCTAGAATTCCCTCCCCCTGCTACTTTCCCCTCTCGTTGCTAAGGTTTCCCCGTGTTGCAGGTGAGGAGGCGGGCGCAGCGTGGCAGGATGTGAGGCTCTCCCACCCTCAGTAGTATCATGGCCCAGGAGTTCCTCCCGCTCTGCGATGTGCTCTTCAACATCATCTCGCTGGCGTCCTACTTCTGTGACGTGGTGTTCGACGTGGTCACCATCTACACCCTGTACGAGCATCAGGAGGTGGTGTGGTTCACGCTCTCCCTCTCCTGTGTGCTGCTGTCCCTCGTCGTATGCCAGCTCTGCTCCTTCAAGTGGTACCTCTCGAGCCTGCGCAAGGACCTGGCCAAGAAGGACTGCGACCTCAGCCTCATGATCCTGCTGCACTTCTTCCAGGGAGGCGTCCTGTGGCGCTACTTCAAGCTCTTCATCCCCGTCGACCTCCGCTACGTGAAGCACGAGGTGCGGGACTTGTGCATGCTCAGGCTCATCCACGCCTTCTGCGAAGCGGCGCCGATGCTGCTCATACAACTGTACCTCATCTGGCGGAAGCCCTCGCTCTCCGAGCTCACGGACCTCAACATCGTCTCCACGGCGCTGTCCCTCTTCAGCGTGTGCTGGGCGCTGGCCTCCTTCAACAAGAACGTGCGGCGCCACAACGTGCACCGCCTGGTCCTCACGTGGCTGGGCGTGATCTTCCAGTTCGTGTGGCGCCTCGGCACCATCACCTCGCGCTCCATCGCCCTCACCGTGTACGCGACGCTCTACGGATACTGGGTGTTCCTGGTCATCGCCCTTCACTGGGTCTCCATGTTCCTCTGGCTCATCTCGCCCAAGAATGTCTTCCACGGCGAGAAGATGCCCATGTTTAAGAAGGTGATCTTCTCCATGCTCATCGCCTTCTGCTACATCTTCTGCTACATCAACCTGCAGGAGATCAACGCCAGGCAGAAGATGGTGGCCTTCTACATCACGATGCTGCTGGAGAACGCCCTGCTGATTGCGGTGTGGCTGGGCGGCCTGAGGACGCAGCCCTGGTACCAGCACCCCGTGACGGCCTTGGTGTTCGTCGCGTTCGGCTTCGGGATCCTCTTCATGATCCTCTACTACCAGCACTTCCACGTCAAGCGGCTGAAGCACAACTACACCATGTCGTCGTCGATCAACGCCTACTCGTCGTGCACAGGTAGGATTGGCTTTGCGTCCGGGAGGAAGGGCAACAGCGGTAAGAAATGCTAAAACGACGTTACTGAATGTTTACTTTTGTTCTGTGATTTTGTATTATTTTCCCCCCAGCTGCTCTTGCTTTTAAGGATGAATTGCTAATTATCTGTTACCAAATACTCTAAACCTTTTTTCTGCTATTAATCGTCATTTAGGAAGCACCTGATCTCATCAGGAAGGTAAAACTGCAAAACCCTCCTGAATAGACGTAACACCCTGCCCATCCCTAACCAGCGCACGTCCCTCTCCCCAGGCTGCCAGCTCGGCCAGTGTACAGACAAGTCGCACCGGATGCCGTTCCCATACTACCTGAACGAGCTCTCCGCCAGCGACAACAGCACCATCGCGTCCAACACGCAGCAGAACGGCACGGCGAAGCTCAACAACCTGCAGAACATCGAGACTCGCGCTGACCACCACTCCAACCCGTCCTCGCACCCCCACCCCTACCCCCCCGACGCCCTCCACGTCCCGGGGGTGTTCAACTGCCGCTTCAACCCGGGCATCAAGAGGAAGAAGAAGAAGCCGACCAGCTTCGTGCCGCCGCCCGTGCCCGTCATCCCGTCGCTGGCGGTGCCCAACAACAGCACCGCCGCAAACAACAACAACAATAACCACAATAACAACAACGGGCGCGTGGTGCCCTTCTGGAAGCGGCCGCTGCCGCAGTCCATCTCGAGCGACCACGAGGGCAGCGTGGGCTCCAGGGTCAACATCCAGCAGAAGCTGCAGGAGAAGAAGCAGCAGCAGATCGCGGAGCTGCGCCAGATCGAAGAGGAGATCAAGGCGGGCAAGCTGAAGCGGCCGCACCCGAGCGACATCTCGGAGTCGGGCACGCTGCGCCAGCCCATCCCGCGCTCCAAGAAGCAGCCGTGGCTCAAGCCCGAGCCGCCCCTCGACTACCCGTACCTGGTGGTGGACGCCTCGGCCGCGTCCGTGCCCGCGCCCGCGCACAGAAAGCAGCGCTCGCAGACTCCCGAGATCCTGCTGGCGCCGCACTACCTCGACAACACCAGGATCTACTACGACTACCAGGACCCGCGCTGGAAGTACGGCAACAACTACCACCTTCCGTCCGACGACATGAGCGGCTCCAGCCACTCGAAGCGCT
>NW_028234411.1:20469333-20474333 GCF_977035675.1 Penaeus japonicus
ATGATGCTTTTGTTTTTATATTTTTGTATTCATAAGTTTTTATTTTAGGTAGACCTGTTTGTGCTTTTTATGTAGTGGCATTGAAATAGGATATTGGTCTGTAGGCAGTGATCGAAAGTATCCAATCTTTGGCTGTAACTGGAAGCTGCACTTATTGA
Organism: Penaeus japonicus; assembly: GCF_977035675.1. Lineage (NCBI taxonomy): Eukaryota > Metazoa > Arthropoda > Malacostraca > Decapoda > Penaeidae > Penaeus > Penaeus japonicus. Next base: position 20,469,492 of record NW_028234411.1, read on the forward strand.
GATGAGGAAATGTTTATCCCTTTTAACCCATTGGTTGCTTTATTAAAAAAAGGTCTGTGCAGTAGGATGGCTATTTTACATGTCTGGCAAGATGCCATCCGCGTCTATGACCGACTCTGCCTTTGCAGCAAATCATGCCATCCGCTGCTAATGGGTTAAAGGACCCCTGGCTCTCTACACACCTTACCCAGTGGTCTTCCCAGTTCTAGAAATTTTTCTCACTTTTTTCAGTGAATCATAAGCTGGTTCATCATATTTGCCATAATCTGTTCTGGTGTGTAGAGAGCCAGAGGATTCTTTTTGAAGGACATTAACCCTTTAGCCAAAATTCCCCAAATAAGAGGACGTCTGCGTTCACAATGAACCCAGAGATTGTTGCTGGGCTCATGTACGTGTGGGAGGAGAGAGAATTTGCAAATATTGAGAATAGGGTCTCTAGTACAACAAACCCTCTAAGCCAGTATTATGGCTTAACCCATTCACAACAAATTACGTTATATTATGCCATCAAAATATTTCCAACACAAAGGATGATGCCCTATCATGTCATGAAGTTTTGTTATTCAAACACATTGTTTATTATTACCTATCTATATATACATTATTGTTGCATTTGTATATAAACATTTTCCTTGACACTAAAAAAAAAGAAAAAAAAAAAAACTGTCACCCCTTGAAATAGGGTAATTGAAAATGGCTTTGTGCCTTGAGAAATCTCTTGTTGGGAAGCTCCATGCTTATTATATTGCTGGGCAAATTAGGCAAATATATGCCTTGTCTCAAGTTGGTTTAGTTTGGAGATCACCCACATCACCTGTAAGGAATCCGGCACATACTGGACTTATAAAACGAGTCTCCAGTTTACCACAATCATACCATTTATGTTTTATCATATTCAAGATGTTTAAGTTTCTTGATGTTCAGAAACTCTGTCAAGCGTTAATTTGATGATAGATATAAAGCGAAACTTTCATCCATTGACCTGAGCAATCTTCCAGCTTTCTGCAGGCCCAGAGCTACCCAGTGGTCAACCCTGATGGTGCAGAGTTTCCGCCTGGCATGTGGATCAACCGATCACATGCATATGAGGTGCACCTGCGCTCGGACCTGAAGCCAGCCCTTCTCTCCGTCCCTTTCCCTGTTGCTGGGGATTGGTTCATGGTGGCCTTTATCAATGATACATCCAACCGCATAACTCAGGCTGTAAGTATTCAGGGGGGTTGTGCTAAGAAAATTCAATACCAAATAAAAAACTTTTTGAGTTGGTGTAGATGGGTTATTTTGCAGTCTATAGTGATTGATAAATAGATGAACTTCTAGCATCCCTGAAGCCAGTTTCAATGTTTTAGTCTTCCAGAATATCCTTTGTTTTGGTAAGATGAAGAGAAGATTAAAGTTTTCCAACAAAATATGAAGTGAAAAATAAAGTAAGATCAAACAAAGCAAGTGAAAACAGTGCACTAATTATTCAATTGAGCAGTTGATCAAACAGTGCTAATGCAAGCCTTCTCCTCTAGGGCCTGTTTCCATCGTGCCACTCGTGGTTGCAGAGCGAGGTGGAATATCGGCAGGAGGACCAGATTACTACCGTTGTGCCTGAGATCCACTCCCATCAAGAGATTCAGCTCTACCAGAAAGTGGAAGGCTCTGAATATTACAGGTTTGCTCTTTGAGAGGCCTTGAAAACTTTTTTCTTTGATTAATATCACACTTTCCTTCTCTTATACATTCTTTCTCTTTTCATTCTTTGCATTCTTTCATTCTCTTTATGTTCTACTCTCTCTTTTTGTTTAGTTATCATTTTCTGCTTATCATTATTTATTTTATTATTACTGTGATTATTATTATTTGGTGTAAGTTCTAGCATGAATCCAGCTAGTGGCTAGGGCCAGCCTGGGGGACCACCCACTTTTTGTCTGTTGTAAGGAACTGAACATGATGAAAGATGGAGTTTCATTATGTCCACATTCTTTCACTACCACATACTTGTGGTTTGTTTGGTATTGAATTAAGCTAGTCCCTAATTTTCTATTAACACATCGACTGTGCATTAGTTTAGTTTTCTGATATTCATTGGTACACTGTTAACCCCTCCACAGCAGGCTTTTCCCATAGTAAAAGCATTTATTTATTCTTTTAACCCTTTGATGATGGTGCGTCACACCCGTGTGACACGGCTAAATGCCCGATGACGGGGCGACACACCAGTGTGACATTCCCGATGCAATATTGCATAGGCCTGGCATAGGGGGTTTCCACTTATCGCTGGGCCCGTCGGGATAGGGTTAATTGTTTAACTTGCGTATCATACCAAATACTTTATAAAATCACTTTGCTAATATATCACATATAAATTCTATACACATTACAAAATATTTTCCCCTCCAGCTTTGTAATGAGAATAGTGATAGCTTTTAGTCTCTCCAAGTAATTAAGACATATCATGACAAATGTTTAGGGTGAAAAATCTTTGAGCCTGTTTTAGTAAAATAATATCTTTTGTAAGAATTGGATTCTATATTTCTTTTTTGGAATCATTAAAATTTTCCATAGTTATAGGTGTGCTCGATTTCTTGTGTTAAACGTCCTCATCATTCATCCACTCATACCTTCTCCTTTGATTACTTCCTACTCAGTATGATGACTTAAACTCATATACAAGCCTGTGTCTTTTACAACTGTTTTCTCTTTAATCTCTGTTCCCGCAACAGAATAAGATCTAGGTCTCAGAATTCTAGTGGATTTATATCCCAATAATTTTGAATCTATCAGTACTGTTTTCAATTTGCAAATGGTATGGAGATTCTGAAAAAGTAATTAGAAAACTTGTTCTTGCATCATCTGCAAATGAAGTCCAAGGAAAGACCATTGTGGCATTCCACTTAGAACATTTGGTTCATTAGAGAAAAAATCAGTAATCTGTACTTTTTGCTTATGATTTTCAAGAAATTTATCTATCCATCTACCACTTTTCCCCTGATTATGAGGTCTATTAATATCCCATGATCTACGTTGTTGAAAGCTTTTGCAAAAATAACTATTCTATTTAAGTTTATAGTCTTTGGATTTGGAATGGACAAAATCCACCATTATTGAAACTGTGTTGTCTGGAATTTATCTTGATTTCTTGGTCTAGATGCAGACAATTTTTTTTTCTTATTATCCTTTCAAATACTTCTGATAAAAGAGATAGTGATATCACTGGTCTGCAGTTTATGATATGAAAGGACATTATCTGGTGTGAGCAATCTCTTCGCATAAGGTGATATCACATTACCCAGCGCCAATGGGTTAATAATTCTATGATGTTGTTCAGGGTCTTTTTTCAACTTCTCTATTCTTGGTTCACTAAAGACCTTTTCACTTAACATTTTGAGAAGTTCAGCCATTTTGTTTGAATCGGTTAATAAAGCTCCCTTATTCACAAGAGGCCCAGTATCCGCCATTTTCTTTGATTTGCTTTTGACATAGGAGGAGAAATAATCTTTTGTCTTTAACAATATTATTGTTTTTCATAACCTCTTACCATCTATCTTCTAATTCATTAATCTCATAATGAATCCTTTTTTTTTATGTAAGCAGTTGTTAGTTTTAGGTGTTTTGCTATATTTTTCTTGTTTCTCAACAATATTTTTTGGTCTCTTGGTATAAAGTCTTATTTCTGTTCTGGGGCTCAGGCTTCATAAGGGATCCATGAAAAGAAATATTTTTTTTCCATTTGCAACAATAAAAAAACAAATCTGTGACAAGTGTTATTATTATTAACCAAATTACATTATATTATATTTAATATTAAAATGATTTGCCCAGGGGCCCAGTTTCACTCTTGGCAACCCTGACATTATAAGTATAATATTTTTAATGTAACATGCTTTTTATAAGACTATTCATCATTCTTTTCATTTCTTACCATCATATATGGGTTATAAAACTCAACTGGAAATGAGAGAAGACTATGGAATATTTATACAATCTCTACAAGCCCTAATTCTCCCACAGATTTTATGTGCCATCATCCACGTGGCTTGTGGTTGTGAACATCAGCAAATGTGTTGTGTTAGATGAAGGAGAAGGGTCTCCTTCTTGCCCTATAGATATTGGCTTCCGAACCCGAGCCTTGCCTAACCCTAATTCCACAGACACAGTGTAAGTATTTTTGAATTTGATTTCAAATCTTAAAGTTTAAAGTTTATGTTGCTCGTTAAGGTGCTCTATAGTCGTACTAATATGATATGTTGATTACCTTTATTGGATTCTGATTGATTCACCCTGGCTCTTGGATATGAAATTGCCAGGGTTCACAACTGTGCGGATGATGGCGATGTTTGCACACTTGAGGTCATCCCAGAGGAAGAGGCATGGCACTATATTCAGCTCAGTACACACCAAGCTGCTGTACAACTCAGCATGGCTGTCAAATTCTATAGTAGGTGGTTTGATTTTTACTAGACAAACTGATATTGTTATGTGTGAAGTTGGGCAATATTACTTTTTTTTTTCTTTATTGTTGCCAGATATTCACATATCAATATGGAGATATCCACTTGTACTACGTCTTAAATCCAAAGCCTCTTTCCAGTGTGTGATGAACCAAGTGGAAGCAGCTACCACTTGCTGAGTCGATTGTACCTGAATCAGTTGTGCAGTGAGGGGAACAGTGTACAAAACCTCCCTCTGATGTCCAATGACACAACTGCTGAGGGAAATAGCACGAGTGAATCAGAAGAGAATGCTGAAACTATGGAGTCGCGCCGCATTCTGTTCATGCCGTCTGTGAAAAGAAAGAAGATCCTGCAAGACACCTGCTGGCCAAGGTTAGTTATTGTCTTCAGATGTTAAACA
>NW_028234411.1:20481833-20484333 GCF_977035675.1 Penaeus japonicus
TGTAGCTCTGGAGCTAGCACTGTTACAGCCATAATGCTTAACCCACACAGGACGGGTGGTACAGCATGTGTACCGCGCATTCAAAAGCCCAGTGGCCGGGCGGCACAGTATTGTGCCAGCCATTCAATTGATTTAGGCCTAATAATTCGAACGCCCCGGCATTTGGACATTCAAGGCTAGAATTCCCCCCGTCGGGGATGGGTTAATGACTGTGTGCGCACTTCAACTGTGAAAAGATCCCGATGTCATGTACGCATGGACTCCCATCTTTTAGGCCTAATCAATGCCGACATATATGTCATGACACCTGTACGCAATGGGTTAATATCATCATCATCATCATCATCATCATCATCATCATCATCATCATCATCATCATCATCATCATCATCATCATCATCATCATCATCATCATCATCATCATCATCATCATCATCATCATCATCATCATCATCATCATCATCATCATCATCATCATCATCATCATCATCATCATCATCAATGTTGATGATATTCCTATCAATATTATAATGAGTATTAGTAGTAATAGTAATAGCATTTGTGCTGTCATTCATTATTAATATCATAAGTCCCTTGTTTTACATGTTACTGCTCATTTGGAAAACAGTACCATTATTCATATTTACTATAAAGTACCACATTTACAGGTTATCGTGGATGGGCCTGCACAGACAAATCTCAAGCCATGGCCAATTGGCAACTGATCCTGGCCACGCTGCTGTTAACACTATCGAACCTCTTCTTCCTGCCGGCGATTATCCTCGCACTGAAGCGACGATACTTTGCAGAAGCTGTGGTGTATGCCTTCACCATGGTTTTCTCAACGGTATTTTTCAAAGATTATTTTATTATTTAAAAAAATATTTATGGAGAACGTAAATTTGTTTGTAAAGTATGTGCTGACTTTTCTGCCAACCTATTTGTTCTGCATACCACTTGTCTGTGATATTTATTGTAGTGAAATACCATGTTAATTAATTTTATACAATTTGCTTTTAAATTAGTTAACCAGCCATACAAAAAGACATGACCTGATATTAAGTCCCAGTGGCAAGTGCTGCCACTACATGTGATATCACGTCATATGTCGATAACAGGTTAAAAGTACACCTTATAATAAATACTAGTTTCTTTTTAGTCTCATACGAAATTAGAACAAAAAATAGAATAAAGACATTGCAAACCCCTTTTTTTCACAGCATAGAACGTAGCAGTAAAACTCACAGCTTGACACCTATAATCACTTATCCTATCTCCTGTTCTCTCACACAGTTCTACCATGCCTGTGACCAGCAGCCGTACAACTTCTGCCTGATGCGCTTGAGTGTCATGCAGTTCTGCGACTTCTATTCGGCCATCCTCTCCTTTTGGGTCACTCTCATCGCTATGGCCGACCTGCCCCACTCGCTCTACTCCTTCCTCCATGTGGCTGGTGCTCTGGTGAGACTGTGTCCTTGTTTTTCTTCTATATGAAGGAGACATGTATTGTCTACTGACCCTTAACCCATTCATGCTGGGACTTGTATTTGCGTATTGCAGCTCCTACAGACTAATATAACAAGTGTGTGCAATGACTAAGTGCGAGATCTCTCCTGCCATTATGCTGTACTGCGCCTATATGAGTGCTTTTCACCCAATGTTTCAACGGAGTGATAATCAGAGTTTTTTTAAAAATTTGTTTACATTATTTTCACAGGTGAATAAAAATGTGTCTATACCAATGGAACTACTATGATTATGTGCATATATAACAATGTAAGACATCTGTTTTGAGGGAGAGATCTTGACGTTCTAGGATGTCAACTGCAAAGAGCAAATTATTACACTGACGCACTAGCACGTCAACCAATGTGAATGGGTTAAGATGGCAAACCTTTCTGCATGTCTGTCCCCTCATCTACATTAAGGGTATGATTCTTCAAGTTTCACCAACTTGAATTTATAGATGAGTTAAAGGAATATTTCACTGTTTTATGTATGAAATATATACCGCACATTGGAGCATCAAAGTTAAAAAATTATTGCAGTTACTCCTTACAGTTGAAAAGAACAGAGGAAAAGGAGAACAAATTAACTTGGATATAAATACATGTGACTAAAACATGCAGATATTTTGCATATAGAAGAAGAAGAAAAAAAAAAAAAAAAAAAAATTGTGGAAAACAAAGAAATACTCATGTAGATCTTTAAATAGTAAAAAGACAATAAATATACCATGAGGGAACTTTATAATGAATAAGAGCTGTGTTTCTTTCAGGTGGTTGCTCTGGGGGTGGAGTATGACCGAACTGGACTCTGGGTGTTTGTTGTCCCTTCGGCCTCTGCCTTCCTGATCATGGTTGCTTCATGGGTGAGTTGCTTATGTGAAATGGCTCAGATTTTGTAAAAGTTGCTTTTCCATCTTTTTTCACTTGCTTTTCATTCTCTCTTCTTTCAGTTTACCACCTTTCCTTTTCTTTTTTTTCTTTCTTTTCTTTCT
>NW_028234411.1:20489333-20499333 GCF_977035675.1 Penaeus japonicus
AAGATTTTTGTGTCCTGTGCTCAAACCAAACCTTGATCTGGCTGGGTTGGTCACTATGGTTGGCGGGCCTCCTCACCAATGGCTTTCTGGTATGTCTCCACCTTCTGACGGACATTTTCATCCCAAATTCCAGGCTTCCTCTCTGTGACCCACCCAACCTCGGAGCCTGACCTACAGGCCTACAGGATAACCACCTTGCATGCTTCCTCACCCTAGTGTGGAGTGTCTCACCCTGAACCCTCCATGAGCTCGTAGAGGGCAGACAGTGCGGCCCGGCTCATTCATCCTTTCCTCAGAAACCACCCGGCTTGCATGGCTTGTGGGGGGAATGCCTCCTTTCCTGCTGGTGGTAGAGAGTATAATCATTGTCTATTGTGTTTCAGGTCTAACACTCTTTCTCCCACCTCTCACACTCTCTCCTTTGTCTTCTTTTTCTTATGCATCTCCCTTTTGGCTGTCAGGCATGTCTCCAAGAACCTGCATATCCTGGTGGTGGCTTGACTCTCTAATGTGGTGGTGCTAACACTGCTGCTTGCTCTCCATGCTCCTTCTAATATATGTGTATCTCTCTCTCTCGCTCTATTTTTTTCTTTCTTTCTTTCTCTCTCTGTATCTCTTTCTCTCTATTGCTATCTCCTTCACCCCTCTGTCTGTAGATATATTTTCCTTTAAAGGAAATTATTAATCCTTTTATTATGTAGCATTTAATATCCATATTCCACGTAGACAAAATAAATTTGAAAAATCAAGTGTATTCATTATGGCATAGAATTTATCATCATAAGAAATTCCAGCACACTGACATATAAGGTCAGGTGTAAAAATGTGTCAGAAACTTATTTTTCAGTCAAATAGAAATGGTCATTTAATCTTTACTATTGGGTTTATAATAGGCTTTGTAATGTGCAATGACCTTTTTTGTATTTACTGTACATAGAGAAAATGCTTAGAATTAGGGATATTTTTTCTGCCATTATGAGTGAAGTGCCATCTTGGGTACATGTATTGCAACAGCTGGACACTGTCTCATTATGATGCAGACAAGAGTTTAAAAAGATGCCAAAATGAGAACAGACAAGTGACTGATTAGTGCCCGAAGGCTAAAAAGTACAATGTGTGATGTAATTAGCTATTTTGAGATTTCATGTAACATTTAGGCTTTAAAAAGCAAGGGACTCAGGGAGACAGAAGGGTGAAAGTTTGGTAAAGAGTTGATTCCCTATGTTTGATTGCAGTCCTCCCCCCTCCTTTCCTCCCCACCCCCTCTTAACCAATGTAAGTCTTATTCTCAAAAGCAACATCAGAATAGCATATGCCATCACACATATCTGTTGTCCATCTTTGGTCTCAATAGTGTTCAATGAACATTCCATCCACAGGCTTGCTTTACCCGAACTAGTTTAGTTGCTTGGAACTGTTAGCATAAGAAGGAATGGATGTAGGATGTCAGCTCTCTTTTTTCTCTACCTTTCTCTTTTTTCTGTTAGATCAGTTGTTTATATCCTGGCTAGAGATACAAAATCTAGGTACTCTCTGAGCTACAGGATATACTAGCAAAGATTTTCTCTGGCTATTTACTAACATCTGGATTTGCTTTATATCTTGCTAGTCTGAAATGAATGGATTGAGCGGGAAGCTTCTGACGCAGCCGGCATTTTGGATTTTTGGAAACGTTGACACTTTGCCTACAATTGGTGTTTTGATGTCTATATTAGACTTTTAGAAGATATTGCCTAATAGATGTAGTTTTCTACTTATGATTTATACATTTTCTTTGTAAACAAAGAAAGAAGGATAAATAGGCCTGCAGTTTCGACTGTGATTTTACTGTGGTTATTATTTTCTAGAATATACAAAGATTTATATTGTTGTTTGTAGACACAGCCAAAGCTGAAAGAGTGTATATGTCTTACAAATTACAGTATACTCTGTAGTCATACGGATGAAATGTAAACATGTTTTGTGTGAGTATAATTGAACTGAAAGGAAGAAATCAACCTGTATATGATAATTTCACCAATCCTTTATTTCTGTAAGCTGTCTGGTAGCCTGGGAAAAGTCGTTTGTGAATTTGACTAATTTTGAGAGATATGGAGTGATTGAGAACTCGCTAACTAACCTGTGCTAGTCATTTGAGCAGTATCAAATAGTTACAATGATAATGATGAAGTTTGAGGTCACAAAGCTTAGATGTAGACTGATCATTGTATATGAGTTTCCCAGTAAGTGAGATGTGATAGAAACCCAGGCCTACCAAATGGGCATTCATTTTAGGCATTAAATCCTATAAGCATTCATATATATTCATTCTTTATTTATGTGCACCATTATGTACCTGCCTCATGGAGTCATCCTCGTGTAAACTGTCACAAGTATGTGGATGCATACAGACACACATGCACTCACAAAAACTTTCACACATTCACATACATGCACACACAGACACACACACTCTCGCACTTGTACATAAACAGATATATGCACAAACAGTTACACACTCATACATGTCCATGCTTGCACCCAGTCACACACACATGCACACATATATATGCACACTATATACACATAACCAAAGGCAGCCATGCGCACATGTACACACACGACACATAGATGTAAACGCACACGCAAACGCACACACAAACACACACATACATACATGCACACAAAATGGATGTAACCAAAAGCTGGAATGTACACACACACACACACACACACACACACACACACACACACACACACACACACACACACACACACACACACACACACACACACACACACACACACACACACACACACACACACACACACACACACACACACACACACACACACACACACGAGCAAGCACAGACGTGACACATACGATCAGGTGCTTATAATTATGTAAGTGTGCGGAAATAATTCCACTTTTTGGAGACCTGCAAAGATTCACTTTCACAATCTCCTGCCACTGCCTGTTTCTTAAACTCAATCTCTAATCTAGTAAAGATAGGCACTCACAAAGAGTATTTAATATTCATAATAGATAAATAAATAGATAAAAAATATATATATATATAAATATATATTAACCATTTAATCTTATTTTTTTTTAATGATCAGTGTTGTAAGCAAATACCTGTCAATGATTTTATGGATAAAATAAATTTCTTCTTGGAACTGCATACTTTTATTTATTCATGCAAAGGAAGTGCGAGGACTTATTTATTGGCACTTTCATTGGGTCCCACACCCAAGGTCTGTAGAATCATATAAATATTAACTATTTAACAGTGGATGGCATGATTTGGCATGAGTCGGTCATAGACGCGGATGGCAATGTGCCAGACAATGTAAACCAAGTCCATGGATCAAATCTAGAGCTAAATTGTGAAATGAAATTGCATATTAAATAATTTAAGCATACAAATAAATAAGCAAAAGTGTTGATTGCCTTTGAAAAGTACTTGGTTACAAAAGCTTTTTTTTTTACTGACTAAAAGTGTTTATTGAAAATATTGATTCTATGTTTTGATGAGGAAAAAAATGTGACACAAAACATCTCTAAACAGCATTCTTAGAAATGAATTGATCTTTTTGAATTTTTATAAATTATGTTGCATTAATATTTTTTAACATGTTCTATGACATTACTTCATATATATATATATTATATATATATATTATATATATAATTTTACTAATATTATATATATATATATATATCTTATATATATATATACATATATATTATATATATATTATAACCATATCATATTATATATATAATTTTACACCTTATATTCTCTATTATTATAAAATATATATTATTCTATATTATGTTATACCATATATATTATGTATATATTTATACATATATAATATATATCTATTATATTCCTTATCTTATCTATATCTTATATAAATAACTCTGTATATATATTATATATATATATATCTTATATATATCTATATAAATATATATATCTATTTATATATCTTATATATATATATTAAATAATCTATATCTATATTTATATTATAAATTATATCTATATAAACTATAATAAACAGTATATATAAATATATATATATATATATATTATATCTATATTATATATATATATCTCTATATAATATATCTCTATATATCTATATTCTATTTTATATATAAATTTATAATATCTATATATTATATATATAATCTATATCTAACTTATATATAATATATATAATTCTCTTATATATATATTTCATATCTATATATAAATTATATCTATATATATTTCAATTTCTATATTATCAATTTATTAATATATATATATTTTATATATACTATATATATTTATCTATATATAAATCTATCTTTATCTTATATTAAGATCTCTCTCTTATCTATATCTCTAATTAATATTCTATTTATAAAACTTATATCTATATCTATATTTATATTTATCTTTATCATTTTTCTCTCTCAGCTTCTATATATATATATTATATATATCAATCTTTCATTTAACTTATCATATAAATATAAATTTCTATTCTCTTATATATACTCTTTCTATTTATATTTACTATTTTATATTTACTTTAACTTTATATATATATATATTTATCTATTATATTAACTTATATATATATTAATATATTTATATATTTAATTATTTATCTATTTATCTATTTATCACATTATATATTTTTTATATTTATATATTTATATATTTTTATTTATTTTATATATTTTATCTTTATATATTTAACTATTTATATATTTCTATATTTATATATTTATTATTTTTATATATTTAAATATTTATATATTTTATATTTACTCTATTTAAATATATATATATTTATATCTTTATATATTTATATATTTAATCTATTTCTTATTTATATATTTAAATCTTATATATTTACTTACTCTCTATTTATCTATTTTATATTTATATATTTAATATACTTTATATATTTTTATCTAATTATATATTTCAACTATTTATATCTTTATTATATATATATTTATATATTTTATATATTTATATAAAATATTTTATATATTTATATATTTCTTTATTTTTCTATTTATATATTTATCTATTATATCAATTAATCTACATTATATATAATCTCTTTATATATTTCTCTATTTATATATATATCATTTATCTATTTAAAATTTATATATTTATAACAATTATCTATTATAATTTATCTATTTCTATCTTTCTATATTTTATATATATATCATTTCTCTATTTATCTATTACTATCTGTTAAATTCATTCTATATTTATTTCTTTCTATATTTATATATTTATATATTTCTCTATGTATATATTTATATATTTATATATATAAATATATATATTTTCTAACTTTATCTAATTATATCATATATCTCTTTATATATTTATCTATTTACTTATTTCTATATTTATATATTTATCTATATATATATTTCATACTTTTTATATTTCTTATTTATATATTTCTATATTTCTTATTTTATATAATATATAATATATAGATTTAACTATTTATTTATATATTTAAATATTTTACTCTATATCTCTTTATCTCTTTATATATTAATCTAATTATATATTTATATCTTTATCTTTTCTATTTATATATTTATATATTTAAATCTTTAACTATTTCTCTCTTTATCTAATTTATATTTATAGCATTTTACTATTTATCTATATTCTATATTTATATCTATATATATTATAAATATACTAATAAAAAATAAAAAAAAAAAATAATAAATTAAAGATAAAAAAATAAAAAAAAAATTAAAAAATCTATATTATAAAAAATATAAATAAAAAATAAATAAATTACAAAAAATATATTTTAATATTTAAAAAAAATAAAAATATTATTTTAAAAAAATAAAATTAAAAAAATTTTAAAAAAATAAAAAATCTAAATCTTAATATTAAAAATAAAAATATATAAATCAAAAATAATCTAAAATAATAATAAAAATAAAAAAAATTTAAAAAAATAATTTATATATATAAATTAAATAAAAAAAAATAATAAAAATCAAAATAAAAACAAAAAAATATATATAATAACTAAATATCAAATATATAAAAAATAAAATATCTAAATAAATAAAAATAAAAATAAAAAAAAACACAAATATAAAAATCTCAAAAAAAATAAAAATACAAATCAAAAAAATATCCCAAAAAAAAAAATAAATCTATATATAAAATAAAAAATAAAAAAAAAAACAATATAAAATTTAAACTAAATATATAATAAAATAATCCCAAAAATAAAAATAAAAAAATATAAATAAAAAAACTATAACATATAAAATTTAAAAAATAAAATAAAAAAAATAAATATAAATAATATATAATAAAATATCAATAATAAAAAAAAAGTAAGACATAAACACTAAAAAATAATTCTAAAAATCAAATAAAATAAAAAAAAACAATCAAATATATCCAAAAAAAAAAAACAAAATAAAAAATAAACAATCAAATTAAAAAACAATAAAAAACTCATATAAAAAAAATAAAAAATACTCAAAAAAAAATCATAAAAATAAAAAATTTAAAATAACTCAAAATAACAAAAATAAAAAAAAAAATAACACAAAAATAATAAAACAATAAATAACAAAAACAAAAAAAAAAAATCAAAAAAAAAAAAAATAAAAACTAAATAAAACAATACATTAACACCACACAACACCAACACACCCATAAAAAATTCAAACACACAAAAAAAACCCACACACCCAAAAACAATTAAAAAAAAAAAAAAAAAACACACAAAGAAAAACCACAAAAACACATCACCAAACACAAAAAATAACAATACCATGTATCACTATCAAAAATATATCAAACTACATAGCTCACCACACAAAATCTACCAATCTAACTAAATAAATCACAATACAAACACAATAACACTCTATTAAAAAATATATATAACTAAAAATATTAAACACACAAAAAATAAATAAATCTAAATAAACACTCTCTCAAAGTACACACACAACCAAACAAAACAATCAAACAAACACTATATATTAAATCAAAAACTAACTCACAAAATCTATATAACTACCAAATATCTATAAATCAAAAAAATAATCTAAACTCATAAACTATACACAAACAGCACGACTCTAACTCAATAAAAAAATAACTACTAACATAATACTAACAATATCTAAAAAAAAAATATAAACTATATAGACTATAAAAAAAAAACCTTAAAATCAAACACACTCAAATAATATCACCCTCTCATATATACTCACAAACTATCAAACTCAAAAATAAACAATACTCACTCACTAAAACACAAAAACACACAATAAAACTACAAAATAAATCTAACTAAATAACACTAACACACACTCAACACACCAAACTCACACTCACCATCCACACCTCCACACAAACCCACACAATATAAACACACCAAACCACAAACACAAAAAAACAAACAAAATGCAACAGACTATCACACACCTCAAACCCACACAAACTAAAAAACATCATATATAATAAACTAAAAATCACAATCACCATAAATCTTACTTAATAACTCACACAACACAACACGAAAATTCAAACAATTAAACACAATCACTAAAAACAAACCAAACAAAAAACTCTCACACACACACTAGGCACAGGACGTAACTCACACACAATACAAGACAAAGAATCAAAATCAACAACACTCTAACAATCAAGCTCACACAACCCACTCACCAAAATATATCTATCACACACTATCACTCTCATATAACAAATCAAAACACACTAAAAATAAAACAAACAAAAAATAACTCACACACAAACTATACCCATCACTCACACAACAAAACTCACTACCAGACCACTCTATAATCTCAATAAACTCTCAAACACATACAAATATCAAACTCAACAATCACACACACCCCATACACACACATCACACACACACACCAAAATAACATCTCTCATGTCTCTCTAACACTAAACAGACACACACACACTAACCATTAACTCACACAAACTCCCGTTCAACACTCACAAAACCGACACACAATCCATCACCACAATAAAACTCAAACCCAAACACACAAAAACCTCACACACCAATCAACTTAACTAAAACACAATCAACAACAAACATCTCTCTACACAAACACACCACACACAAACCACACAAACAAACACCTCCACACACACCATCACACACACACCACTAAGACCAATAATCACACAATAACACCTCCACACAAAGCATACTCTCACCCACCTCACAAAAAACCACACACTCACCCACACTAACAACACTACACAACTAACACAAACTCAAACACACATCTCCACACACAAACAAACTACTCACACCAAAAACAAACACCCAAAAAATCCACACACACACCTAACACACACCCACTATCTCACTCACACACTAACACTCTCACAATCACACAATCACACCTCACACACAACTCACACACAAACCCTATCACACACTAAAAACTTATCAAACTACCACTCACACTCTAACCTACTAACACTCAAACCACACAATAACAAACATCAATAACCAAACTCTAAAACAACTCTCTCAATCACACTATCACTCAACACTCCTCACACCAACATACTACACTCACAATATCAATTATAAAACACACAGTTCACTCACTGAAACACACAAAGTTTATATTTAAATTTAAAAATATTAAGACACACACTGAATCACTCTCTTATACTATCACATAATCACACAACTATAAAAACTCCCACTAAATATCTATAACCAATATCCCTGACGCTAAATATCAAATCAACATCAAAAAAAAATTACAATAACAATAAATTGTATCTATATATCTTCAAGATCACAAAAAAATCTATATCAGTATATATCTATAAAACCTCAACTCTATAAATAATAAATATCTTTCCACCTCAAAATCCGTAAATATAATAAAACAAAAATCTCTAACAATAAATAAATCATCAAAACTACTCTATAAAATAAATAAATCTCAAACACCAAACTCTAACATATATAATAATCTATCTCAATACACTCACCACTCTATCTCTCATCACCAAAAACAAACACAAAAACAAATTCCACACTATAAACTCTAAAAAACAAAAAAAATCACTCCATAACTCTAACTATAAATAAAACAAAATAACTCTCACAAATATCTTCTCTCTAAACTAACACACCTCACACTCTACACCACACTAACTCTAACCAAATATTAACAAAAAACTAATCACAAACAAACACTATCAAACTAATAAAATCTAAAAAAAATCAAATAAATATAAAAAACAAACATATATAACTATAATATAAATATCTCTAAAACAACTCTAACCTAACACAAAACTCTATATAAAAACAAATATCTAACACACACCAATCAAACTGCACAAACGCCACAATCAAATCAATAAAAAATATCAAACTATCTAAAAATCAAAAATAATAAAAAAATTCAAAAATACAATATAATATATAAAACTATCACTATAAAAAATATATAACTAAACTATAAAAAAATATAAAGACAAAAAATATATATAATATATCTCAAAATCAAAACATAACTATAAATAATCTAAAGAAAATATCTCAAAAATAATCTATATATATATAAAAATATTAACGTACCTAATAATCAAAATAAATATCTATCCATCTATAAAAAATATAACTCAAACTAATAAATCATATAAAAACACTAAAAAATATAACAAATAAAAAAATCAACTCTCTATCATATAACACACTATCAATAAAAACACACATCTCAACACTCAAAATCTATCATATCTCCTATAATATCTAATATATCTATAAAATCGTATACAATAAAAAAAATCTATACAATATATCAACAATCAAAATAAAATAACTAATCTAACTCAAACTAACAATACAATAAAAAATCTCAAAATATCTAAATCATATAAATAAATAAATCTAAATATATAAATATCTC
>NW_028234411.1:20524333-20529333 GCF_977035675.1 Penaeus japonicus
CTGCAGCACATGAGCCAATTCTCATAGAGGGAGATTTCAATGCCCGTCACCCCATCCTGGCTCCCACTCAGAGACGTGATGTGACAGGCTGCCACATAGCCGAGGTGCTAGAGTCATGCCCTGAGATTACTCTTCTCAACAGCCAGGAGCCTATGCACGTTGGCAGGGGGGTCCTTGACCTCATCTATGTCACTGCGGCCCTGATCAAGAGAATTAGTTGGTCTGTGGACAACACTGCCACGAGCAATCATTATGGGATAGTCACCACCATCTTGGACGCTGGCCCGGCACCCATGCCCAAGCACAATCCTCGATGGAAGGTGGAAAGAGGCAACTGGCCAGGTGCCTCAGAACCAGTGGCTTCTCACTTAATGATAATGTGGTAGTAAATGCCATAGACGAGGCAGCCTCAGAAACCATCCCCAAAACTCGTCCGTGGTCCGGGTGTATCAAGGACGCCTGGTACTACAATGATGAGACTAAGGAGGTCAACCACAGAATCAATATGTGCAGAAGACACTTCCGCAGACAGAGAACCCCTGAGAACCACGCTCTTCTGAGAGAGGCTCTCAGGGATGCTCAAGAAAGTGCTAAGAGGTTAAAGCAGGAAAAGTGGCTGGAGTGGTGTGAGTCCTTTGACCACCAAACCTCCCTTTCAGAGCTGTGGAACCCTTTCAGACGGGCCACAAATCGCTCAGCCCCCAGAAAGACCCACCATGACCCGCGGTCGGAGGCGGAGAGACTGGCACTCGAGTTCTCTGCTAAAACAAGTAGCGTCGGCCTACCAGCAGAGTTGAGGGCATGCCAAGAACTGTTCCCAGACAGGCATGCCCTCATCAGAGAAAAGGCGGTCGAGCCTGATGATGCAGATGCCATGTTCTCTCTGAGGGAATTACGGCGGACATACAAGACCAGTTCCCTGTCAGCCCCGGTTTGCGATGGGATCTCCCACCCCATCATTTCCCACCTATGACATGAAGGCGAGCTTGCACTTTTGCATCTCATCAACAAGTCCTGGGAAACTTCCTCGCTGCCACAGTGCTGGAAGAGGGCTGATATAGATCCCGTCCCCAAACCAAAGGAGTCGGGATGGTACCGCCCCATCTCCCTGCTCAGCTGCCTGGGAAAGACAGCAGAGAAAATGGTACTGATCCAATGGATGCTGGGACCTCCACATGAACACCTACACAGGTTCACAAAGGGAAAGAGCACTACCCACAGCATGGCCACCTTACTGAGCACTGTCAGCAATAGCAGCTCTGTCATTGTCTTCCTGGACCTGGAGAAGGCTTTTGAACTGGCAAGCACACTCGCCATTCAGGAGATCCTGATCCGTAAGGGAATCAAAGGCAGACTGCTTGCCTGGATTGGTGATTATTTTCGGGACAGAACTGCCAGAGTGAAGTTCCAAGGTCACCTTTCCAGGTATTTGCCCCTGGAGAATGGCACCCCACAAGGAGGGGTCCTTAGCCCGGCTCTGTTTAACACCCTCATGTTAAACATCCTCGACATTCCACTTCCAGCTGGGTCCAAGATCATTTCATATGCAGATGATCTTGCAATTATCTCTGCTGGGAAACGAAATGAGAATCTAGTCAGAAAAGCCCAGCGTTGTCTGGACCTAATGTCTGAGGAATGCCGCAGAGTCGGGCTTAAGATCTCGGCAGCCAAATCGAAGGCAATGGCGCTGAAACATGATGTCTGCGATCAAAGACTGCGAGTTCAAGGTCTAGAGCTAGAGTGGGTACACGTCTACCAATACTTGGGGGTATGGATCGATAAGAACCTCACCTTCCGCTCCGAGATCAAAAATATCCTAGACCGGACCAAGGCAAGGCTCTCTGTCATGAGAGCTCTGTCGGGGCGGCGCTTAGGGGCTGGGCACCGTTTACTAAGATCTTTCTATGTGCACGCTGTCCGTCCCATTGTGGACTACGCCTCCGTTGCCCTGATCACGGTCAAGCCTGGACTCAGGAAAAGGCTCGACATCATACAAAACGAAGCCGCCAGGTGTGTGTGTGTGTGTGTGTGTGTGTGTGTGTGTGTGTGTGTGCGTGTGCGTGTGCGTGTGCGTGTGCGTGTGCGTGTGCGTGTGTATGTGTATGTTTATGCGTATGTGTATTTGTATGCGTATGTGTGTGTGTGTGTGTATCTATGAATCTTAGCACGGATGTGTTTCAAAATGTGCCTAATATAAGGTAACCTTGGATTCCCAAATACCCATTTCGCGTTACTCTGACAAGTAGTACTAGAGGAATTATCCTAGAAAGAAGTGATTTTGATCTCACAACTCTTTTCCTTTGTACAAAAGAGTCGCTTACTAGAGCTGCG
Organism: Penaeus japonicus; assembly: GCF_977035675.1. NCBI lineage: Eukaryota > Metazoa > Arthropoda > Malacostraca > Decapoda > Penaeidae > Penaeus > Penaeus japonicus. The sequence continues at coordinate 20,526,665 of NW_028234411.1, forward strand.
GCTGTGAACTTTTCTCCGGAAATTGTTCCATATAAACCAGTGATCATAGTACAAGGGATTATTGATGATGTCTAGAACCCTGGATTAACCATTAGGCAATACCAGTATGTGTTCAGGGTACCAACAAAGAGGGGACACTGATACCATAGAAACAGACAATTAAGTAAGCAATTTTATATTCACAAGGTATACTAAAATCGGCATTTTTTTATTTGCCTTTTATTTGACCACATCCAATGCAGCTTTGGCCACCAACTTTTATATGAGATATGCCAAAGAGACCCTATTACAGAAATAATAAGCATTTGGTGTTTTGTCCGCTGATAAACACACATTATAAACACTTAAACATAATCCTTGTTATCTTTCTGACATCCATCCTGTTTACTCTTAATTAAGTCCAACGAATTAAGGTTAGAGAAATCGAGTTTGAAAGTTTGTGTAATTAAATTCATAATGAAACAATATAAATTCTAGGTTCTCAGCAAACTGGCAATTCTCTTTTTCTGTATCAACAGTAAAAACAAATGGATAAAAGCCTAGATAAAAAATAAAAAAAAGTCATATTTATGGAGGAAATTACAAAAGAATGATGTTCAGTCTGTGACTATAGGAATGTCATAGTGAAAAATGCTGTGTTTAATGGTTTAAAACTCATTACACCACGTCACTGGATAATTTTAGATCATGTTCTGTTAGCAAGTTACACCATACATCACTATATTAAGTTCGCTTCATTTATTAAAAAAATAAAAAAAATAAAACACCATTATCATAGCAAGGCAACATGGTCAATCTCTCGACCAGCTGTGACGTCCCTAATGACCTTCTCCACGTACCTCCCCGTTGACCCTTTCTGGCAACCTGCACTACTGTCCGGTCCTTGGTGTTGTCTGCTAAACGCATTTTGGACTTTCCCCTCCTAGGATTAAACACAATTCCCAAGAGTTCAAATGAGTCACAATACAGACGAATATTTAGTTGTGTTATTCTTATTGTGGCTGTGTTTTATTCTATTCATTTCATTTATTTGTTTGTAACATCCCATAATGCATTTAATCATCATATTTGCTTACTTTTTTTGTTTTTTGTTTTTCTCTTGATGGTCACACTGCAGATATATCTCTGCTGTAACCAAAAAGATCGAAATCATGTTCATAGAATCTAAGAATCTTATTCACCAAAGATCTGGGAAGGTTCTTATAGTACTGGAGGTCACTAGTGCTTAGCGTACGAGAGAGTCCTTTCGTCCTGTGTTTGGTGGCCAGCTGAATATCCTCTGGGTACCCTACATCCTGCAGAAGGACTCTAGACTCTGAATCTATTGTCTCCAGGTGAAGGATGTACTGGTAGTCCTCTTGGCAAGGGATGCACTGTTCCGTGTACGTGCCCCAGTGCAAGTCCCGCATTCCGAGACCATCCACCCACAGAATAAACTCCAGAAACTCTTGAAATGTGAAGGTAGCGTTGCTAAACCGCAGCTGAAGGTCTTGGCTCACAGTTCCATAAGTGTCCATAACGGCGTCTCGTAGGTTAGCTAGGCCTACTGTGCGTATCCTGCGAATGCCCTGACCTTCCCTGACCCTCTTCAGGAACTCCTTCGAAGGAACCAGCCTCCCCGAGGAAATGAGAGTCGGGAGCCAGTAATTGTACCAGTAATAGAACCGCGGAGTGGTGAAGCCTTGGCTCCTCCGCCAGTCCTTGTCGAAGTCACTAATCGGCGCACCGTCAAGGTACTTGTCCCTGTTACGCGTAAAGAGAAGAAGGCATCAATGCTCCCAATATTGATGATGAACGAAGTAAAATTGGCATGAAATCTAACTCTAATTGGTGATGGATGAAGAGGAGAAGGAATCTAATTTCACTAGCCTATTTCAGCGCATGTTTAAGCAACATCCAATTGGCGACATGACTTGGATATTCAGGAACGTAGTAGTAAGCATAACTGAAAACGGTAGTTTATCTCAGGATCGTTTTTTTTTCTTTTCTTTTCTTTTTTTTTCTTGCCTATTTAGCTTGTCGCTTTATACCCTGGCTCAGTGCCGTGTTTAAAAATCTGGCAGAGGCACCAACACAGTTTGAAAGCGAAACCTACCTTATTAACAAATATCTTTGACCTTTTACGTCACTTTTAGGAAAACACTGCACTGCATAGCAATTCACTTTCTATAAGACGGGTCAGTCCAGGGGATAACTATTCATCAAATCCCCAGTTGGAATAAAACTTATTTGATCTTGTCTCCCTGTATATTAAAATTAGACAATGGCAAAATATGTTCTACACTATACTAACGACGGATAATGAAAGAGAGTATGAGATCTAATTGCATTTTCTTATCAACCCCGATTACATGCTAAAAATTAAAATATACCGGTAACGATAACGAAAATTATATAAGTGAAATCCCATAACTGGAGTTGTCTACAGTGCCAACAGTATGAATGAATCATGAAAAAAGAAGTAAAAAAAAAGAAAAAAAAGAACGGATGCCACAATAAGGTACTATTTCAACAATGTGATATCAAGCTTGATGAAAAATATTTAATTATTTTTTTACCATTCTCAAGATCGCCTTCTTTTACTTCCCAACATCTAGCATAAAAAAAAAACATCAACATGAAATAAATCACATGTGTAAAAAAAGGAAAAAGATTAATAAATAAATTAC
>NW_028234411.1:20546833-20554333 GCF_977035675.1 Penaeus japonicus
CAGGTGGATGTGGCACGTCGGTAAGGCACACACACACACACACTTAATAAAACTTAACCTTGTATACCATTAGATTTAGCAAAATAGGGCAAGTACACATCACACAATTTTAAAGAGAAAGAAAAAGAGAGAGAGAGAAAGAGAGAGAGAGAGAAAGAGAGAGAGAGAGAGAGAGAGAGAGAGAGAGAAGAGAGAGAGAGAGAGAGAGAGAGAGAGAGAGAAGAGAGAGAGAGAGAGAGAGAGAGAGAGAGAGAGAGAGAGAGAGAGAGAGAGAGAGAAGAGAGAGAGAAGAGAGAAAAGAAGAGAGAGAGAAGAGAGAGAGAGAGAAAGAGAGAGAGAGAAAGAGAGAAAAGAAAAGAGAGAGAGAGAGGAGGAGGGAGAGAAAGAAGGAGAGAGAGAGAGAGAGAGAGAGAGAGAGAGGGAGAGAGAGAGAGAGAGAGAGAGAGAGAGAGAGAGAGAGAGAGAGAGAGAGAGAGAGAGAGAGAGAGAGAGAGATTTGATTTTGATTTTGATATGTAGAGAGAGAGAGAGAGAGAGAGAGATTTGATTTTGATTTTGATATATATATATATATATATATATATATATATATATATAGAGAGAGAGAGAGAGAGAGAGAGAGAGAGAGAGAGAGAGAGAGAGAGAGAGAGAGAGAGAGAGAAAGAGAGAGAGAGAGAGAGAGAGAGAGAGAGAGAGAGAGAGAGAGAGAGAGAGAGAGAGAGCAGGGATTGGATGCACAAATATATAAAGACATATGAAATATAAATGCCTACTTTATATCATTAGTAGTATTGCTGATATGCTGATATTTGAATAGCAAACAACAACACATGAAAGTAGTTTGAAATAAAAAGAATCTTCAACGTAAACATTTATATTCTCAATCCCTTTTGTTTTGGAACTCAGCTGATCGACGTAAACACGCGGTTGAGAAGCGATTACGATATGTAGTAATTTTTGTAACCTTTTACCAAAGCAAGATTAAGATCACTAAGAAAATATAGCTATCAGTATGGTTGCTATCAAAAATGTTTTGTTGACAACTCAGATAACGGCCTTAGAAGTTAAATTAGATTATGTATTTTTGGGTAAGTAAACCGCAATGTTAACGTGACTGATTTAGCGAGGTATCCATTCATGTCGGAATTCGATAATTATTTGGAATTTATCGGGTACTGGAATTTTGTATGTCCTATATCCTATGACTTATTGATATTTAAAGCAAACTATGCCGTGTGGTATGTCATATTAACTATATGGGTAGAAATGTATATCTCATGTACCAAGGGCATTGTTAATAGTCAAGCTAATTGTGTTTGCTTCTTTCATCTGTCTAGCAAGTTGAAGTCAACATGAGCTTTTTATTTCTCTCGATTACTATTTTCTATATAGTAACCATCCCAAATGTTTTCCACATCTACAATTGTACAGTTAGAAGTATCTTTGGCAAATCATACAGTAAGTTTTTGGAAAATCTTACAATTTAGAGATGGCACAAAGTAATTTTTTGTGGGAACTTTTGATGTGCTGTTTCAGGAGTATTCATTCATCTTGATGACCTTGATGATGACCGTACAGTTTTGGCTCCACCTGGTCTTAACACTTGGGTATTATCAGCACACAGGTGTAATGCTTCGGGCTCTTCACCTGCTCTGGCCCTGGCCACCAGCTCCACACACAATCACCCAGCATGCTGACCTTATAAACAGCCTTGACTTCATATTGTGTCACCGGCAGCAAGTGCTGCCACTGTAGTATCATGTCACCTGGTGTTAATGGGTTAACCATTAACACCTCTTAAAATCATTTGGATGATCTATCTAGTATCATACATGCCAACCATTCACTGGCTGAATATCAGTCAGTCAATTAATGAATGGAGGCTCATGCTGAAGAAGCGCATTGCCTCATCCACCTGTGGCTTCCAACAATGAGGATGTCTTTTGGCAGGGTCCAAAGAAGAGGCCTGGCCCATCTCAACTTTCTCATTACAGGTTTGGTCAATTTGCCCAAGCCATGACTTTTCAAATTTGTCCCACAGGTCTCTTTCACCCAAAATTGCATTTGGAATCAAGCCAAGTGTTTGTGTATCCTGAGTTGGCAATCCTGTGAGTAACAGGTCCTATGTTAGTCTCACAGAGTACTCATTTGTTGGACATGTAGTTCTGCCAGCTGCACCCCATAACTAGACAAAAGTACCTGTTACAAAAGGCATCAAGTTTTCATTGCTGAAAAGTAGAACTGGCAATATCAGGGCTAAGGTCTTCTACATAGGAAACAGGATCTGCAAATACTTAAGAGAATTCATAACTCTTGTTGCATGGCATTCTTTCTGTTGACACACTAGAAATATGCTACAGAAATAGGTAATTTTTAGGTGACTTTGATGTTCTCACACAGTTTTATTGAGTAGACAAGTTCCTTGGACTTGATCAAGGAGACCTCTAAACCCAAAGGCTGCTCATACTTGATCTTTGTAGGAGATTCCACACTGATGGGGAATTGTTCTGGTGCAGGGACCATGACACCTCCCACATAATTGAGAACCTTTGTCAGTGCAAATCACTCAAAATACTTAGCCCAGCATACTTGCACTCCATCAGAAACTGAAATGGTCTGGGCATTAGCTATGCAGTCTGCAGTCCCCTGTGGAAGAGGCATGGCAATCACTATTCTCAGGATTTGGTAGGTGGCACAAAGGTCATTGACCTCCTATATGAGATTCCTGATATACTGTTCCTTGTTCATTAGCAGTAGAGACCAAGACTTATGAACCACCAGTTGCTGCACTTCCTAAATTCCCTTCATTTGAGCCATGTGACATATATCCATGGTCCCCGAGGACAAGTGTCCACCTTGTCCTGAGGCATCACCAATGGATAGTTGAGATGTATTAAGTGTTTCAAAATGTCTCATAAGGTCATTCATGTTGTTGTGCACTGGGAAACAATTAAGGATGGCCACAGTAAACCCCTCTAGCACACTCCTCTCTCTGTGTGTCCAGATATAGCACCCAGTGATGATCATTAGGTGGATTACGGGTTTTGGAGTGAACCCAGTGGTCACAACCATTCAGTGAATGGTACCACAGAACTTGGCACTCTAGAAAAGCCTGCAGCTTGAGTGGTAACAAGGATGTGGTTGATTTCCTGTATCAATTCCTGGGACCTGCAAAGTCTTAGAGAAGGAGGGTATTATCACCACTGGTATCAGCTCCTAAGCCATAGGGGCTATCAGACATCTCATGGTCAGCTTGATCTCAACAGGACTTGCATAGAAGTCACCCAGTACAATATGATATCTCACAAGGACAACTACAAGCCATAGAAACTTGTATGTCAGGTTTACATATGTTAGTAGGAGAGTACACAGCAATAAGAGATATGGTGGCAAGCAAGTACTTCAGTCTAAATATTATTATACAATTATTGTCAGGAACTACCTCCACTACTATAGCTACTCCCTGGGATTGATAAAATTGCACTATAGTTGTAAGCTCAAGAAAGGAAGGTGCACGGATCCACTGATAGGATAAAGTACAGCTATTTTAACCAGTACTAAGTAGAACCAGTAGTAGTAGAATATAAAATTATTATGGAAAGGAGATAGAAAGTAGTGTGATATTTAAGTATTATCAAGTTTGGAGAGAAAACAGTGATGAAAATACTAATGGCTATGTTCCTAGATGTTTTCTTTAGAAATGGTAGTGTTTATTGATCGAGTCCATCAGCTTTTTAAAATCTAATTTACTTTCAGATTTTCAGCTGGATTATTTATAATTTTACAAACCTAAACAATGTAAATGAACTAGAAAAATCATTATGATCTATGATGTTTTTTAAGTTCAAGTCAAGCAGCATTTGCAGAAGATGATGAAATATTGTCAACACACACACGTGTATCCACTCACTTACTTGTTTGATTAACATAGTCACTCACTCACTCACTCTCACTCTCACTCTCTCACTTTCAGTTTCACTCTCACTCTCACTCTCACTCTCACTTTCACTTTCACTTTCACTTTCACTTTCACTTTCACTTTCACTTTCACTCTCACTCTCACTCTCACTCTCACTCTCACTCTCACTCTCACTCTCACTCTCACTCTCACTCTCACTCTCACTCACATACTGAGAACTGAATTTCTTCTTAACTTCAGGTGAGGGACAATACATACATATTCACAACTTGAAGAGTGGCACAAGGCTCGCAACCCATGAAGTTTTCGAAGCAGCTGTTGTCCATGGCATCGAGATAAGACCGGTGGAGGGTGAAGAGAGTAGCAGTTGGCTGGTTGTGGTTTGGGGACAGAAGAGCCTTGCTGTGCTGCTGTATGAACTTCCAAGAAAGCAAATGTAAGAAATTGCTTATTACTTAACCCGTTAACGACGGATGACGTGTTTTCTTGTCATACATGACGCAGGACCTCTTGCCTGACAATGGGCGTCATGGCGTTCGGGGATTCTGGATCACTATGTTATTTTATTGTACTATAAGTAATGAGTGAGTGATGTTGACAATTGCAGTCATAATTATTATAACTGCCCTAATAATAAGCAAAATGGTTTTCAACTCACTTACAAAACCTAGATGGCACCACTTTCTTCTAGCACCAGCAGGAGAGAGAGCCTTGAATGGCACCCATCTACGGTCTCTAGCAAGCATTATCTCTGTAGAGTGATGGCACATTGCAAGTTCCCGACCTCTTGCTCTAAAGTACCGCAGATGAAAGATGTGCAGACAGAACGAGAGGAGGAAGGTGACTCACACCATGCCCAATGCATACAATGTGACCCTGTGCCAGTATGGATGCCTTTTATTGTGGCACTCACTGTCAAAAGCACAAGTTTCCTTCCTCTTCCCAACCTCTTCATTTTGGATGGTTATAAGTTTCGTGTTTGTTCGTGACAGCACAAAAATACGAAAAAATAAAGTTGTTTTTTTGTCCCCCCTAAAACAGTAATACTTTTATTACATTGAGTGTAAAGAAAAAAAATGAGTTGATATAGACCCTGAACTACAATTTTAGTCAACTGCAGAATTGATGGAGCCTGTGAATTGACAGATATAAATTTCTAAAAATAGTAAAACACACAAAAAAACAAAACACAAAAATGTCTCTAGCTCTACAATGAGTGACTAAAAGGGAGTGGGAAAAATCAAATTATGTGGCAGAAGCTGCCTCGATCAGAAATAAAACTCATCCTGGAGCCTGTGTAAGCAAATCTATCTCCCGTCGGCAATGGGTTAATAAGACATTTATTTATTAGAAGAAATTCTTCTACCGTAACAGGAATTATGCTTTTACACCACAAGCTTTATGATAGTAGCCTATAGATTAGGTAGAATATGCCTAATATATGCTATGAGTTTTGCATAAGGGAAAATGATGAATTAACAGATTTATTTACACATGAATCATTATTGATATGTTGAATAAAATGTTGATGTTTGATCACTTTCTACCAAGTAGTTATACTTCAGGTATTTCTTTATGTTCCACAGAAATGCTGTAATTGAGGAAAGAAGATTTGAGGACTGGATTATTGATGCAGTCTTGGAGGGTGATTTGGCACACATTGTACTTGCAACTGCACACAACTCACTAATCAGATACAAATTACAGTATCCCAGAGATCTTAGAGAGCAATCCTATCAGGATACCTGTTTGGGATGTGAAGAAAATCACCAAACACAGGAGGTGACAAATAAAAACCTTTTTCGAGGGGAAACTAAGTCTCATGCAGATTTTAATGCAACTAAAACAGACACAAATAGCTCTCCAGGAACGACTGAACTTTTAACCTGGAAGAACACAAGATGGAAGCCAGACAGATGTGTGGTGGAAAAGATAGACTGCACAGAGAACTGCATCCTATACTGCGGGCATATAGTGCTTATGGCTGGAAAGTGGGAGAGTGCTATTCTCTTGGCAGGGACAGTGTTCAGCCAAGTCCTGATATGGGGTCCTTGGTGTCCCATAGATTCAAAAGGAAGGGTTACACCTATTCACCGCCTGTCGGGGCATGAGGTTAGTATTTTGTGGTCTATGGTTGTCATGGTAGGCTATACCATTTTCTTGTGTAATAACTGATCATTATAGTTGGAACCAAATTTGAAGGATAAAAAATAAATTTCATTATTTTTATAGGATGAATTGCTGCAAAGAAATGTTTATACATTCCAGCTGGACTTGTCAAAAAACATATTCATACATATCTGTATATCAAATCCCACAGGGTGTCTTGTTCTCGATCAACTTCTCCGTTGCTCAGAGCCTCATCACCACAACATCAGATGACAGAAGTCTCAGAATTTGGAGTATAGTACCAAAGTACCCCTTGAGTAGTCAGGGTGATATGAACTCTTCCCTTCAGTGCTATAACAAAGAGCAACAGTACTGGCTGGATGCAGAGGTCACAGAGAAGTACATCTGCTTTGGTCATGGGGCAAGAGTGTGGCAGTCTCTCATCTTGTCCTCCTGTGTGGTGAGTGTTGGAGAAGATTCAAAGGTATGTGTATGGGACCAGCAGGGTAAGGTAATGTCTTGGTGGAAGGCTCATGATGGCTCGTGTGTCTGGAAAGTCGCTGCGTCTGAAGATGAGGGTCGATTGGTTACTGGAGGAGGAGATGGGAGCGTCAAGACTTGGAGTTTGAATATAACAGATTCCCCCAAACCTGAACCTCTCCTGAATGGGCCATGGTGCTATAAGGAGAAAGGGAAGACAATTAGTAAAGTGGCAGATGCTTCTCAGCTAACAGCATCAGAAAAAGGTGAAGAGCAAAAATCAGAAATGTTAAAGAGTGGTGAGCTTATTGAAGATGTTGGTTTTGAAGAGACTCAGATTTGTGCTAAGAATAGTTCAAATCAGCCACCAAAGGCAAATGACTTCCCACGATGTGTTGCAATGGTTGGAGGTAACAAGTTTCTGGTTGTCATGGACAGTGGATGCTTGTTCCAGTGGCATTCCGGGAAGGCCACTTGGATGCTGGTTCGTGAGGATCCGAGAATGCGGAGTTATGTCATAATGGACACGAGTTTGGACCAAAATAAAATTGCTGTGGGAATGCTGTGTGGTGTTGTCCTCATCTTCAGAATAAGTAAGAAGAAATGTTATGCTTTTTCTCTCAAAATGCTGTATTTTGTGTAATTATAAAACATGATCCACATGATATACAATATCAAAAAGACTTGATGATAGTAAAAAATTGGATAAAAGGAAACTCCCCATAATCCCTTATTTCCCACGAGCTAATTACAAATATCATTAATTTTGATGTATACTTTTGACACAAGCTTAGTAACTGGAATGAGCTTAACCCCATCTTGTGTTGATTTCTATGAAAAAGGGAGTCAAGGAAATTAAGTGATCATTACATAACCAATAGGTAAAGGAGAGTGGGAGATGTTCTCAGAAGCTACACTCTGCCAAGGGAAAGTATTTAGCCTCCTGTGGCTGGGTACCAATCGCATCCTTGCTTGTGGGCCTGAGGGAGACA
>NW_028234411.1:20559333-20561833 GCF_977035675.1 Penaeus japonicus
GGAAGGAGTGACCGATGCCGCAGGATCGGACAAAAGCACTTGGCTTGTGTCTGGGGGTGGAAGGGCACAGATGAAGCTATGGAAAGTCACCCCCAATGGCATTTCACAGAGGGGCCCAAGTGGAACAGACATTGAGCTCCATGGGGAAAATGAAAACTCTGAAAATAACAAGAGCAGAGAAGAGATGCCAAATGTCAGCTGCAGGGAAGTCACATCCCACATGATTCGCACGGGGACTAACAAAACCTGGAAGAGCCAGGAACTGACCTTTGACCCTGAAACGCGTTACATGGATGCCACTGCTTTCTGGATCACCGATCAGCTAGCAGTGATTGTCTTAGCATCATCTGATGGTGTTCTAAGGTAGGAATCTTATTGAGTTACTGTTTGATAATAAGTTGATTGTTGATCGATTATCTTCTTTTGTCTTTATAATTTATTTTTTTTGTTAATGAAAAAAATACAATTGGTATGTTTGCTATAAAGTGGAATGATTAATTTTATTTTATAGATCAGAATTTTTTTTTATGCAGATGATGTGTTATATAATACTAACAATTTTGTTATTGATGGATTTCTTATGATGTATCACTGTCATTTTTTCCATCAATTTCCTTAATATGATTCATGTCCTCCCCAGCTATTGGAACCAATATTGTCACTATAAATTGTTTCTATGTACTAAACCTACTATGAGTGTACCCTAGACATCACAAGCAATCCATTGCTACCAAATTGTGAGTGTTGGCAATGTATTCCTTATCCGACTAAATACCAAGAACTTGCCTTTTATTATGTGTCAACTCACACAACCCTGACCCGGCACCTAACAGGCTCTTCACTCAACAGGGTCTTTGGGTTCAGTCGATGCACGGAGAAAGTGACGCTCTTGTGTTCCCGAGCATGTGACCACTGTCTCCTGAAGGTGGTCCGAGTGCCAATCCAGACACGGCACATCCTTGCCTCTGCTGGCACTGATGGAAGGGTTGTGTTCTGGGATATGAAGGTAGTATGTTTGTAGAATCTGGGTAACTCTTATACCCATAAAGTTATAATGTAATAAAGTTACCTTACAAAAGCCAGCTAGTGGAATTTATAGTAGATATGAAATGCTAGAGTTAGGAAAGTATATCTATATTTAAAGTTGTTATTTATTATTCTGTGAAAATTAGGTAATTGAAATTATGCTAAATTTATTCGAAAATAAGATTGCTAGAGTTTCTCTGATTACTCTACTGAAGTTAAACCTTCCACGAGTTGTGTAAATATTAATTAGTTTAACTTTGCTAATATATCATATATAGATTCATATTTCATTATTATTATCATGTTAAGGTTTAGTAATATATTTTCCTCATTTTTTTTCTATTCTATAGTGTCTGTGACCAATGACTTAACAAGTAAATTTCCTTCATTTTTTTTTATGGCTGATTCTTTGTGAATCTCATTAATTCACAAATATTGATCTTCCTTATTACTATTTGACCTCATTTTTCATTCTACCTTATTAATTTTAGTATCATGAAATTTACTTTTGTACTTTATGGCTGCTATTTTTTCTTTTCTATTTTTATTTTATTTTTGCATGCTATATAGACTATTCCAATAAATAAAAATAAGTCCTCATTTTCATATAAATATTAAGTTGTACTATATATGTATTATATATTTGACTTCCTTATTTCTTCCCAGGACATAGTAAACTGGCTATGCACACCTGATGTTGCAGTCGACAATCCACCCCCTTTGCTGGAGCTGCATCAACTAGCTTCCATCCATAGTCATCAATCTGGTGTCAACAGTTTATCCATCAAATACTGCCACCAGCCAACAGACAGAGAGAGTCACAAGAGCAATTTAAATCTGACAACAGGAGGGGATGATAACAAGCTGTCTGTGTGGGACGTAATGGTGGACACTTCAGAAGAAGGCTTCACGAAAATTACTTCCAAGTTCCTCTGCAGTGCGATAGGACACAGTTCACAGATTACTGGTAGGTTAATTTTACTTGGTCCTGAAGGAGTGATGAATATAATGCTATTGTATATTTTGATGGTATCCAATTTATTTACTTATTCATTTATATAATAACAACCATTACTGAATAATAAACTTTCCTTCTCAAAGGCCTGGAGTGGGTATCATCGAAACAGCTAGTCAGCACGTCAGTTGACCAGAGAGTTATCGTGTGGGAGCTTTGCCGCACCCAACTGGTTCAACGTCAGACGGAGATGAGCGTAGTCGACCTAGAAGGTGCAACTTCAGCGTATCTTAGACCAATTTGTTCAGTTTATACTGGGGTACCCGATGTTAAAGGTTTGACTTTAATTCCTCTGAGTGAGACCAGTTCCAACAGAAATGATTCTGAAACGGATTTCCTTCAGAGAATATTTGTCTATGGTGTCGGATTACAGGTTTATGACTTGGATACTTCTGTTGGAAAATTATGATTCTTTATATTTCTAAATGACAAATAAAATTAAACAAACATCAAAAGGTC
>NW_028234411.1:20566833-20574333 GCF_977035675.1 Penaeus japonicus
CCAACTCACAACACAACGCCACAGCCCACAAGCCAACACACCACCCACAACCCCCACCCCAACACTCCAAACAACCACACACACACAACAACCCCACACCAGCCCACACACACTGCACCCCCAACAAACACGAAAGGCCATCACAACCCCAACAACACCACACACACACACCCACCACACCCATAACACTACACTACACATCACCAACCACACCACACACTAACCTAAACCTCAACACCCCCACACCACACTACCCCTCACACCCCACCCACCCAAACACAACCCTAACCCAAACACACCAACCACCCAACACACCAACCCACCCTCCCCAACACAAACAAACACCCACCAATTCATCCACACCCACCCCATAAACCAACTTAAACACACCTATACCAACCTATATATCACAACACCACACACCACCAACACACACTCTCACACCCCAACCACAACACACCCACACAACACACACACCAGACACACACTCACAACACCGCACACCACTGACACACTGATCATACAACATACCCACACTTAACAACACACACACACACACACAACATACTCACCACACCCAACACATCACAACACACACCAAACACACACATCCACACACCAAACACACACCATTTAACAATACACCAATTTATCACAGGCTACCCTATATTATATCCACAATCACACAACACACACACACCATATCCTCACACACACACACACAACACAACACAAACTAACTCCAACACACACTGCTCACCACACACCCACACAAACACAACACTCACATCTCCCACAACACACACAACGAACTCCAACAACACACCCAAAACACACACACACAGGACACACACACAACAACACACACACACACACACACACACCAACACACACCACACTCTACCACATACTACAAAATCCTTATACCGTTACACACCACACCATACAACACAACACAACAACACACACACACACCTACACACACACCTTTCCCCTATCATCCTTGAGCCATTCCTTGAAACAAATCACACACCACCCACAAACACACACACAACACACACACACACACACACCTAACACACACACACAACACACCACACCAAACACACACAACCCTCACACTCCACACACACACACCACACCAAACACACCACCACACACACACACACCACACCACAACAACCACACAACACACAACACACACAAGCCAACAACCCACACACACAACACACACACCACCACCCAACACAACCACACCCACACACTCACACACACACACACCGCACACACACACACACAAACAACAACACCACACACACCCACACACACACACTCATCATATATTCTAATATATATTTATAAATACACTATATATACTATATTATATAATTATATATATAACACACACACACACACACACCACTTACACACCCACACACCTACACACAACTCCACTACACTCACACAACCACACATCAAAAACACCACACAAACACACACCAACACCACACACCCACACAACTAACACACACAAACTACACACCTACACACTACACATCCAACAACAACACACACTACACAACCACCACACACCTAACACACACACAAAACCACACACACCGCTCTAACACCACCCACACAACACCACACCCACACAACACACAACACACATACACCTATTCCCACAACACTCCCACACTATCTATCACACAACACCCCCACACACCACACACTAACACAAACACACAACACACACACCACCACATACAAACACACACCACACACCCTTAAACACACAAAACTACGCACATACACACAATCACACACAACACACAACCAACCTCACACAACAACACACACACACACACACAACCAAACACACACAACACACCCACACACCTTACCAACAACTTACCAACACCCTCCAACCCAATGATTACACAAACACACACACACACACACACAACAAAACCTCACAACACCACACCACACTACCCAACACACACAACCACACACACCACACACACACACACACACTCTACACACACACACACCCACACACCACCAACACACACTACTCACACAACACAACACCACACACCACACACCAACCAACCACACCACAACACACCCACACACACCCACACACACCCACACACACACACACACACACCACCACCAACCACACACACACACACGCACGCACACACACACACATAAACACACACACACACACACACAAACGAACACACAACACACACACACACACACTCAAACGAACACACAACACACACGCGCACACACACACACACACACACACCACACCCCACAAAAACAAACACAACACAACACACACACACACAACAACACACATAAACAACACACACACACACACACACACAACAAACACACACACACACACACACCCACACAACACACACACAACACAAACAACACACACACACACACCACCCACAAACACACACCCTACCCACACACACCACCACCCCCAACCCCACACACACAACACACACACAACACACACCACATCACACACAACCACCACACACACACACACAACACAACACACACACCAAACAACCCACACAACCACACACACCAACCACACACTACCACCTCACACACAACCAGACCTCACCTCACCACACACACACCAACACCTCAACCTCACCCACACTACACCCAACACTACACAACCACACACAACAACACACTCACACAACACCACAACCCCACCAACACAACACACACACAACACACCACACAACACACACCACCACACACACACCACACACACTCACACCCAAACACACCACACACATATATATATCTATATATATATATAAGATATAATTATATATAAAAAATATATATATATAAATATATATATATTAATGTATACATAAATATATATATATAAATATATATATATATATATATATTATATATATATAATAATAATGTATATAAAATATATAATAATATATATATCTATATATATAAATATATATATATATATAATAAATATATAATGTATAGAGATATATATATATATATATATAATATTATATATATATATAAATATGTATATATATATATATATATATATATATAATATATATATAATAAAAAGTATATATAAATAAATATCAGATATATATATATATATAATGAAAATATATATATGATATATATATATAAATATATATATATATATTGTAATATATAATATATATAAAGATATTTATAATATAAGTATATATATATATCTATATATATATATATATATATATATATATAGAATGTATATAAAAATCTTCTATATAATGTATAATATATATATATATAGATACATATATTATATATATACATATATATATATCCTGTATATAAATATATAATAAAAAATATATATATAAATATAATATATAATAAAATGTCTATATATATACATATATATATAATGTATATATATAAACATAATATAGTAATGTAAATATATTCTATAATATCTAAAAATATATATATATCTATAATGTATATATATATACATAATATAAATAATGTATATATTATATACATATAATATATAATATATACTGTATAATATATATAAATATAATATATATATATATATATATAATAATATATATATAATGTATATCTATAATTTATATATATATATATATATATATAATGTTATAGATATATATATATATAAATATATAATAAAGAATAATCTATAAGTGTATATAATATAATAATATATATATATATATAATATATATATATATATAAATGTATATAATATATATATATATTAATATCATATAAATATATATATATCTCTAAATATCAATATATACAAAAGACAATCTATATATCAATATCTATATATATATATCTTTATATATAAAAATATATCTCTCTACTAAGTTCATATATCTATAATATAAAATATAAAAATAATAAAAATTATATATCTCAACTATAATATCTATCTACTAACAACATGTACTATATATCATATATAAATAACACAATAAATCTAAATATCTAAAAATAT
Source organism: Penaeus japonicus (assembly GCF_977035675.1). Taxonomy (NCBI): domain Eukaryota; kingdom Metazoa; phylum Arthropoda; class Malacostraca; order Decapoda; family Penaeidae; genus Penaeus; species Penaeus japonicus. The sequence continues at coordinate 20,570,921 of NW_028234411.1, forward strand.
ATCTATACTGTATATATAATCTATATAAAAAAAAAGTATCTAAAAATAGATATAAATAAAATATCTATCTTTATAACAAAATCTCTAATAATCAATATATAAAATGTATAACACTATATCTATGAAATATAACAAATATAAATCAAACTCATATCCTGTCACACTAAATTATTTAGGGGGGGTGGGTGTTTGACTTGGTTATATATAATGACAACCACATAACATCAAAGGATGCAACGGACTGTATCTTAAAAAATAAACATATAAATATAAAAAAGAACACACAAGAACACACACACACACAGCACACCACCATACACACACACCCACACACCACTCAACCTTCCCACACCCCCTTCCACCACACACAACACACGCCACACACCCACACACTCATAGCACTACACACACACACTACAACTGATCTGGTGGCGGGGGGGTGGTGTATAGCACACACCCACACACGTCTCTACTAACCACACCCTCACATGTCACAGCGCACACCAACAACCATGAGGTCTGGGCGGGGTCTCTGTGAGGCGGAGGATGGATAGTGGGTTGTGAGGGGAATGGAGGTTGTTGTACCCACCAAACCCACACTACACACAACCAGCACCCACCACCCCCCCCCCCCCACACCCCCCCCCCCCCCCCCCCCCCCCCCCCCCCCAACCCCCCCCCCACACCCCCCCCACCCCCACTCCCCCCCCCCCCCCCCCCCCCCACCCCCCCCCACCCCAACACCCCACCCCCCCCCCCCCACCCCCCCCCCCCTCCCCCCCCCCCACCCCCCACCCCCCCCCCCCCCACCCCCCCCCCCAACCCCCCCCCCCCCCCCCACCCCCCCCCCCCCCCCCCCCCCCCCCCCCCCCCCCCCCCCCCCCCCCCCCCCCAACCCCCCCCACCCCCACCCCCCCCCCCCCCCCCCCCCCCCCCCCCCCCCCCCCCCCCCCCCCCCCCCCCCCCCCCCCCCCCCCCCCCCCCCCCCCCCCCCCCCCCCCCCCCCCCCCCCCCCCCCCCCCACCCTATCCCCCACCCCACCCCCCCATCCCCCCCCACCCCCCCCCCCCCCCCCCCTCAACCCCCACCTTCCCCCCTCTCCCCCCCCCCCCCCCCCCCCCTCCCTCCAGCCCCCCCCCCCCCCCCCACCCTTCCCACACCTACACCCATCCCTCCATACCCCCCCCCACCCCCCACCACTCCCACCCCAGCACCCCCGCCCCCCCCACACCCCCCCCATCCCACCCCCCCCCCCCCCCCCACCCCCTCCACCCCACCCCCCCCCCCTCCATTACAACCCCGCCCCCCCCCCCACCCCACCCCCCCCCCCCCCCCCCCCCCCCCCCCCCCCCCATACACACACACACCACCCACCAAGCACTCTATAATTAAAATACATCACACCTGAAACATCCCCATTCGGGACCAAATAACCCTGCCGTCCAGCAGGACATAAAATTAAAGGAAATGGTCATAAAGACCACATGCAAAAAGGAAGGTTATTTTTTGGAAAATGTCTACTATCTAGAACAAAGAGAAAGATGCCAAACAGTACATGACATTGATATGATGAAACATTTCATGACATACCTATCACAAATAATGTTGACATCAAACTCACTCACTAGTAGCAATATATATATATATATATATATATATATATATAAACACTACTGCACTCCATAAGAGGTCAACATCATCTATCAATATTCTGGCAAAACTGCACTGGTTCCTTTCATAACGACAAATTGATAAAGTCCCCATGAGCTCTATACCTTTTAGTGACAAAATTTTACTGACTGTATCTGACATCTGCACCGTTATAGGTGTCAACACTCGAGGCATTCTGATGTGCATATCTCAGGATAAATGGAACGAACATGTCTATTGGCTGGTTGCAATGTAACATGACATATGATTGGATGTTTTAATTATTGCATAATACTTCAATTTAACCCATTCACGCCGGTTGACGTGATAGCACGTATTGTGGTTTTCGCATCAGACGCCCTGGATGCGCTATGAGGGGAAGCCGCGCGCTCGGGTAGAGCGAGCGGGCAACCGAGGCTTGCGGCTTGTGCGCCCGAGAATCTTGAGGCGTTAGGCTTATGCGTTCGAGAACCCCGGTATTGCGACCGCGCAAAGCCGGAACTGCCCCGGCGTGAATGGGTTAAATATGTGGGAGAAATGCCATGACGAAGAGTACCTCAGGCTCTGTTATTCTGCTGATTTTACATATTTTACAGTATATTTCACATAGCATATGGCAGACCTTTACACAAACATGACCAAAAATATACTGCTTAAAGCATAGATTATCTCAAAAGTGCCTGTAAAATTATCTGGCTCTATGCACAAAGTGGTGCTATGCCTTACCCTCCAACAAGGGTCAAGAAACCCTTCACTTCATAAATTCTGACAGGGTAGATCTTACAAGAAAAATATGGAAGAGGTTTAGTAATGCTGAGGCTGTGGAATCGCTAGACGCAGTTCGTTCTATTATATTCTATTATACCTCCTTTCTGCTTACATATCCAGAAATCGTCACATCTCTAAGTCAAACCGAAATATCAGAGTATCTAAAACCAGTGGGTGAATGAATATCAAAACAACAGTAATACATTTACACTCAAAATAACCAAGCCAACAAGATCCCACCGTAGCTTTAGCGACGAGGAAAACCGCATCTTGACTCGCTAACCCTAGTTCAGGATCGGCTTTCATGATCCTTTTGATCCTGGCCAAAGGGAACTTCACTCCTGATCCTTTCTCCTCTTCTCCTTCCCCTGGTAACTCTTCGGTTGCCGCTTCGACGCCATTATTATTCGAGGACGCGTTTGTCTCGCTCTCGACTCCCGCCATTGCTCTTGTTGGAAGGGGCTGCGAGGCTCAGTTTATTAAATCCGTAGGTTGTATCTTCTATAGGGTTTTATTTTCTCTATATGATATTCTCTACCTAAAAGAAATGTACAGAACTTTACTTACATTTCAGTTTTTTTATTAGATTCTTTAAAAAATAGTCAGAGCATCTCGTTTTGGTTGATTTATTGAGAAAAGTCTTTGTTACGTGACTCGTAACTATACAAAAATGTTCTTATTTTTGCGGCAAAATTTATTTGGTAATTGTGTTTCTACATAACCTATCTGTGTCTATACATATACATACATACATACATATATATATATATATATATATATATATATATATATATATATATATATATATGTATGTACACACACACACACACACACACACAATACAATATGTATATATATATATATTTATATATAATATATATATATATAATATATATATTTATTAATACATTTATGTATATATATATATGCCATAATATATATGTAGATATATTGTGTATATATATATATAATATATATAGATATATAATATATAT
>NW_028234411.1:20588752-20595617 GCF_977035675.1 Penaeus japonicus
CCTTTTCATCATGTGCTGCTATGTGGCCCTTTTCATCATGTACTGTTATGTGTTCCTTTTCATCATCATGTGCTGCTATGTATCCCTTTTCATCATCATTCTGCTATGTGTCCCTTTTCATCATGTGCTTCCATGTGTTCCTTTTCATCATCTTTTGCTATGTGTCCCTTTTCATCATCATGTGCTGCTATGTGTCCCTTTTCATCGTGTGCTGCTATGCGTTCCTTTTCATCATCATTCTGCTGTGTCCCTTTTCATCATGTGCTGCTATGCGGCCGCGGTCATGTAGGGTCGAAGCCTAAAGCGCAACATATGCCTATTGATTGTCCGCTAATTTACCATTTGCTTTATGACGTTAATGACCCCGCTGATCGTCGTTATGCTACCCTTATTTTATCCTTTTTTAATGTCCCCTTTTCTCTGCCTCCCCGCCCTTCTCTCTCTCTCTCTCTCTCTCTCTCTCTCTCTCTCTCTCTCTCTATCTCTCTCTTTCTCTCTCTCTCTCTCTCTCTCTCTCTCTCTCTCTCTCTCTCTCTCTCTCTCTCTCTCTCATCTCTCGCTCTCCTCCCCTCCTCTCTCCTCTCTCTCCTCTCCTCTCCTCTCTCCTTCTCTCTATCCTCTCCTCTCTCTCCTCTCTCTCTCTCTCTCTACTCTCTCCCTCTCACTCCTCTCTCTCTCCCCTCCTCTCTCTCTCCCCCTCCTTCTCTCCCTCTCTCTCTCTCTCTCTCTCTCTCTCTCTCTCTCTCTCTCTCTCTCTCTCTCTCTCTCTCTCTCTCTCTATCTATCTATCTATCTATCTATTTATCTATCTCTATCTGTCTATCTATCTATCTATCTATCTATCTATCTCTCTCTTTCCATCTGGCTCTCTCTCCCTCTGTCTCTATCTCCGCCCCCCCCCCTTCTCTCTCTCTCTCTCTCTCTCTCTCTCTCTCCTCTCTCTCCCCTCTCTCTCTCTCTCTCTCTCTCTCTCTCTCTCTCTCTCTCTCTCTCTCTCTCTCTCTCTCTCTCTCTCTCTCTGTCTTCCTCCTTAACCCGCCCCCTAAACCTACCCCAGCATCCCAGCCTGCAGTAAAAGGCTTCGGTTTGTGACACCATAATGCTCCATTGTCACGCTCCGACCCTATATGCAAATTCTAGTGATAATGTGCGGCGGCCCCCCCCCCCCCCCCCCCCCGCCAGCCTTTGCCTAGCCTCCTCTTCGCCCCTCTTCAGTCAAGTTCAGTCACCATCAGTTCCCAGCAACATCCTCTGACTCTTGGAAACCCTTTTTTTTAAATAGTGAGTCATTATCTCTTTTACGAATTGAACCCACACACGCGTCACAGTCATGTGGTTGAATGATGATTTGGTTGAATGTTTTATGCAAGAGACGAGAAGCTTATGTGATCTAAAAAAAAAAAAGTTATTTGGTTGAATATGGTGTTATACAATAAGTTAAAAAAAAAAACTTGTGATACAAATTATCATCATCTAAAAAATAAATACCACATGCGGAGATATGCTTATATATATGTGAATTTACTAACGAGAATGAAAGGAAATTAACAATTTTACAGCCAATGAATTAACAATATGATATAAGGTTATGAAAAAAATGAATGTAAAATGATGGAAATTCTTTTCCGATCAGATTATGCAGATATAAAACAAAAGAATATAACTTCTTCCCATACGCAATTTTGAATTTAGTTTATCTGAATTGTGAATATACAACACAAACGACAGTGCGGAAAGTTTTTTTTTTTGTCTCTTCCCCTTTCAAAAAAAAAAGAAAAAAAAAAAGAAAAAAAAAAAAAAGGTTAAAAGTAGATATCATTTCCAATATATCTATCTTCGTCTTCTTTTCTAGTTGCCAAATCCGAGGACGTAGGTGACCATGTCATGCCATAATTCCATGAAATCCTCACCATTTTTCTCAGAAACCAAACTCCATAACTCTTCAAGTTCTTTCTACACTCTGACGTTACTGACTATTCCTCCACTTCCGTACATAAGCACAGGATACGTAAGGTAGTTTAGCAGCCGCGATCTGGTCCTGATAGTCAGTGAGGGATTTATCAAGATTTTCCCCATTTTCGTGAGTGCAGATTTTGCCATGGCGATTCTTCTTTTAATTTCTTTCACACATCTGGCGCCGTCTGTGATCAAGCTCCTTAGAATTACGTTTTATCTTCATTATCATCAATATTATTATCATTGTTATTATTACTATTATCATTGTCATTATAATATCATGATCATCATTGTCATGATTACTGTCATTGTTATTATCCTTATTATCACCTTTATTACTATCATTATCATCATTATTTCTCTCGTTATCATCAGTATTATTATTATTATTTTCGACATCATTACCATTATCATTATTATTATTGTCATTATTATTATCATTATTATTACTATCATCCTTGTTTCTTTATCATTATTATAATTATTATAATCATTATTGTTATTGATATCATTATCATTATCTTTATCATTATCATCATTATTATCATATTCCTATTATCATTATCCTCACAATTACGTTCATCATCATCAAGGGTACTGCTATCATCATTATTATGAAGATAACTACTATCATCGCCATTATTGTTATTATTAGTAGTAGTATTGTTGTCATCATTATAATACTCTATGAGTATCATATAGTTAAGTAATAAGACAATATTACTTTACATACTCCTATCGTATCCTACTCTTCCTAGAATCAATAAAACTATACTGAATTTTACAAGCATTACCAACAAACACAACAAAGTCGGCTGATAATTACGACTGATCGAAACGTCACCTGCAAATATTACCCAGGAATTCGAACTTATAAACTACACAGCGGATCTCTGGGTGCTGAAACAGACAGACCGACAGACAGACGCCACAATAGCAGAGGTGATGTTTACAATAGCCTTTAAGTGGTGGCGGGCGGGCGTACAAAAGCTACTACAACAAACCACCAATCAACTCCTTTGAAACTCGCGGGACTGTCAGGCCGAGAGACCCACCAAGCTTTTGATTTCCGCTGTTGTTTTGTGATTTAGCGTTTTGCAGCCGTGAATAGCATAATGAATGAGGATGGATAAAGGAGAAGAGGTTGTGGTGATCATGATGAAGAAAAAAAAAGACGAGAGGAACTCGAGTTTATCGATTATTTGAAGAAAAGATAAGGAGAAGAAAATACTTCGAGCGATGTCGACGGATCTTGGTTTCGAACGAGTTTTCCCGCGCAACCAATTTCCCGCTCAATTATTTTTTTCCTTCTTTTTTTTTTTATTCCCGCGCAAACCTCTTCTCTTCCCCCCCCCCCCTCTACCCCTACCACCAGGCCCTCACCCTTCCCCAAAATCCGCCTCCCACTCGACGCGCCAATAATCACAACAAATTCAATAAAAGAGTAACCGGGAGATCTTTACCCGCGATTACCCGCTAACAACAGTGTAACAATAATGGAGGCAGAAGTAGACGCAGGAGGCCCACAGGAACCCCACAGAGCGTCCTCACAGGGGGTAGAGGGTCGCCTGTCTCTCCATCTCTCTTTTTCCCTCCTACCGCCGCGCCTCACCTCGCCACGGGAAGCTTTGTCTGTCATGGCGGTCTGTTGATTTTGGGCGGCGAGGTGAGGCGGAAACCCGGATTGCGATCGCTGTGTATACGCTTTCGGACGCGGGACGTCGTTGAAGTGTTTGGATTCCTGTTTTTTTCTTCTTCTTCTTCTTAATCTATTATATATATTGGTTGGTCAGATTTTTAAATGTGGGTTATTTAAGGTATTTATATTGATCACTCTTAGTCTCATTTTTCAAATAAAATTTATTCGACTGCCATGAATTTCACACGCACTGTATATTTGACATTTTCATTCACATATCACTTCATAACAGCAGAGCCCATGATTTACGTTTAGGTATATTTATATAGATTTTATTTAATTATACATTTAACTGATTACAGTATCTAAAATCAGAAAGAAAACTTGGGTCAGCTGATGACTTACATTTGTTACATTTTTTTGATGGTTTATCTTTACATTGTATGTTATCATTATTGATACTGAACAACTTCTGAAAATCAGTAGCGTTTGACTGAAGTTATTGTTGCTATTACTGTTCCTGATAATCCTGCTAGTTTTGCCATTGTCATTCTCTCTCTCTCTATCTCTCTTCCTATCATACTGTCTACATCTCTTTCTCTCTTTCTCTCCTCCTTTTTATCTATCTATCTATATTATCTATGTCTCTCTTCTTCCTCTCTCTCTCTTTCTCTGTCTCTCTCTCTCTTTCATCTCTCTCTCTCTCTTCTTTCTCTCTCTCCTCTATCTATCTATCTATCTTCTCTTCTCTCTCGCTCTCTCTCTCCTCCATCTCTCTTCTCTCTCTCTGCTCTCTCTCTGTCTGTCTGTCTCTCTCTCTTCTATATCTATTTCATTCTATCATCTATATCTATACTTATATATATATATATATATATTATATATATATATATATATATATATAATATATTTATTTATTTATTTATTTATATATATATATATATATATATATATATATATATTCAAGAAAAATTATATTAATCTCATTATTGTTATGCTATTGTATTATAGTTCTTATTATCATATTTTTTGTGGTTAATTTTCAGCTTTGTTATTATCATCATCATCACCATTATTATTATTTTCATGATCATTATTATAATCTTTATCATCAAAGCCTCCTTATCCTTATTATCCCTATCATCATTATTATGATCATTACCACTATTACTATCATCATAATCATTTTGTCAATCATTATTATCATCATCATTTCTGTTGTTGCTGTCACTATTACAGTAATCATTATTATCCTTAGTAATATCATCATCATCTTCATCATGATCATCATCATAACCACCACCATCATCATCATCACCATCACTAAATCCATCATCAGCATCATCTCATCATCATCACCATCTCATTCTCACCCAACCAATTACTTATTTCCTTTTTTTTTTTTTTTTTTTTTTTTTTTTCCTTCAAGAATTTTAATACAGAAACCGAGTCAAAGTTCAGGAGCCAAGATTTCCCACGGGTGAAAAAACAGCCAAAGAATTTTGTGCTTAACCCTTTTTTGCCTCTTTGTCCTTGTTGTTGTTGTTTGTTGTTGTTTTTTGACGATGGTGCTGGTTTTGTTCTCATCATCATCATCATCGTTATTATGATTATAAGGGTTATTATCGTCGTTATTGTTATTGTTATATTTGTTGTTGTCATTGTTTTTTTTTGTTTTTTATTATCATTATCATCATTATAACTATTAGTTTTGTCGTTATTATCAATTATTATCATTATCATTATCATCATTTGTATTATTGATTTTATCATCATTCTAATTAATATCTTTGTCAGTATCACATTCAGCCTCATTATCGTTATTATCATGAATATTATTATTGTTGTTTTTGTAATTGTTATTATTGTCATTATATTTTTTTCTATTGTTATTACTATCGCTATTATTGTTATGATTACCAATATTATCATAATAATCACTATCATTATTATATTTATCATTGCTATTGTGATTATTATCGTTATCATTATTGTTATCATTATTACTATTATCATCATTATTATTAGTAGTACTATACCACTGTTACTATCATCATTACTATCATCATTACTACCATTATTATTACTATTACTATTATTACAATCATTATCACTATCATAATTATCGTTATCATTAACAATAACATCAAGTGATTTTTTTCATATTTTTTTATATGTACTGCTGTATGTGTTAATATTGTTTTTGTTGATGGTCTTTGGTGATGGATTCATGCAATTGTTTGTTGTGTGTTTGCATTTTGTTACTGACGTTTTGTCTTTTAAAAAAAGGGGGAGGAGGGGTACCGTTTGTAATTCATTTTCGTTGTTTTTGCATTTCGTAAAGTTCTCTCTCTCCTTCTCTTTCTCATTCCCTCTCTCTCTCTATCTATCTATCTCTCTTTCTCTCTCTCTCTCTCTCTCTTTCTTTCTGTCTCTCTCTCTCTCTCTTTCTCTTTCTCTCTCTCTCTCTCTCTCTCTCTCTCTCTCTCTCTCTCTCTCTCTCTCTCTCTCTTTTTCTCTCTCATCTCCTCTCTCTCCTCCTTCCTCTCCCGGTCTCCTCGTCTCTCTCTCTCTCTCTCTCTCTCTCCTGCTTAACAAATAGTAACATATGTTAACCACACGCGCAGAAGGGGTTCAAGAGCTGGGGAGATGGGGAGGAAGGGGGAGAGAGGGGGGGGGGGTTGTTAGAATGTCCAGCCCGTGCTGTATTGTGACGTAAACGTTAATTGGCTTCATTCTACTCCCCACCCATGGTTATGGGGTCGAGTGTGGTGGAGAGAGAGAGAGAGAGAGAAAGAGAGAGAGAGAGAGAAAGAGAGACGTGAAGAGATGTATGAGATTTCAAGACTTAATAACTGTACACACACGTAGGGACACATAGTTAGCCAAGAATTTTTTTTTTTTAATACATTAATACATTTCATACATTAATACATAATTTTTATCTTAAACACATTAATACATTTAATACATTAATACATAAATTTTATTTTTTCTAATACATTAATATATATCCATATATATATATATATATAAATTCCTAAAAGATATACAAAATTAGAATATATGTGAATATTCTTTTTTTATCAAACAAGAAAAGAATGCAGGAAAGAAAACATAAATTTAGTCACATTAAACAAAACCACATTTAATAACGCAAATAACCACTAATACAAACAGGGTTCCAAATATGGTCATACATGAGACAAAAAAAAAAAAAAAGATAACTGCACAAGAAAGTTGAATATTTTACAGAAAACTTCCTTTGTT
>NW_028234411.1:20595717-20598217 GCF_977035675.1 Penaeus japonicus
TTGTTATCATTGTATTGCGTTTATTATTATTTGCTTACTACTTACGAACTGTCAGATTTTTCATCATTATAATCGAATCCCTCAATGTCTTAATAATTGTGATGGCCCAAACCGAAACAACAATATATTTAAAACTATTAAAACTTAGCGTCAGCGTACAAGTTGTAGATGGCTCATTCGATCTATCATAATGAATTATTTTCTTTCAATGTATCAATTTCATTATTCGTTTGTTTGACGCGATCTAATCAGAGTAATGTTTACATGGTTCGGGAAATGTTTTTGTTAGATGTTTCGGTTCTTCAGTAAGAATTATCGACTATATATTATTCGACAGAACAGGGAAATCAGATAAAACTTAGAAGCTAAGTTTGTCATGTTAGAAAGGGCAAAGCGTTAATTTTGAAGATATTCTAGACTTTCTAACGAGCCAATGACCCCCTGGTCTTCTCTTACTAACCTGAAGCAAGAAATCTTCGTAAGCATTAGTCGCGAAAATGCGGTTTTGTGATACTGAGTCATCTTGTGAATGAACGGGTGATCTTATATTATTATTTTCCACCTATTTTGTATTATTAAGGAAAATTCAATGAAATGTTGCTGAAAATATATATCATGTAATATATATCATACGTAAATTCAAATATGGAAAAGATTGAAATATGTTATTTCCTACGCCATCTTCTCTTAAAATAATATTGGACAATCATATTCTTCATAAACGTACGTGTAGTCGAACGATCTTTCTTTTTAGGAACCGAAAGGAATTTGTTTGAAGAGCAGTTATTTATAAGACAAAAAAGGAAATAAATCAAATTTTATTTTCCTTAAGATATTCCGTAGGACTAATATCACTTCCCACACAAGCAAAATCACGAGGTTCCAACAATGCCGGACACGACGAGATCTGTTAATTTATGTAAATACATATCTCGACGCTCAGAGATTATAACAACAATTGAAAAAAATAAGCAGTAAAATGTATTACTCAAATAACAACAACAATACATTGATTCATTTACAGGACAAACAATATCATTGTGCATACTTATACTTCGTTATCATAACAACCACACTTCTATGTTAATTCCTTCTTTGTTTTTAGACGGAGTTGCAAGAGGTAATGAAACGTAGAAAGGCTGGGGTTCAATCTCTACCCACGACAATTCAATTTGCTTCACAAATTACAGATTACACATCTTTCTTGGGAAGAAGAGTCTAGTGACAATTTCGTGTCTTTGGCAGTTTTCTTTTTTTTTGTGGGGGGGGGGGGGTTCTCTTCTTTTCTCTTTCTTCGCTCTCATTCTCTCTCTGTGTAATCATATATATATATATATACATATATATATATATATATATATATATATATATATATATATATGTATATATACATATATACCTATATAATATATATATATCTCTCTATATATATATATATATATATTAAATCTGTGTATATATACGTATATATATATATATATATATATATATATATATATATATATATATAACAACAACAACTAAAACGAAAAACAAACAAACAAACAAACGATAAAAATAAAAAGAGAGAAATTTACTCAATGAATCTTGCATGACTTTACGTCTCTCTCTCAACATGGCCAAGAAACATCCCGTTTTCTTAACTCTGGGTGTTTTTTTTCCCTTGTGTCATTTTCCTGGCGTCTATATTTAGGCTTTTATGCTAATGGATCTCCTTAGAGATCTCTTCCTCTCCTTCCTCCTCCTCCTCCTCCTCCTCCTCTGAGTATCCTTCCTCTTCCAATTCCTCCTCTTCCTCCTCCGCCTCTTCCTCATTTATCATAATTTCGTTCTGTTCCTCTTGCTCTCCCTCAATTACCTTTTATTTTATCGTCTCTCTTTCTACTTACTCTACACCTCCTCCTCTTCTTTTCCTCTATCCTCGTCTTCTTCCTCAAGTCCTTCCTCATTCATCTGTTCCTTTTCTTCTTCCTCCTATTCTTCTTCCTTTTCCTCCTACTCCTCCCCCCTTGCTCCTTCTCCTCATCGTCCTCCACGTCCTCCTCTTCTCCCCTTCCCCTCCCCAATTCCCCCTCTTCCTCTTCGTCGTTCCCTTCCTGCTCTTCCTCTTCCCCCCTTTCCCTTCATCCTCCCCCTTCTCCTTCCTCCTCTTTCTCCTCGTCCTCTCTCTCTCTCTCTCATGACAAGACACTCCACCCATGCATGTTTTACTTCCTCTCCTCCCCCCTTCTCCTCCTCCTCCTCGTTCTCTTCCTCCCCCCCCCTTTCCCCTCCTCCTCCTCACGCCTCTCTCCGGTCCCTCCTCCCCTCCTGTCCTCCCCTCTCCCCTCCTCCACCTCCCTTTAGCCTCTCGCTTCAACCCCCCTCTCCCTCTCCCTCTCTCACCTCCCCTCTCCCTCTCCCACCTCCCCTCCCCCTTTCCCTCTCCCACCTCCCCTCCCCCTCTCCCTCAAACCTCTCCCACCTCCCCTCTCCCTCTCCCTCTCACACCTCCCCTCCC
>NW_028234411.1:20603217-20605717 GCF_977035675.1 Penaeus japonicus
AGCGATGATGACAGTTCTTGTGAATAATTATAATGATCATGATTATACTAATAACAATAACAACACTACCACAGATAGTTGTAACAATGATAATAATAATAACAATGATAATTGTAATACTGTCCACAGTAATCATAATATTGCAGAATAATGATACAAACCTAATAACGTTAATTAGTGTAATAATTATTCCACGCGGCTGCTAATCAAAGTGCACTGATTAGGACGTGTATGTTAGTGAACAATTCTCACAAATGCTATTATGCTAATGAACGTCCATCATATAATAACTTCATTAAAATTATGATGTCATTTTTGTCCTGGAAAGATGACACAATCACAGTCTTATTCATGTTATAGTTCATGTTTATTTTTGTTATTACTGATGAATGCTATTTATTTTGGGTTATGATTATCGTTATTAATGTTATGTTATTCTCGTTACCATCATTTTTTGTTTACCTCTGACCGAGTTTATATAATAGGATTCGTTTATTTGTTTATTAGTTTGTCACCGGGAGATATTTTTGGTGGATTTAATTCGATTGAAAGTAGAATTGCGTCAGAAAGTAGATGATGTTTGACATAGATATAAATCGCTGAGGGTAGATTTTAAGAACATTTTGGCTGTAAAGGAAGGTAGATTAAGAATAAGTTTGTGGTGAAGAGTGGCAAGGAATTAATGCCATAGTTACTGATGTATCAAACGGGTAATCTAGGAATCGACCGAATCAAGAATCAAGTGATGAAACGTGAATTAAAAGCGATGTGCAAGAACACGAAGATAATGTTTTAGAAATCTAGGAAAATACGTATATACATATCGTGTAATTGGCACCCAGAATTCTAGAATTAAAATTTGTTTATTGGAATTCCAACTCAGCAATACCGGCAACTTATCTGACTTACATTAATCCGCACACACACACACACACACACGCAAACATTAATCCGTACACACACACACACATCGCTGAAAAAAATCGTGTTTATCTCTTCGTTATTTAATGTGACAGTCTGTGAAATACGAGTAAATTTGTGTCGAGTGTGGTATCTAAAATTATGTACTCATACAAATGGTATTCACATGATACTTTTAGTAATAGTAATAGAGAGAAGTTGAGAATCTGGATTCTCGAAAGAAGAAAGCGGTATAAGAAGTTAGATGGCAGCTAGCTACCTAAAGTGAAGAATTACTAAGAAATGATAACAGATGGAGGGCGTAACCCCTTGCTGGTCATCACTTGTTCTATCTTTGTTTTTGTGTCATTTGTGGACCGATTCTTAGCGTCCTTTGGAAGTGGTGTGACCTACCACCCTTACCACGTCCAGACATGATGTTTGCTTTACAGGTAATTCAAAATTTTTGATATTGCGTAAACTTTTAATACTTGGACGAAGAGCTGTGCTATTTGTATAGACTTGACTGATGATTCCGGGGTAGATGAGCAGATGATAATGTAGATCTAGAATAGAGTTTTCAAAAAGTGTTTGGGGTTAAATTAAGGTTAGTGAGGGTAAAAAAAAAGTATATTTTCGGGTAACTGAAAAAGTATATTTGCCTCTTAGAGAAGAACTTTGGGTAAGGCTGTGACTGACGAGGGGATTTTAGGGAAGATTGAGTTAGTTAATAGATGTGATAAGTGAGACCAAAAGGATTAAGTTTGGTTGATATATTGTGAATCCTTATCTCAATCGCTCTAAATGCGTCTTCGGGGTCTCTCTTTTATCTCTCTTTTCTTTACTCCTCTTTCTCCTTATAGATCTTTATAATTCTGCAAGCTGGTGTTTATATAAGACTAATCTTAAGTGCAACATTCCAGATCATTCTTCTTTTTAGCTTTCGGTACCTATATTCATGATGTTTTAATTATTATCAATCATTATTATTCATCTCTTCATCCTAGCCTTTGATACTTACTTTCTTTATGCCTTATGTGATGAAGGTTTATAATCATACTCCTTAAAGAATTGGATTCCCAGCGTCTGGCGTTCTGTAGTTGAGTGAAAAGATTTAAGAGATATTTTGCCTGTTTTCCCGCTCGAATGAAATGGTAATTCGAAGAGTTTGCCGTTTATGTTTTTTTTCTTGTATTTTACGAAAGAAAATGGGTCCCAGTTTTAAGGTAGACTGTTGTATTTTTATACTGGTCTATGTCTTTGTCTGTCTGTCTGTCTGTCTGTCTCTCTCTCTCTCTCATTATTGTTATTATTATTGTTATCATTATTATCATCGTCATCATTTTTATTACTATTGTTGTTATCATTTTATCATTATCATTATTATTATTATTGTTATCATTATCACTATTATCATTGTTATTATTATTATTATTATTATTATTATTATTATTATTATTAATATTATTACCATTATTATCATTATTGTTATTATTATTATTATTATTATTATTATTATTATTATCATTATTATTATTATTATCATTATCATTATCATTATCATTATCATTATTATCATTATTATTATTATCATTGTTAT
>NW_028234411.1:20613217-20615717 GCF_977035675.1 Penaeus japonicus
AGAAAAGGAAATATATTTATATATGTTTTTCTCTCTCTTCAACGATCACCTAACGAGCGGCGGGACTGACTTGCTAAACGATGCCAATAGATGGCGTTACTGTGACGCATGTGTGTGGGAAGCGTCTCAACACCTGGTTTTCACGCCCTCATGAGAAGGTATGTTGAGAGAACTGAAGAGAAGAGGGCATAGTGGGTGGCGATGAGACTTGAGCCTTTTTATCTAACACCCGAGGAAGTTTACTTTGCGCTTGCTTGCTTGCTTGCTTGCTTGCATTGCTTGGTCAAAGTATGGATGGGAAAGGTGGGGGTATTTTTGTGTCTAGGTGTTTTTTTATATGTATGGTATTTATTGTGAATTCCATATAAAAAAAAATGTTGAATAGTTTTTTTTTTTAGTTTTGTACTAACTGGATACAAAATACACACTCCCGTTACCCCTTAACACGCACACATTATTCTTTGCTGGGAATTGTAAATTGACTGACGATTTTCCTAGATATATAGACATGCTCACAACGATGTGAAATCCATTTTTTAAGAGGCTAGAATTTTAGCCCACGGTCCGAAGGCCCCGATGACTCCTTACAAAGGTACTACTGGACTGCATAGCATGCAAAATAAGTCGCAAAATATTGTGCAACGAGCAGCATCGGGCGGCGCGGCGTGATGGTGAGAACGAACGTAGATTTGGTTAGCGAGTTGTTGCACGAGGCAATGAAGCCCTGATGAAGTTGGAATTTAATTATGATCGCACTAAAGGTTATACCATAATGAGATCAGACACTTTCGCCGGTTGAGATGCTTTGGCTTATAGACGTCGCTATGGTGATATTGCTGTGCATGAGCAGGGCGAAATAAGTACATATTTATATATCTACATTTCTCTCTCTCTCTCTCTCTCTCTCTCTCTCTCTCTGAAAGCAGATTAGCTGCTGAAAAAACAGGCCAAGAATCTTGTTGCATTCTATTCAAAGAAAAGAAAAAAGAAAAAAAAAAGAAAAAAAAAATCTGATAATTGTGCTTTTACTCTCGACAGAAAAGCCTTCATTTCATTCATTTTCCCCACATACATATTGCATATAAATCACACTGCAAAGAACTTACCTAAGACATCGTGACGGTCGCAGATTTATCATTTTCCCTTTGAACTCACAGGAAGTACTTTTTATAAACAGCTCGAAAAAAAAAACAAAAAAAAAACAATGCTTTATTTTTTTCGAGCAGTGGAAATTGTTTAAGGATTCAACTATGCAATTTCATTAGCAAGTCTGATGAATGGAGGAAGATGAATGGAAAAAGTCGCGGGAGAAGGAGGGGGAAGGAATCGTTCTCTCGTTCCCCATCTTCCAATGGACGAAAGAGAGAAAGAGAAAGCGAGAGAGAGAGGGGGGAGGGTGAAGAGAGAGAGAGAGAGAGAGAGAGAGAGAGAGAGAGAGAGAGAGAGAGAGAGAGAGAGAGAGAGAGAGAGAACGAGAAAGAGAAAGAAAGAAAGAGAAAGAAAGAGAAAGAGAAAGAAAGAGATAGAAAGAAAGAGAGAAAGAGTGAGAGAGAGAGGGGGGGGGGAAAGGGAAGAGAAGGAAGGAAAGAGAGAGATGAGAGAGAGAGAGAAAGAGAGAGCGAGAGAAAGAGAGAGCGAGAGACATAGGGGGTGAAAGAGAGGGGGCGAAGAGAGAGGAAGAGAAATAGAATGAGAAAGAGAGAGAGAGAGAAAGAGAAAGAAAGAAAGAGAGAGAGAGAAAGAGAGAGAGAGAGAGAGAGAGAGAGAGAGAGAGAGAGAGAGAGAGAGAGAGAGAGAGAGAGAGAGAGAAAGGGAGAAAAAAAGAGTTAAAGAGAGAGAGAGAAAGAGAGAGAGAGATAGAGAAAGAGAGCGAGAAAGAGAAAGAGAGAAAGATATATAGAGAAAGAGAGAAAGGGGGGAGGGGTGAAAGAGGGAGAAGGGGTGAAGAGAGAGAGAGAGAAGAGGGGAGGAGAGGAAGAGAATAGAAGAGAAGAAGGAGAAAAAAAGAGAGAAATGGAGAGAAAAAGAGAGTGAAAAAGAGAGAGAGAAAGAGAAAGAGAGAAAGAGAGAGAAAGAAAAAAAGAGAGAAAGAGAAAGAGAGAGAGATAGATAGAAAGATATATATATATATATATATATATATATATATATATATATATATATAGAGAGAGAGAGAGAGAGAGAGAGAGAGAGAATATATATATATATATATATATATATATATATATATATATATATATATATAGAGAGAGAGAGAGAGAGAGAGAGAGAGAGAGAGAGAGAGAGAGAGAGAAAGAGAGAGAGAAAGAAAGAGAGAGACAGAAATAGAGAGAAATAGAGAAATAGAGGGAAAGAAAGAAAGAGAGAGAGAGATAAGGAAAGAGAAAAGAGATAGATAGATAGATAGAGAAAGAGAGAGATGGAACGGGACTACAGCCTACTTGTACTTGGTTTTTACTTCAAAGTCAATGATTATGCCTTCAGATGGTAATGCTTGGAT
>NW_028234411.1:20623217-20630717 GCF_977035675.1 Penaeus japonicus
GACGGGGAAGTATGTATGTATATATATATATATATATATATTTGTGTATGGTGTGGGTGTGTTGATTATATATATATATATATATGTAAATATAATATATATATATATACTCAAACACACACACACATATATATGTATATATATATATATATATATATATATATATATATATATAATATATATATATATATATATATATATATATATATAAATATATACATATATATATGATATGCGTGTTGGTATGGCACAGCTATGCATATGGCTATCTGTGGTTTTCCTTCTTGTTCTTATTCTTTTTCTTTCCCTCCTTTTCTGTCTCTTTTTTTCCCTTCTTTTTTTCCCTCTCTCCCTTCTCCCCTCTCGGTTTTTCTCACACTCTCCCCCAACTCGAATTTCTCTCTCTATCTCTCTCTCTCTCTCTCTCGCTCTGTATATATATATATATATATATATAATATATATTTATATATTATTTATATATATATATATATATATATATATATATATATATATATATATATATATATATATATATCATTCCGCCCCCTCTCACTCTTTCTCCTTTTCTTTCCCTCTCCTTCCTCCCTCCCTCCCTCCCTCCCTCCCCCCTTCTCTTTTTCCTCCTCCTTCCCCTCCGCCTCCACACACACACACACACACATACGAACGCACTCCATCCCGCTTTAAGATCCGGTGAACAAACGGAATGGTGATTATTGGGATAGAAATATTAATACTCGAATCCACGCGCCCGTGACTGTCTCCAGCCTCCAATCTTCTAATGCTCGAAAAACATACATACATACATACATACATACATACACGCACTCACACCTTCATATATACCAACGTACATACATACATGCATACACGCACACGCACCTTCATATATACCAACGAACATACATACATACATGTTCAAACACTTTCATGCATATTAACATACATACTTACATACAAGACATAAATGCGTACAGAAATACACACATACATGCATACGCACACTACATACATATATACAGTCTTACGTACACATACACACACACATTCACGTAAGGTTTATGAATATTTTATTTGTTAATGCGTTGCTTATACTTCCCTGGAGTAGCAAGAAAAAGCTTTTGTAATTGGATTTTTTTTTTTTTTGAAAATCCAGAAAAAAAATGTAAGAGAAAGCTATTATAGCAGTAAATGTTTCCTCTTGCCTTTCTTCCTCTTCCTTCTATTTGTTGCTCTCTCTGATTCGTCCTCATTCGCTCCCCAAATCTTCCTCCTCGTGTTTGTTGTTATTATCATTATTTTTTTTTATCATTATTATTATTTTCATCATCATTATCATTATTAACATCATCATTATTATTATCATCATTATCATTATCATTATTATCATTATTATTATCATCATTATCATTATCATTATTATCACCTTCATTATTATTACATTTATCATTGTTGTTATTGTCATTATCATTATTATCATCATTGTCATCATTTTTGTTATTATCATTATCGTTATCAATGTAATTATTATTATCATCATATTTGTCATCATAATCATCATCATCATCTTCCTTACATTCATCAATGCATTTATTCCAGCAGAAATTCTTCAAAATTATAATACGTCATCTTCCTCTTCCTCCTCCCCTCTCCCCTGTCTCCTCCCTACTTCTTCACTACTTCTTCTCCATTTCCAACTCCTTTACTCCTTTCCCCTCCCTTCCCCTCTCCCATTTTTCTTCCCTATTCCCTTCCCTCATCCCCTTTTCTTCCCCTCCCATCAACTCTCTCCATTTTCCTGTCTCTTTCCCTCGCCTCTTATCCATCCCCTCTCCCTCCTCTCCTCCCCCTCCCTTCTCTCATCTCCCTCCCATACCCAGTTTCGCCTCCCTATCCCCTTCCCCCTCCCCTCTTCCTCCTCCTCTGTATCAAACATGTTTCCATACATAGGGCGTTGTTCCCAGCCTCCACACAGCAGCCTCGTCTTCTCGTAACATGAATCTCCTCATAACTACATAGAAGCTACATGACCCCCTGCACCACGCCTCATGGTCAGCAAATGATCTAGCATTGACCTTTTTACGTGAATGATACAACGCTTATGCAAAAAAATATTTTCTAGTTTACGGATTTTAAACAAGTTTCTGCCTACAAACATGCAGATTTTCATACACAAATGTTTACAGGCTTATAGATAGACACACACACACATACATCTCCCCCATTCAGTTACATATTCTTACACACACACACACATATACATCACAAACACCATCTCTCTCTCTATCTCTCAATCTCTCTTTCTCCCTCCATCCCTCTCTCGCTCTCTCTCTTTCTCTCCACCCCCCTCTCTCTCTCTCTCTCACACACACACACGCACCACCCACAACCTCCCCCTCCCCCCACTACACACACAGGCACATTTATACTCACGCTCACGCACACAGTAGCTGAGGGGCTAACCTAAACGAGGGGAGTCACTTATATGATTGTCGCTAGACTTGATGTGGATGTGGGGGGAGGGGGAAGGGGGAGGGGGTGGAGGGGATGAGAGACGGGGGAAGGGGGTAGGAGGTGAAGGGGTGAGAGGGGAGGGGGAGAGGTTAAGGTTGAGGGAAGGGGAGGGACGGGGGTAAGAGGGTGGGGGAAGGTGGAAAGGGGAAGTAGAAGGGGAAGGGGGGAGGGAGAGGAAGAGAGGGGAGGGGGAAGGTGGAAAGGGGAAGGGAAAGGGAGAGGTAATTGGAGGGCGGGTGTTATGGGGGTGGGGTGATGTTGAGGGGGGTAGAGGGGAAGGGAAGGGAAGAGAGGGAGGGGGATGGGAAGGGAGATGGGTTAGGAGGCAGAAGGAGGGGATGAGAAAGGCGAGAAGAGGAGGAGGAGGAGAAAGAAAGAGATTAAATTGGAGGAAGGTGGAGAGAGATAAATGGAGGTGGGGAGAGGAGGTGGAGGGGTATAGGGGAAAGGGAGGGGAGGGGATGACTAGGAAGATAGGGGAAGGCAGGGGAGGGGAGTAATGGAGTTTACACGTTGGAAAGAGTAGGATGGAGCCTGTATTCATGGTGGTGGTGGTGGGGGGGGGGGATGATAAGCAGAACATGCAGGTCTACTTGTGGAGGGAGGAAGGGGGGAAGGGGATATGGGAAGGCGAGAGAAATGGAGGGATGAGGGAGGGGAGGAAAGGGGTTGAATTAGAGGGAGTAGGAAGAGGGGGAAGGTAAAGGGAGGGAAGCGGAGGGAAGAAGAGAAGACAAGGAGAGGCGGAGGAAGTGGTAGGAGAAAGAAAGGGGAGACGAGAGAAAGGGGAAGTGGAAGGAGGAGGGAGGGGGTGGATAGGGAAGAGGAGGAGGACTAGACGCACAAGGTGTCCACTATGGAGGGAGTAAGGCGTGGGAATCAAGAGGAAGAAGAAAGGGGAAGGGGAGGCAACGATAGGACGAAGGCAACAAGAAGACCTACCTCTTGGGTAAAGGAGAGAGGATAAAGGGAACCTAACCTACAGATACTCACGTTACATTTACGCTCAAGTAATTGTTTACTTGTCAGGCTTATCTCAACCTCTCTCTCTCTCTCTCTTCTATATCTCTCCTCTCTCTCTCTGCTATCTCTCTCCTCTCTCTCTCTCTGTCTCTCTCTCTTCTATCTCTATCTCTCATCTCTCTCTCTTTCTCTCTCTCTCTCTCTCTCTCTCTCTCTCTCTCTCTCTCTCTCTCTCTCTCTCTCTCTCTCTCTCTCTTCTATCTCTAACTCTCTACATCTACGCTCAAGTCATTTTTAACTTGTCAGGCTTATCTCAATCTCTCTCTCTCTCACTCTGAGACTACTGATACCTCAAGTTTCTGGGTCGCGCATAGGTATTTGGTTTCTGGTCTGGATTTGCTTACCGCGCTCTCTTCTATCTTATTTTAGATGTGCATATATCTCTCTGCTTATCTCGAGCTAGGCTAGCCTTCGGGCGTCTCTCTATTCTAGAGAAATCTCTCATCTAGGAGGGGAGAGAGAGAGTAGTGGGGAGAGCGAGAGAGAGCAGAGATGAGGAGAGAAGAGAGAGGAGAGCGAGAGAGATGGTGCGAGTTAGAGAGTATGAGTTACGGATTGGGATGGTGTTGGGGCTAGGGGTGAGATTGAAGAGAGCTAGGGTAGAGAGACGGAGATAGAGGTAGCGAGAGAGAGAGAGGGGGAGGGAAGAGAGAGGCGAGCGAGAGAGAGAAGAGAGAGATAGCGAGAGCGCGCGAGCGGAGTGAGGTTGGGTAGCTGATATGGCGATAGAGAGGAGAGGAGAGGAGTTAGAGAGAGAGAGAGAGGAGTGAGAAGGAGTGCGAGTTCGAAGAGAGTGGGAGAGAGAGAGCGTGGGAGTGCGCGGTTAGAGCGAGGAGCGAGCGGGAGAAGAGCGGGAGATAGAGGAGGCGGAGCAGAGAGAGAGAGCGGATAGCGAAGAGCGAGAGAGAGTGAGTGCGTCTCGCTCCGCGATCGCAGAGAGAAGATAGAGAGAGAGAGATAGAGAGAGGCGCGCGCACGCGAGACGAGCCGCGATAGCGATGCGCGATCTATATTTACTCTCGCTTCCGATATCGTCTCTCTCCCCTCCTTCTCTCTCTCTTTCTGTCTTGTCTTCTCTCTCGCTCTCTCCTGCTCGCTCTCATCTCTCCTCCCATCTCCTCTCCTCCCCTCTCTCTTCCTCACCTTTTACTCTTTAACTCTCTATCACTCTCTCTCTCTCTATCTCTAACGCTCTCTCTCTCCCTCTCTCTTCTATGTTTTCTATCTCTACTCTCACTCTCTCTTCTCTCTCCTCCTCTTCTATTTCGCTATCTCTCATCTCCTTTCTCTCTCTCTTGCGCATCTCCCTCTCTCTCTCTCCCTCTCTCTCTCTCTCTCTCTCTCTCTCTCTCTCCTCCTCTTTCCATCTCTCTCTCTCTCGCTCTCCTATCTACGATCTAACTCGCTGCACTCTCACTCTCACACTCTCTCTCCCTCTCCTCTTCCCCCTCTCTCTCTCTCTCTCACTCTCTCTTCTCTCTCTCTCTCTCTCTTCTCCATCTTCTTCTCTCTCGCCCTCTCTCGCTTACTCCCCAACTCTCTCTCCCTCTCTCTCTCTCTCTATCTCTATCGCGCGCCCACTCTCTCTCTTCTTCTCTTAACTCTCCCTCTCTCTCACTCTCTCACTCTTTCTCCTATTCTATCTCTAACTCTTCTCTCTCTCTCTCTCTCTTCTCTCTCTCGCTCTCTCTCTCTCGCTATTACCTTCTATCCTCTCTCTCTCTCCATCTCCTCTCCTCAACTACTCTCTCTCCTCTTTCATCACTCCTCCTCTCTATCTCTCTCTCTCTCTCTCTCTCTCTCTCTCTCTCTTCTATCTTTAACTCTCTATCTCTCACTCTCTCTTCTATCTCTAACTCTCTCTCTCTCTCTTCTATCTCTTCTATCTCTAACTCTCTCTCTATTTCTCTCTCTCTCTATTCTATCTCTTAACTCTCTCTCTCTCTCTCTCTCTCTCTCTCTATTCTATCTCTAACTCTCTCTCTCTCTCTCTCTCTCTCTTCTATCTCTATCTCTCCTCTCTCTCTCTCCAAGTGTGGCAACCGATTGAGCTCGTTTTCCCTTATAGGCCTATGCGTCACTTCGGTAGGCATGTGATGGAATTAGGTCTCTCCCTTATTGCTCTCCCTATAAACACGCGTGGATAGCTTTTATTACGTAAACTCTTTCAGAAATATTAATTTTATATAAAACATAAACTTGTTGGAGTTAAGATAAGCTTTGAGGATTTTATTATCTTTTTTTTTGCCTCCATTTTCACTTTAGATTGTATCGTGACGGGATGTTAATAGTGATAATGTATGCAGAGTTACAAAAAAAAAGAAAAGAAAGAAAGTAAAGAAAAGAAAAGAAAGAAAAAAATGTGAATGCCCAGAGATCATTTGTGTCTTTGTGATTTTTAGATTTGTGTAGTGAGAGAGAGAGAGAGAGAGAGAGAGGGAGGGAGGGAGGGAGAGAGAGAGAGAAAGAGAGAGGGAGAGAGAGAGCGAGAGCGGGAGGGAAGGAGAGAGAGAGGGAGAGAGAGAGAGAGAGAGAGAGAGAGAGATAGAGAGAGAGAGAGGGAGAAAGAGAGAGAGAGAGAAAGAGAGCGAGAGAGAAAGAGAGAGAGAGAGAAAGAGAGAGAGAATAGAGAGAGAGAGAAAGAGGAAAGAGAGAGACGGAGGAAGAGAGAGCGAGAGCGGGAGGGAAAGAAGTAGAAAAGAAGAAGGAAAAAAGAAAAAACAAAAAGAGAAAAATGAGAAAGAAAAGAGAGAGAGCAAGAAGAAAAAAAAAAAGAGGAAAAAAAGAGAGAAGCAGCAGATGAGAGAGAGAGAGAGAGAGAGAGATGTGAGAGAGAGAAGAAGAGAGGAGAGAGAAGAGGAGAGTGAGAGAGGAGAGAGAGAGAGGGAAAGAGAGAGAGAGAGAGAAGATTAGAGAAGAGAAAGATGGAGGAGAGAGAGAAAGATAGAGAGAGAGAGAGAGAGAGAGAGGAAAGAGGGTGAGATACAAAAGAGAGAATGATTGGAGAGAGAAGGAGAGAGAAGGAGAGAGAGAAGAGAGTGAGAGAGAGAGAGAGAGAGAGAGAGCGAGGAGAGAGAGAGAAAAGAGAGGAGACGAGAAAGAGAGAGAGGAGAGGAGCTGCTGTGGCGAGTGAGAGAGAGTGAGAGAGAGAGAGGAGAAAGAGTATGAGGAGAGTGAGAGAGAGAGAGAGAAAGGAGAGGAGAGGGAAAGGAGAGCATATAGCAGAGAGAGAGAGAGAGAGAGAGAGAGAGCGAAAGAGAGAAAATGAGAGAAAGAGGGCAAAGAGCGAGAGAGAGAGATCTCGAGAGAGGAGGAGAGAGCTCCGAGAGAGAGAGCGAGAGCTAGACTGATATCTAGCCTAGAGAGAGGAGAAAGAAAAGAGAGGTCATAAAAGAATGAGAGAGAGAAAGAGTGAAAAAACAGAGCTAATCCTCTTTCCTCTAATTCTCCTCCTTCGCTGCAACTTCCCCGAACGCACGCACTCTCTATCCCCACGCCCGCTCTGCGCAAAACCCTCCCCCCTTCCATTCTCCCTCCTCTTCTCACCCTCGATCCCCCCACCCGCCCCCCAAGCATCCCATTGTTTGCAAGTGCCCCCCCCGCCCCCACCCTCTTCGGTTCCCCCCCGGACCCACGCCCCCAGCTGGCCCGGGGAGCATGTGTCACAGTCTGTAATGACTAATAAGAGGTCATAAGACCGCACGAGCTTATGGGCGTATGGAGCTAATGATGTCAGTATGAGAGTACACCCCGACGCCCTTTTACGCTCATGCTGCGTAAATATTTTTTGGAACACACATATGCAAGATAGCGCACACATACACGCTCTAGCACGCACACAAACATGGATACATACGAAGGCCTTGCCTGTTGAGATGTCCTTTCTGATATCCTAATATATATATATATATTAAATATATATATTATATATATATATATATAATATATATATATATATAT
>NW_028234411.1:20633217-20635717 GCF_977035675.1 Penaeus japonicus
GAAAACGAGGCTGCAGCGAACTCATATGGAAAATGTAAGGGAAACTAAAGTAAACAATGGCTGCCTAAATTGTAACTACTTAAAGGCGAAGAAATAAGATAATTCCGGCTGCTTTTCAAGCCTGCTTTCGCAACAAACTTGCCACTGTGCAATATAGATAAACTACGACTAATATATTTTGAATGATAAAGGTCAAGATAAGATTGGATTGCATTTTAATAGGAATTCCATTAGCTCAACGACTTTACGTAAATTCAAAGCTCGAAGCAAGACGGTATGTCGAGCCTTAGATTCCAGGAATAGTATGCATACTTACGGTGGGTAACAATAACTGAGTACATATATGCAATTGCAAATAAGATGTTAAGTGGAATGCCATGGAAAATATTAAAAAAAATAATTTATCGTATTTATTGACTGATACATTGCAATCAATTCCACACGATGTTAATAAACTCATTGCATGAATCACAAGCAAAAAGACACTTGAGATGGACAGATATCAGATTACTGACCGCTTTCGTTGCAAAATATTATAATACATTCTACATCTAACATCACAATTATGTTTCTTTCTCAAATGAATTTATATTGACGTTTTTAATTGCATTCTAACTCAGTCTGTTGTATTTTAGAGGAAACCTACTAACACTAATTTAGCATTCTTCTTTTTTGTATTTTAATTTTCAATGATTTTAAGTTGTTTATTTCAACTAAACACAATCATAAATATCTAAAAATAACAAATCATAAAAAACAATACTCACATTCAATCAAAAAAAATAATAATATAACCACTTATAACAAACTATAAAAAACAAATCACTCTTTAAAACAATAAACATTATAACACTAAAATTTTTTACTTTTCTATATCAAAATATAAACACACATATCATATATTACATCTTTATTAATATCTATACCATCTATATCTATTTTCACACTATAAAAACATCATAATCTAATACTTTTACCCTCCTTTAAATCTCTACACTCATACTCCAATATAATTCTTCCCTTCCCATTTTAATTTCCCTTTTAATCATTGAATAACCAATTGTCTATATCTAGTGAGTAGGGATTTGGGTTGATAGACCAGCGAGCGAATTAGAGAGATGCGAGATGAGCGGTGATTTCTAGAGACAGTAGAATATCTCTAGAGTAGATATATATAGATAGATAATATATATAGGCTATGAGAGTTATTGATATATATATATATTTATATTATCGATAGCTATCGATAATATGCGAGAGCTATATAGAGAGAGATAGATTATACATCTATCTAGTCGGATTTAGTCTAGTAACAATGCCTAGAATGTTGAAATAAGAGAGAGAGCTGAGATAGATAGTATATTTAGCGAGAAGAGTATATTGAGACGATGATCTATAGTTAAGAGGAGTAGAGAGAGAGAGAGATGATATAGATAAGAGAAGGGAGTAATAAGCTTATATCTCTTCTAGGGAAGGAGTGAGAGAGAATGATAGAGAGTAGAGAGATGGATATTACCCTCTATCTCTATCAATTTAATCGTCTAGATGAGAGAGAGAGAGATGTTGATAGTCTTACATATCTATTGCTCTATACCATATGTTAGATTTATAGATATATATAGAGATAGAGAGAGTATAGAGATGAGTAGAGATGCGAGAGAGAGAGGTACACAGATCTAGATTGATTATATTATATTAAATAAATATCTATCAATAAATAACTATATTATTAAAATACAAAGATTATCTATATTTAGATATTTATATCTATAGATTGTCTATAGTATAGATATATCTATATGTATCCTTCTCTATCTCTATATATATTCTCTATCGTATGATCTATATCTTCTATCGTATAAGTCTATATATAGCGTTATATCTAGTATAGATGTTTTTTACACATATCTCTTCAATCAATCACTGATATCGCTAGAGATATATATACTATATATATATTTATGTTTGTAGAGAGGAGATAGAGATATATATTATGATAGTATATCTAATCGAGAGATATATGAAGAGAGGAGATATCTAGATCGAGAGAGATGATATGAGAGAATAGGAGTAAGTGTGTTTTAGTTCGATAGATGAGCTAAGAGAGGAGAGGAGAGGGAGAGAGAGCGTATGGAGATCTATATATCTTGGGATGAACAAGATGGTTTGCACTCTCTTCTGGGTGACTGTTTAGGTGCATTGATTGGTTTAGCGTGGATGTATACATATAATATAATATATATATATATATATATATATATATATATATAATATATAATATGTATATATATATATTATACATATATATATATATATATAATATATATATATATATATATATATTAAATATTAGATATTTATATATATATATATGTGTTGGATGCTTGCGGGCTTATTGTTCGATGTGGCCTCTATTTTGTTTACCTCGTGTTTGCGTGCTGCGTGCGTGAGCACCTCACCCTTTTACCTCTGCTGTTGAGAGCGTGCACTCTTCTTCTGG
>NW_028234411.1:20648217-20653217 GCF_977035675.1 Penaeus japonicus
GCTCTGTGGCTCCCGTGCTCTATCCGTTGTATTTCGTATTGGCAAAGTGCAGGTCCTCTTTGGGTGTAAAAAATAGAAACGGGTGGGGGGTGGGGAGGGGGGGGGGGTAATGATGACGATGGAGAAGGTGGGGAGGCGGGGAGGGGGGGAGGGGGTGAGAGTGAGAAGACATAGGAGATAGAGGTAGATGTGAAACGGATGGTGGGAAGAGGGAGAGGAGGGAGAGGAGGAGAAGAAATGGATCTAGATGAGGTAGACGAGAAGAAGAAGTAGAAGAAGATAAAGATGAAGAAGAAGAATGAAAGGGAAGATTAGATCCGGTAAATGGTGATAATAGGTAGTCATTAATCATAGCTTCTACATCATTGAAATTATTAAAGAAAAAAGGGGAAAAAGAAGAAGGAAAAACAGAGTAAAGGAGAATATACAACAGCAATAAAACTCATATAAGATTCAATAAAGATTGTTGTTAGAAGTATTGTCATATCTAGTATGAGAAAATAGAAAAAATGTGTAGCCACCTGTAAACTAGGTATTACGGAAATGAGATGCTAAGGCACATTCCATAACAACCCCCCTAATAAAAGGGATCTAATCAAGCCATATAATCTCATTAAGGAAATCTATGATTAACATTAAAACACGTATTAGTGGCTCATTTATCATACAGCGTGAAAGAGCCCGTATGTTGAAAGCGTTTTGTAAACTTTTCCCCATTTTTTTTCTCGTGATATCTTTAAAAAACAGCTGTAGCGTATATCTTTACCTCAGAAGGAATATATTGTTGTTTAGGTCTACTTCTTCATCTTGTTATCTCTATAAAACGCTGATATATTTTTTCTTCTTCAAATTTCCATCGTAATCACGGAGCCATGTCTATGGTAGTCAAACGAGATTAAATTCTTGTTTACGAGTGGCACTTATTACGGGAAATTATGCTTATTTCTACAGTGGAGAAGCGCACTCTAGAACCGTGAACGAGGGAGGATAGAGAAACAGGATAAACAAACTGGGAATTGCATAGTCAAAGTGATATAGAACAAGAAAATATTTATTTATTTACGAAAATATTGGAAGAAACGAAGAATAATCTTTGTGACGAAGAATGTAAGCGAATAATTGTACATTATTATCTCAGGATGCCATGTGATTCAGATCACTTGGCTTCAGGCAGAAATATTTTTGCGATTATTTGATTTCACTTTCTATATATGATGATGTATGTTTTACTCAAAACTTGTAACGTAATATTATAACGTAAATAAGTCTTGTTCTTGTTAAAAATATCAGACGTAATATTCGTAATTCACTATATACTATTTGAAACTTAGTCAGTGGCTTCTTCGCAATCTTGACAGAGTAAGTTCTGGACAATAGCAAAGTTCTTAGACAATTTTTATTCTACCTGGTCTGAAAGATCACTTCAAGGAACATGTTTATAACTGGAATAGCTCTTATGGAGTAATAAAAGTTGAGTAATAGGATATACTAAAAAATGTCACTGTCTACTGTCATACTCGCCTTTGTTAAAGAAGAAAAAAGAAAAAGAAAATGTACCCAGTCCCCTTACGTAGAAAAGTAGACCAATGCCCACACTTTTCAGAATTTCAGAAGTTTGGTATCATGATAGGGATAACAGGACATCAGATACTCGTATGCTTTTCCTCCAAACAAACAGTTTTTTTTTTTTTAATGAAACAGTGACTTAATTTTGCAACAAGCATATTAAAGAATTAATCCAAAAACGTCGGAAGTTTGCACACCTTATCAACAGCGTAAATCATTAGTCTACAAGCCACTTGGAGGCAGTTGCTCTGTCATTTACTATGTTGCGTTTAAATTGCAATCTAGAGAGAGAGAGCAAGAAACATTCCGATCCCACGGCTAAGTTTTCACAGAAATGTTGAGCTAGATTCTTACCACCGACACGAAGTACCTTAGAGCGAATGTCAGTCATTAGCAGTCTAAAGAATATGATCAGGGAGCAGTTGTGACTTACTAATAGTTCCTGTTGGAAAATCGATGGTATTATTGTCAACCGTGGCAGTTTGCCAGTCTAGAAATTGGGAGAATGAGGTCATGAGACTCATTCTTGGCGCCTCTCAGACAACATGAATTTTGAAAAAAAGTAGTATATACATCCCGACTTTAAGGAACTGTTCACTTATTTGGGCAATGTAATGCTTAAACGGATTGCCTCTTCTTCTGGTTATTATTTTCTTATAGAAAGCTTCCTTGCTGATAGTTATTGCTGTCATTGCCAGATAAACAAACCCAAAGGCTTCCGTAAATGCCTTAGATGAAGACCCTTTGGTATATTGCGAGTTCCTCTTCACTTATCATAGGGAGCAGACAGTAGTAGAAAGCTTCTAACCATGTAATTATTTATAACAAAACTAATTATGGATTTCAAACATATTCTTCAATAAACCTACAGTTATAAGTACTTTGGAAAAAATTCTCTGCTGAAATTTGACACCCAGCTTCATCTTTCCACTGACGCTGATTTATTACACCCGACACGAAGAAATTCTCAGTCTTCCACTTATGGGACTGTTTTCGCCCCCGTGAGGACACCCATCACTGAGAAACATTATGGTAGACCCCAATTTTAAATTTCTCTAAGATCCTAATTTGTGGAACACCCCAGATCTTCCCCGGAACCGTTCCGGTCGAAATGGGAAGAGGAAGAGATCCAGAATAAGGTTGAATAACACACTTCTGAGTGCAAGTGATCTGATCTAATTTTCGCAGATGGTTCAAAATTCCAAGATGGTTTGAGGTTTCCGGCGGTGAGCAGAGGGACGACTGCAGTTGGCAGCTCTTCTTCGTGAGCTTCGAACTATTTACCGTCTTTGCAGCAGTTAAGATGACTTGGAACCTCGGGAATCTGCAAGCCACCAGCTATATAACTTCACCATGCCCAGTGGTAAACGAGTTTCAGGGGAGGCTTGCAGTGAAATCAGCAAGTAAGAAAATAGCCATAGGTGGGGTCTCTGTGCAAGTTGATGACTGCGGGAACGAAAGAGATCTCCAGAGGTCAAAGGCAACCGCCGCTCAGTCCTGTGGTGTTGTTTCTCCCTCTCACACACTGGCCTGAAACCCAGTATTTGAAGAAGCATTTGTGACGAACACAGAAAGCACTAGAAGTCGTGAGAGATTGAAGAAGACCGTGATAATTGTGAGATTAGTATCCATCCCAATCGAGAAAAGGAAATGGCTGAAAATCGGGCACACAAAGTGGACTTGGGAGTCAGTGATGGCTGCAGGAGGGCCTTTCTTTGAGGGGGACATCAGGAAGTTAAATATGATGCTTATGATGTTACTTGCTGGCGGGGCAAACAATTTTGACGAACGCACTCGATCTATTTTAGCCAAAAAAAAAGAAAAAAAAAGAAAAAAAAGAAAAAAAAATAAAGAAAGAAAGAAAAAAAAAATCGAGGTGAAATTGGTTGCTTTGATAAAGTTTAGAAGGACGTAAAGCTGTAGCATACATAATTATGATCAATTTGAACTATATCGAAATCATGGCGGTTCATATGATACAAATATAAAATGATATGATGTTACCGCAATGAGTATATTTGGTTACATGTTACACGTACACTCCAGTGAAAGATCTATAAGGAAGAACTGTGCAATGAGGAATAAAAGCGGATACTTATATCCTCAAATATTTCAAAGGATATACATTGCATACAACCAAACATCGCATTAGCAAAAAACAAACAAACAAACTTCCTATAACCTTGAAGTAAATAAGTATTATGAAATGCATTTACTAATTATTTCATATATCCAAACACTGCTAAAAGAAGACTATTTTTTTTTAAACGTACTTAAAACGTTCTTCTACTATTATAACCCATACAAAATGTACAAGACACCCGATTCTCAGGCTAAGTATCTCCGAGCTTGCGCTGACGACCTGTATTAAGAGAAGGCGCGTGAGAGAACCTTAATTTCGCAAAGTTGTTTGTCGGTTGAGATCCTGGTATAATTTCAAAGTTTGATATCGCGAAGGGAAATGAAAATTATGAAGATAATCAACGCCGACTTCGAAAAAAAACAACCTCGCAGAAGAAGAAACAAACAAATAAAAAAAAAAAAACGAAAATAGAAAGAAAAGTATAAGCACGTTCTCCTTCCCTCGTCATCAGAAAAAAAATAAAAGAATAAAAATAAGCACGTCTCCTCTCGTCATCAAGTAACTTCGCAATTCTATTTTTAGTTTCAGAAACACCTCGATATGCTAAACAACAAGCTATATTTCAGGGAGAACAGCACCTTAAAGAAGAACACTCCTTTCTGTTTAGGGGAACGATGTACAAGTGACAGTCTTCACACAAAGCAAACAGATCCCAGGATTTTACATCGAGTCAGTCGATCGTAAAACAACTCGACGTGGAATAGCATTTTCTTCTCTCAAAGTGGACCGTGGCGATATTTTACACCGTAATGTTGCAAAGGTTGGAAATGTGTAATATTCAGCAACAAGAGGAAGCATTACCCAGACAAATTTGTAGCTTGTAATTATCTAATGGACTATAAGGTCTAATGGATTGAATGTGCAATGTTATGTGGCAAACGCAAATGGGTTAGGATGACAAATATGTGCTCTTACAATAGCCAGGGTATTTATATACGTGATCCACTCGGTGAAATTGACTGGAGGAGGAGAATTTTTGCAATTGATCATACTCACTTGATATCAGGTGCTATTAGTCTAACATAAGGAACTTGAAGCTATGGTATTTCAGTGATATAAAAGATGGAACGAGAGAGAGAGAGGGAGAGAGAGAGAGAGAGCGAGAAAGAGAGAGAGAGAGAGAGAGAGAGAGAGAGAGAGAGAGAGAGAGAGAGAGAGAGAGAGAGAGAGAGAGAGAGAGAGAGAGAGAGAGAGAGAGAGAGAGAGAGAGAGAGAGAGAGAGAAAGAGAGAGAAAAGAAAAAGGAAAAGAAAGAGAAAAAGAAAAAGAAGAGAGAAGGAAAGAAATTAGCT
>NW_028234411.1:20683217-20685717 GCF_977035675.1 Penaeus japonicus
AGTGATGACGATGATTATAATGCTGATTATAGATATGATGACAATGGTGATTATGGTCATGACGGGGATGATTGTGATGATTGTGATGATTGTGATGATCCAGTCTTCACCTCTGACGATTATGACTATACTCGTTATCAATGTAATTATCATGATTGTAACTTTAATGATAATGATAATGATGGCGAGGATTTTGATAATGATAACAATGATGATGGTCTTTATAATCCATGTCATAGTCGTCATCACCAGATGCTAAATTAGAAACATCACTAGTATCATTATTACTATCATTATCATTATAGCTATTACTTCTTATCCGTTATCATCATTGTCATCATCATTGACTGTTGGTATAGGCATTATTCTATTATTGTCATTATCATCATCATTAATATTACTGTTATTGTTGTTGTTGTTACTATTTTATCATTATCATCATTATCATTATTGTTATTATCATTATTATTATCATTGTCACTATTGTTATCATGATAATGATGATTATCATTATCATGATCATGATTATTATCCTCATTATTATTATTATTATTATTACTATTATGCTTAATATTATTGTTGTTATTATTATTGCTATTATGCTTATCATTATTATCATCTATATCATCATTGCTGCATTCTTTACCATCCATGTTATAATTGTATTGTCACTATCATAATCATCATCATTGTTATCATCAATATCCATTGTCATATCCATTGGTGTATTTATTCCATTATCATTATCATCATTATTGTTGTTGTCATTATTACTACTATTATTATTGTCATTATTATTATTATCATCGTTAACACGTCCATTATCGTTATAATGTTTATTGATATTATAATTATTACTATAATTTCATTACTGTCATGTATATTATCATTATCACAATCATCATTGTTATCAACATTATCATCATCAATATCATTATTAATATTGGTATTGTTATTATCATTATCATTATCCTTATGTCTCGATATGATAAATGGCCTCATTGGTATTATCATCATTATCATTATCATCATTGTTATTATTGTTATTATTATTATCATTACTATCATCATCATCATCATCTATGTCATCATCATTATCATTCTTATCATCGTAATCATTATCATTGTTGTTGTAGTTCTTATTGTTAGCATGTTTGTCATTGCAATTATAATCACTGTCACTTTTATCATCTGTTATAATAGTCAGTATTATCATCATCATCTTTATTCTGATTATCACTGTCGTTATTGTTATCATTATCATCATAATCGTTGTATTATTACGAAATGATGATACTGTGATAGCAACGGTGACAGCGATATCATTATAACGATAAAGAAAGCTACGATAGCGATCAAATCAATGACAACGATAAGATAAATGATGATAATGATAATAATACCAATAATGATAATAATAATAGATATTGCAATAGAGATAATTAATTCGTAAATGTGCACGTTTACATGTGTGCGCGTGCATGATTACATTCAATCTGCATACCAGCAATTATTATCATGATAATGAAGGGGATAATAGAAAAAAATATAATTTTTACGATAGTCTCAAAGTCCCCTAAAAATTCATATTAAAAGTCCTTTCATCTAATTACCTAGATAGATTTTTTATTTCGATAGCTCATCCTGTTAATAAATCTCATTAAGACACCAGGTGTTAATTGTGAAAAAATCTATATGTATAACGATAATGGAGGACAGTAAGACAATAACGATATTTCAACTAATGGCTTTTTTCTTCTTTTTCTCTTTCTCTCTTTTTCTCTTTCTCACTTACTCTCTCACTCTATCAATCCATCTATCTCCCTATCTCTCTCTCACCTTCTCCATACCCCCTTTCCTACTCCTTTCCTTCCTCCTCCCCCCCCCTTCCTTACGAATTACACTATCTCCCCCCCCCCATATCCACCCCAATACCCCCACCCCACCCCTACCCACCCTCCCTCCTCCCTTCCCCCATATCCATCCCAACCCCCCAACCCCCACCCCTACCCGGCCTCCCCTCTCACTTCCCTCATCCTTATATTTTCACAACACTTTTCCCCCCGTCTACGCAGGTTAGGCCCCGCACAGAAGCCGGGGATTTTTGGTCCTTCTAATATATTTTGAAGACTAAATCCCCGGGCTGGTTAGCATGGCCCATAATATCTTTCGAGTTACCCTTCACGCCCACGCTGAGAGAAAGGAGAGAGAGAGAGAGAAAGGAAGAGAGAGAGAGAGAGAGAGAGAGAGAGAGAGAGACGAGGTAAGAGCAGAGGCGAGAGGATGAGAGAGGGTAGAGAGAGAGAGATTGAGAGAGAGAGAGAGAGAGAGAGCGAAGATGGAGAGAGAGAGAGGTAGGAGGAGAACTCGAGGGATGAGAGAGAGAGAGAGAGAGAGGAATGAGAGAGGGGGAGAAGGGAGAAAGAGAGAGAGAGAGAGAGAGGGGGGGGGGCAAGAGAGAGAGAGAGAGAGAGAGAGGAGAGGAGCGAGAGAGAGAGAG
>NW_028234411.1:20708217-20713217 GCF_977035675.1 Penaeus japonicus
GGTGGAGCTACTGTTGTGTCTCGCGGGTGGATATTTATCTTTATTTGGTATATATATATTTTTTTCTCCGCGGTTGTCACTTTTAAAAAGGTGTTTTGTAGATAATTGCGCCAGATTATGTGTCTGATCAAAAACACTAATAATTACTTAATTCTATTTCTAAACTGTATATCATTAACTATACCACTCAATGTTATAAAGTACTTGTATATAAATTCCCTGTTGTTGCTGTGTTAGCATCTGTTTAAAATACCCCGGAGAAAGAAGCCTTTAATTAAAAGTACACATATTTAGTATAGGGGGGTAAGTAACTACATCACATTTGCATAAACCGGCCAGGCGTAACGGCGGTATGATGATTACGCTAGGTTGGAATATAGTGTTTAGTGATGTTATCGCGGTTTTGTTATTGTTAATGTTCTTGTTATTGCCATCATCATTGTTATCTTTATTATCATTTTTATCTTTGCTATCATTATTGTTATCATAATTATTATATAAAAATGTTATCGTTATGTTTACCATCATTATCATTATTATTTTCGTTATTATTATTTTTATTATTATCGTTATCATCATCACTATCATCATTTTTATTATCACTGTTATCATCAATATCATCTTCATCATCATTGCAATTATCCTCATTATGATTATCATTATTACCATTATAATTTTCATTATCATTGTCATTATCATTGCCATCACTGCTATCATTATCATTATCATTATTATCAATACTGATATTGTTTCCATTGTTATTATTATCATTATCATTATGATGATAATTACAAAATGATAATGATGATGATAATTACAATATTGGAAATAATCATTGATAATAATGATAATAATAATAAGAAGGATAACAATGACAGGAATAATAAAGTGACAATAATTAAGATGATGATAATGATGATAATGATGGTGATAACAATTTGATGATAATGATACTGAAACAATGATGATAATGGTAATGATAATAATGATATTGGTAGTAACATTGGAAAGGATAGTCACAATAATAATGATGATAATAATGATGATAATAATGATACTGATAGTGATGATAAGGACAATTACAATCACGATGATATTGATAATGGTGATAAAGATAGTAAAGATAAAGTAACAATAATACCATTGATAAAAATATTGATAATGTTAATGCTAGTAATAATGATAGTGCTAATGATCATAATGATAAAACTAATAATAGCAATGATAGTAAGGATAGTCGCAATAACACTGATAAGTATCATGATAGTAATTATGAGAATGAAGCCAATAATTACAATGATAAACAACAATAAGAATAATAATGACAATAATAATAATGGCAACGATGATCCCTATAATGATGATAATCAAATCAAATAGCATCATCATGTACACACACACACACACACACACACACACACACACACACACACACACACACACACACACCCACACATCCACACACACACACACATAAAAAACATATATATATATATATACATATCTATATATATCCATATATATACACATCTATATATATATATATATATATATATATATATATATATATATATATATATATCCATACCTACATATCTTATCATCAGATATTTGCTGATGTTGAACTGGTCAGCGAAGGTAAATGCAAGACCGTGTCAGCCAGGTAATGGGAAGTGTCAGCGCGGTGGAAATGATAAGGGGCAGCAGGTGAGGCGGTGCAGTATGAGGACTTGCCAAATAGATATTGTATGTGGCGATAGAGGCCGCGATGCTCGCTTGTGAATCCATTAAGGAAAGCGAGATATTAGTGGATGTGGAGGGCATGTGAGGGGAGAGTTGCTGGGAGAAGAATGACAGGTTGTTTTCTCCTGTTTTTTTTTTTTTTTATTATTATTATTATCTTTGTTATAATTTCTTATCTCCCTCCATTTGGCTCTTCACCTCTTCTTGTTCCTTCTCCTTCAACTACTGTATATCCCCTTCTTATCCTCTTCCCCTTCTCCTCCGTGTCCCTCCTCCTTCTCTCCTTCCCCTTCTTCTTCCCCCTCTCCCCTCTCTCTTCCTTCTTCCTCCCTCTCTCCCTCCCCCGTCACTCTTCCTCCTTCCTCTCTTCCCCCTATTCCTCCCTCTCTCTCCCTCCGCTGTCCAGGTGTTCCTCCTCCCTCTCTCCTTCCCCTTCCTCTTCCCGTCCCCCTCTCCCCCCCTCCCTCTCTCCCTCCCCCGTCACTCTTCCTCCTTCCTCTCTTCCCCCTATTCCTCCCTCTCTCTCCCTCCGCTGTCCAGGTCTTCCTCCTCCCTCTCTCCTTCCCCTTCCTCTTCCCGTCCCCCCTCCTCCCTCTCTCCCTCCCCCGTCACTCTTCCTCCTTCCTCTCTTCCCCCTATTCCTCCCTCTCTCTCCCTCCGCTGTCCAGGTGTCTCCATCCCCTTTACCTCAGAGGTTCAATACCTGGTAAACAAACAACAAACCGTATGCGACAGGAGATACACGCGGCACTCAAAATAGTACATTCTTTTTAGACACGACGAAGAGGAATTTCGGTGCAGCGGAGAGAGAGAGAGAGAGAGAGAGAGAGAGAGAGAGAGAGAGAGAGAGAGAGAGAGAGAGAGAGAGAGAGAGAGAGAGAGAGAGAGAGAGAGAGAGAGAGAGAGAGAGAGAGAGAGAAGTGGGGTGGGGGGGAGAAAGAGAGAGAGAGCGAGAGAGATAGAGAGATAGAGAGAGACGATTGAATGGGATATAAGGAGAAATTTTCTTTTTTTCTGAAAGAAAGAAGAACCTCGGAGACATATAAGTATTACCCATTTCGCTAATGGTTGTATATTATTCCATTAATTCAAACGCAAAGGCAGCGCCCAAATTACGCTATCTCGTAATCACATCAACATATTGTTCATTAAGCAAGAATGTTCCTGTTTTTTGTTTTTTGTTTTTTGTTTTTTTAAGGAAACTCATGTATTCATGATCTTTGAGTAAAGGGGATAGGGAATGAGGCAGGACGTTAGGGAATTGAAGAATTGAAAAGAACGACGCGCCATCCATAAAAAAAAAAAAAAAAAAAAATCGTTATCGAGACTAATTTGATAATTCAAGGTAAGGGGATAAAACACGCTTATTAAAGTCCACTGATACAGGAAGTGGTGTGAAGGGGACCATCCCATAAATTCATTTTAATAATGGAACTTGATTTTGAAAACTGAATTCCTTACTCATCGTTCCCAGAAAGTAACTTATCGAGCTGAAGATAAATATTCTCTACCAACACGACCACAGAAAATGACCCTCTAGGTTCTAGCTGAATATTTCGTACCATCACAACCACAGAGAATGACCTATCGGGCTTTAGCTAACGATACTGAACCACCATACCGAAAAAAATGACTCACTGAGCTACTACTGAACATTTTGTACCATCATGCCCTCATAAAACGATGCTATAGGCTGTGTATATTCAAGTCTGGCTACAAAACTCACTTCCTTCAGCACAACTTAATTTGGATGTATGATTTGTTGATTTATGATAATGATGATGATGATAGTTATTTGATTATTATTATAATGATAAAAATGATAGTAATAATGATAGGGGTTATAATTATGATAACTATGATAGTGATAGAGGTATTAGTGATAGTAATAGTGATCATAATGATAATGATGATGATGATACTGATGATAATAATAATTATTATTATTGTTATCATTGATGATGATAATAATGGCCATAAGGATGATGATAATGATATTACTATCAATATAATCATTATCATCAATATAATTATATTCCTTGATATCATCATTCTTATTATTCTAAATATCATCATTATCATTATCATCAATAAACTCATTGTTAATCTAATATACTTTCGTAAAAAGGATGAAACTCTGGACCCCAAACACGATTTATAATGTAAAAAAAAATAGATTTCATAAAAAAAAACTACAAAATTGTAGAAAGTATGAAAGTCTAAAGAATGACTTCAATTCAACATACTTTATAGCTCAGACCAAAGAAACAATCACAAACTTGGGGTATATCTGCCGTGTCAGACTAGGTCTTGCATTGATCTCATCTGCCAAACTTTAAACTTTACGAGATTCACCTGAAGGAACTTGTTTCTCATGTCACAGGGGGTCTCTTGTGTTTAAGGTGATTCTTTTATTGAAGAGCTAGAGCTACAGCCTTTGAAATCAAACTGAGGTCTCAGGAGAGGGTCCATGTCAAGCAGAGAGTAAATAATGATGAATAATAGTAAAAATCAAAGCAAAGACAAGGGAAACGAAAGATGACATGGAAAAGTGATGTGATATAGTTTCGAACGTGTCATAGGCTATTGCATTTCTACGTAGACCTTGTGAGAAGAGAGAATAAAAGGGATTGGAGGATGATATATGTATATATATGTATATATATATATATATATATATATATATATATATATATATATACACACACACACACACACACACACACACACACACACACACACCCACACACACACACACACACACACACACACACACACACACACACATATATATAAATATATATAAATATGTAATATAAACCATATATATATGATATATATATATATATAATAAAATGTATATAATATATAATAGATATCTATATAATATAAATAGAATTATATATATGCATATTAATATGTATTTTTATACATATATATATATATATAAAAATTTATATTATATATATATATATAGTATGTATAAATATGATAATAAATATATATATATAAATATATAGAATATGCATAGAATATATATATATATTATAATATATATATAAATATATTATATAGAATATATAATATATTATATATATATATATAAATATATTATAGATACTATATATATATGCGTATATATATGTATATAGTACCATATATATATATATAATATATATAATATAATAGATGTATATATATTAAGATATATATATATATATATATATATATAATATATATATATATATATATATGCT
>NW_028234411.1:20733217-20735717 GCF_977035675.1 Penaeus japonicus
TAAAGAAAGCGAGAGAGAGAGAGAGAGAGAGAGAGAGAGAGAGAGAGAGAGAGAGAGAGAGAGAGAGAGAGAGAGAGAGAGAGAGAGAGAGAGAGAGAGAGAGAGAGAGAGAGAGAGAGAGAGAGAGAGAGATGGATAGAGAGAGAGAGATGGATAGAGAGAGAGAGAAAGAGACAGAGAGAGAGAGACAGAGAAAGACAGAGAGAGAGAGAGAGATAGAGAGAAAATAAGAAAGACACAGAGAGAGAGAGAGAGAAAGAGAGAGAGAAAGAAAGAGAGACAGAGCTGACGAGGAAAACAACACCTATTGCGCTGACATCACCTCCCGCATTCCAAGCTAGCCCCCCCCCCTCCCCCCCCGCTCTGTATGCATGCGTGACGTCCAGCAAATTGGCATTGGTGTCGACCTGGCGTAATTCACGATCACCGGGAGTGTTTGGCTGTCATAATAACATTAACCCTTTGGCTATTTCGTGAACACAGGCGTCGGGAGAGCACACGACAGCTGTAACTTTATTGGGACACGTAACTGGCGGGTCTGTAGTAGTAAATGTAAAAGGGGTTAGTTAATGGACCTAATTCGTAGACGGAGTAATGGCACAGGGTAGATTGGTGGCCTATGATGGTGTTTTTTTTTTTTTATGTTTATAGATTCGTGTTGGGAAAGAAGAAGAGAATGATAAAACTTTTATTAGATGATGATGATAATGATCATCATGATAATACTAATACTAATAACATTGATAACGATGAAAATGATAATAATAATAATAACAATAATAGTGATAATGATAAGAGCAATAATGATAATCATAATGGTAATTGTAATAATAATGATAATAGACTATAGGCTACGTAGAGTCTAAAACATCATCTTTGGAAAATAGATTTCAACAAAAAAAAGAAAAAAAAGAAAAATAAAAGGGTGTAATATAAAATAATATATCTTGTTCACAGATTATTATAAAGATACCAAATTTGACAGACGTGAAACATTAAAAAGGATTACGTAATAGGAAGTCCCATCTTTGTCACTGGATTATCGTGCAACAACAGTCAAATACCATTCCTGAAGTAGGATTAATAGGAATCCCAATTAGCGAACCGGTTGGAGAGTGAGGCTGCCATACCATCTATACAAGCAGGAAAAGCCGCAACTCCCCCCCCTCCCCCCCCACCCCACCATACTGGCATCACATGGCACTGTAAATGGTCAACCGTCACTTACCTGGCTCGTTGCTGCCTGATTGCATGGTTGAATATCAACGCCCGTTTTCTTCCTTATCATCTGTGCCATGAACTTGGGCGTAAAATTGGACCAACATGCGATAAAATGGGCTTAGAAATTGGCTAAAAGAAAAGTTAATCTCTGATCTAAGAAAAAAAAAGGAGAAAAAAAAGGAAAATCAGACGGTAACATACAATGGTCGCTTCGCTTCTTCCAGAGAGGCTGAACTTCAGATGTGAATTCTTCCGTGAAGGAAAGTCTAACGTCCGTAAAATGATTCCTTTTCTAAAGATGTCTCTATATATATCGTATATAAAAGATAATGCCCTTAAATTTCTTAAAAGGGAAGGATCTTTTAGGATTTTTGAGTCTCGTCGATCCTTTGCCGAGAGTGAGAGAGAGAGAGAAAAAAAAAACATTTTCGTATTTTTGGTAATATCCGTAGACATAAAGTGAACCAAACACAATAAAAAAAAATCCTTAGATAATAATATTCGAGCCATTTTATAATCTAAGGCCTTAAGCCAAAACACTATTACATGCCTCGTTATCAACATGTAATCATTTTTCTTAATCGAATCCCTTGTTATGAAGTATTCGCTAATAACGTCATCACAAGGAAACGAAAAAAAAGTAGCGCACTGGAGCTGAAACCCGCAGCCTAAAAAGTCAGCTTCAGAAGCCAAGAAGAATGAAAATGAGATCCGCATCCGATCCGAACATATCCACAGCCGAGATCATAAAAGACAAGGAAACATGGCTTGGTTGGAGGACGTATGACCTTTACGGGTGCGAAAATCGAAAGTATATTTTCGGGATGAAATTCAAATGTGACTTTGTGGCAGAATGTTTTTTTTTTTTCTCTCTCTCTCTTCTTCTCTTTCTCCTCTTTTTTTATTTATTGAATTCAATATTTTGTGCTTATTTATCTCTCTCTCTCTCTCTCTCTCTCTCTCTCTCTCTCTCTCTCTCTCTCTCTCTCTCTCTCTCTCTCTCTCTCTATATATATATATATATATATATATATATATATATATATATATATATATATATGAAACTGTTCGCTTTCCCTTACACCTTTATCTCTAAATCGTCCTTTATCCATCGCTTTGTAGGTCTACGTTAACTGCACAGGACATAAAGGCTTTATAATGATTCAGACGTACAATTGGCAGAAAGCGGATTAATTGAAACGTTACATGTATATTCCGTAGAGTTTCCACAAACGATTCCGTCGACCGTCATTTTGTAAGCCTGTCAATCAATAGCCAA
>NW_028234411.1:20738217-20740717 GCF_977035675.1 Penaeus japonicus
ATCTCTGCATCTGCTTGGTCTTTTCTCCCTCTCTCTTGTTCCGTCCTCCGCTCTATCCCTCCTCTTGTGTCTCATCTCTTCCCTCCCAACCCCTCCTCTCTTTGTCTATCTCATTCTATCTATTTATCTATCTATCTATTTATCTATCTATCTACCCTTCACCCTCTCTGCTATTTCCCTCTCACACCCTCTCGCTAGTCCAGCTCCCTTTCTCTCTCCCTATTCTCCCTCCCTACTCTTCCTCCTCTCTCTCTTTCTCACCCCCACCCCCACCCCCATCTCTCTATTCCCCCCCTAACCCCCCCCCCCTCTCTCTCTCTCTCCCATGCCTCTCTCTCCTATTCACATCCACCATCACTTGAGGAAGACTAAAAAAGAAAAAAAGAAAAAAAGAAAGAAAAAAACAACCTACTCCAGGGGAAGGGCTCGACCTTATCAAATTTGCGTTGCCAAGCGAAGTCTCATCGACGCAAGAGGCAGGCAGTCTGAGGCCACAAGTAGACGCTGAAGG
Source organism: Penaeus japonicus (assembly GCF_977035675.1). NCBI lineage: Eukaryota > Metazoa > Arthropoda > Malacostraca > Decapoda > Penaeidae > Penaeus > Penaeus japonicus. The sequence continues at coordinate 20,738,729 of NW_028234411.1, forward strand.
TCGAGGCTCCTTTTTGATTCTCGTTCTAAGGCTCTTCTGAGGGAAATGGGGAGCGACATTTGGTCGAGGATGAGGGTGGGAGGGTTAGTGTTTTTTGTTTTTTTTTTCTTCTTTTTTTGTGGGGGGGGGGGGAGGGTTGTCAGGTTTAGAGGGAAATTGAAGGGGGAGGGGGTGCTATGTTGTTAGCTATTTCGTTTATTTATTTGCTGTTATTTTTTGTATTATTATAATGTATGTATATATGTATGTATATTCATACATACATCCATATATATATATATATATGTATATATATATATATATATATATATATATATATATATATATATATATATACACACATATATACATATATGTATATATATATGTGTGTGTGTATGTGTGTGTGTATGTATACATACATATATAGATAGAGAGATAGAAAGATATAAATGTGTGTATATATATATATATATATATATATATATATATATATATATATATATATATATATAATATATATATATATATATATATATATATATATATATATATATATATATATATATATATATATACATATAATGTATAGCGAGAGATATCTATCTATTTCATCCTATCAACCCAATTCCAACCTAGTGCGCGTGTATCTGTAGTTTATTCCCTAACTATCAGATCCTTATTAGGATACACGCTTATCGAATGATAAAACCTAATTTTATTCAATTTCGTCTTAGAAAAAAATACTTTCACCGGACCGAAAAATTTCCAGATATTTGGGCAATCAGATTATTCTCTAATAATAACCGTTTGGCTTGCTAGAATAGGAAGAGGATCTAGCTGTTATTATCTTCTTAAATATAAGTTCTTCGGATTTTGAAGATTATCTTTAATCATCTACTGATTGCTTGCTTGGTAGATATTCTTATTATCTTGCGTTTAGTTTAATGATCTTTAATCCTTTGCATTCCTTAGTGGATTTTTTTTTATTCGTGTCTCTCTGAATGTGTATGCACAAGCACAGAACTCAAAATGCATTCGTGAAAGTATATATTTTTTCTCCTGTGACCTGCATCTCTCCGCCTATCCCAATCTATTCTAACTTCGTCTTCCTTCCACTATTCCTTACTCCCAACCTCTCTCTCTCTTGCCCTAGCCCTAACTCTCATCTCCACCTCCTCCCTATTCCATTTCCTCACACCCGACCTTCCCCTGTCTCCCTTCCCCCTACCTAAACCTACCTTCTCCCCAACCCATCACATTCCCGTGACTTCCCATCCCACCTCTATCCCCCACCCTTTGCCCCTTTTTCCCCGCCCACCCTCCCTATTTCCTCGCCCACTCTCCCTGTTTCCCTCGCCCACTATCCCACTTCTCGTTCCCACCCTCTAGCCTTTCCCCTTTCCCCCACCCTGCCTCCCCCTTTCCCTCATCCACCCTCCATCTTTCCCGACCAACCCTCCCCCTCTCTCCCGCCCACCCTCTTCCTTTCCCCCGCCCACCCTCCCCCCTTTCTCCCACCAACCCTCCATCTTCCTCCGCCCACCTTCTTCCTTTTTTCCCGCCCACCCTCCTCCCTTTTCCCGCCCACCCTCCCCCTCTCTCCCACCCACCCTCCCCCTTTCCCCCGCCCACCTTCTCCCCTTTCCCTTACCCATCCTCCATCTTCCTCCACCCACTCTTCCCCTTTCCCCCGCCCACCTTACCTCCAAGCGGACAAAAGGAGAGACAAAACCCGACACAGGCTACTCTTAACCAAACAGCGAAGGGAGAATGCAGCGGCGACAAGGTAAACAGGAGGAGAAGCAGCGTAAAAACAGAAAGAGGAACGGAGAGAGGGTAAATAGGCGACCGGACACATTCTTGCTTGCTGAGGCAGGGTGTGTGTGTGTGGGGGGGGGGGGGGAATCTTACCACCATCAAGACTCAATGAAAGGTTGAAGGAGTTTCAACATTTTCTGTAATATCATTTCTAGATTGGGTCCAGTGGAATAATTGGGTGAACTTTCA
>NW_028234411.1:20745717-20750717 GCF_977035675.1 Penaeus japonicus
AAACTATGATTCCTTTTTTTAAACTCAAAATAATCAGTGAAAAAGTATCACTAGATGAGAGAGAAAAAAAAAGGCATTTAAAACTTCTAACTCAGAAACATTTTTTCTTTCCTTCACTTTCGGTATGAATTTTCTCTTAGTTTTTCGAATAATTTCTTTAAGGGTACTGTAGATGACCTAAACACTAAGTTTTCTTCTTATTTCTCTTCATTTTCTTCTTAATTCCACTTTATCTATACCTCTATTGTTTGAAAATAGCGAAGTTAGAATGATTCTTTGATATTGCAATGATGATTAATATATTTGTGACAAAGCAGAAACGAAAGAAAGAAAAAAAAAAATAGGTTTAAGAAATACTTTGATGGTTGATTTTCCTATACTTCCCTTTATGGAATTGCATCTCTCTTCTCTTCGCCCAGGTGTCTGATACAGTCACAGATGTCAGTCAGTCAATCAATGCTAGACTGTGACGAGAAATTGTCCAATAAGGCTCATAGGAGAACCGCCAACGACAGAAATAGCTTTAACATACCCGGCGGTTCACACGAAACCGGGAGTAAATGTTGTTTCTTTATCAGGTGTGAACCGTACTCTGTAACATGTACTCATGTGAGATGTACTCGAGTCGAACCTCTGTTTTTAGCATTACATCCGAGAGAGAGAGAGAGAGAGAAAGAGAAAGAGGGTCTGATTTCAATGACTTGCTGCAATTACCCAATCAGAGTGCTAATGCAATCAGGCCTTTCATTGGGACGTTAAAGAAAGTCATAAAAAGGAAGAAAATGAGACACGGAGCGAACACACTAAACTTTGTCGCTCCATTGTCGCTCCGACCCGAGGTCAGTGTTGCCAACCAAACAAGAATGGACTTTGTGACCGGATCGCAGTCGGAAAAAAAGAAACAAAAGAAAGAAATAAAGAGAAAAGAAGTGGCTAGAGAGAGAGAGAAAAAGACATTTTGTTTTCGATTGAATGAGTGTCTGTTTTTGTAACAATTTAACAGCAAGAGAAATTGAGATATCCGCTTTAGTGCTCCCAAATTAAGTACTAAATTCTTGTATGGCTTTAGCATAGAGCGTTCGACAATTGTAATATTACTCGTTGTCTAGAACATGCTTCATTATATTGATCTTTCATTTGCTCATATTTATCTTTTTTACAAGGTACCTTCACGAGGACTAATGTTTTTCAGTTGAATTTAACAACCAGTTGATTACATTTCATCAACCTGCTGGAATAGACTCAGCTAACTAGGTAGTATTTCCATTTCACGAATATTTTTACTTCCTCAAGAAAATATCTAAGACTCAGATCCAAGCGCTGGTGATTTCCAGCTATGAGTAAATATGAAGAGGTCAGACGATTTGCTCTTCACTTTATATATCTTGAATTTCATTCCGATTAATCAGTTCCTCTCTATTTCTGATCATTCTATTTTTTTTCTTTTTCTTTATTCGTTATTTCTTATATATATATATTTTTTTTTTCTCTATCTCTTACTTTTTCTTGCTCTATGTTTGTGTTCCGATGCTGTAATCTTTATTTTTCTTCTTCTTCTCCCCTTATCCTCTTTCCTCTTCGCGTGTCTCTGTTTCAGGTTTTATTTGCTGGCTACACTCACGCCGGAACTATTACTTTGGACACTTTCCTTTTCCTCCTGTTCTCTTTCCTTTCTGTTTGCCCCTCGTCGCTTGTCTCCTTTCTCCTCTTTCATCTCCTTTCTTTACAATCTTCGTTCTCCTTTTTTCCTCCTTGTATGGCATTCACTCTCCCCTCTTTTCCATGTTCTACGTCTCCCATATTCATCCTCTTCATCTCCATCCACCTACTCTCTTTCTTTTGCCTCTTCCCTCTCTTTATCATCCACCTCTTCTCTTCGCCCTCTGCCTCTTCCACCCCATCTCTTCATCTTCTACATCTCCCTCCTCTTATTCTCTTCCTCAGCCTCTTCCACCCTTTCTCTTCATCTTCCATATCTCCCTCGTTTCTCTCCTCCATCCTTGGTAAACATCTTGAGGAAGTATAACGTTCTTCAGGATCCCAATTAATTCGAAGATCCGAGTATAAACACGAAATTCTCTAGTTTAAATAGAAAAAAAAGTGAGAGAGAGAGAGAGACAGAGAGAGAGAGAGAAAGAGAGAGAGAGAGAGAGACAGAGAAGAGAGAGAGAGAGACAGAGAAGAGAGAGAGAGAGACAGAGACAGAGAGAGACAGAGAAGAGAGAGAAAGAGAGAGAGAGAAGAGAGAGAGAGAGTGAAAGACAGACAGACAGAGAAAGAGAGAGAGAGAGAGAGAGAGAGAGAGAGAGAGAGAGAGAGAGAGAGAGAGAGAGAGAGAGAGGGAGAGAGACAGAGAGGGTAAGAAATATCCAACCCAGAGCTAACACGCCTAAACGTCTGTTGTCAGCCGAGGAGGTAACGGGATTTGCACGACATCAGAGAGTGCTAAGCGTCATTTTGCCTTAAGGACGTTTGCCGTATTAATCATCCGTTTTAAGGTCGACTCTCCTGACTCAAAGGGGATTTGATGACACCGGATGAGGGGAATATAAAAAGAACATCACATCGAACTTGGCTATGAAAGTTTGTAATATCTTTTAACGCGAATTTATACAATTTCTTCTTTTTTTAAAACGAGCCAAACTATTCCGATTTATAAAACACATGCACATTCTATTCATAAATTTAAGTGTGTGAGCGATATGTTCTGGAAAATTTGCTTTTCATTAGAAATTATTGCTCATTATTTTTTAAGTATAACAGAATGCAGTAGATGATCTGGCAAAATACCGGCGGATGCGAACGATATAAACTCTACGGGCCTTCTGTGACGTTTTCATTTTGAAAATGGTGTTGACATGTCGCCTGTGTTACCAGGCTAAAATTAAGGGTAAACGATGATCTATTCAATAATGATATTACAACATCAATTCATGTATATCATTATGGAATGAATAAAAAAAGAGAAATTATTCAGAATTCGCTTTTGCAATTTAGAAAAAAAATATATAGATATACATGTTCATATATATACATACATACATATATATATATATATATATATATATATATATATATATATATACATATAGATAGATAGATAGATACATAGATAGAAAGATAGATAGATAGATAAAGATATATATATAGATACAGATATATAGAGATATATATTATATTCATATGTATACATATACAAATATAATAGATGAACACCCAAGCTAGATTCATTGTTTTCAAATGATCCACAAGATCCAAACACGATCAAAGAGAAATCAACAGCGTCACACAGAGGCTCTAGAATATAACGACACTGCGCTGCTGAATGAGATGAAAAGAAAAGAAACAGTGTAATCCAATTTGAAGATCAGACAAAGAACAATCTCCTCTCCCCCTCCCTCCCCCCCCCTTCCCCCGCCCGTCCTCCCAATCCTGAAATTAAATCTAACAAAAGCGGTTTGGATCCCATTCGAATGGGGAATCGGATTTCACTTTACATGTCAAATTATCTTCTGTGTGATAGTTTTTTTTTTTTTTTTTTTTCAAAGAGAGAATTCGATTGATAGTGGTAATACTTAGCGATAAGGGATGGGATTATGATAATGTATACTGCTGTTTTTTTTTCTTCTTCTTTCTTTTCTTTTTTTAAATCCTAGTCTTTATGCACAAGATGTTTTCAATATAGGGGGTGCTTCTGTCACAAACTTGTATTTGTAGATAAATACGAATATCAAATTCAAAGCATATATAGAGATATATCCACATCTATATATAATTTACATCTTAAAAGAAAAGAAAAAAAAAATTGACAACATGAGTAAACGTGGATTGTCTACCTAGTCAGATGTTATTGCATCCTCCAATCTTCTCAGCATCAATCTCTGTAATTTGCGCCATGGAGCAAGCACAGATGAAAGCAGTACCGTGGTTATAGTCCTGATTTCTAGGTAAGGATTGATTAAGTTTTGCGATCAAAGCACAAACCTGTTGTTCTCTTGTTTTTTGCAATGCTATCGATAAAAATCAATTAAGAACAGTACATTCACACACACACACACATGCATACACACAAACACATACACACACACGCACACACACACACACACACACACACACACACATATACACATATACATACATACATATATATATATATATATATATATATATATATATATATATATATATATATATATATATATATATATATATATATACACACATACACATATACATATACAGATAGATAGTCAGATAGACAGGTAGGTAAGTATACAGACGGACAGATATTCCCACGAACTTCAGACCGCCCTCCGTACCCACGCAGGAACCCCTTGGTCCTTCAGCAGAGCGTTGAGGAAACCAGCCGCGCCCTTTCCACGCGATGCCTGGGGTGCCGAGTGAAGTAGCGGGAGTAGCTGAAGGGCAGGGGGATGGGGGGGAAGGGAGGTACGGTGGGGGGGGAGAGGGGGGGGCTAGGAGGTAACATAAGGGCTAGTAGTTAATAGCACATGTATGTCTAGCTAAAGGGGTGTTGTGTGAGTCAACATGAGACGAAGGAAGGAAGGTTGGGTGAGTCTAGGCAAAGACTTTGGGAGCGAAAAGAGGGGAAAAGTGGCGGGGGATGAATGAAGGGGAACGGGGAAGAAACAAAAGACGGAGGTGAAACCATGGGGACGTGGACAAATTTTCTTTTTTTTAATCTCGATTTTTTTCCCCCTTTTTTAAAATCTGGGGAGATCGGTAGAGTTATTAGGAATTGAAGGATATTTGAGTAAAAAATAAATAGATAAATAAATAAAAAAATAGAAGAAAAAATAGGAGGAGTAAAAAAGAATAGAGTCCTAATTGTACCTTGAGAAGTAGCATTAAGTAGATGTTCAGCCGAGTGTTAACAAGACGAAGAGGACACGATGTCTTTCCAAAAGGTAAAGTAGCACAAGAGACAAAGAATAGGAGCAGAAATCGCTTCCTTCTTTGAATTAAATATGTCTATCTTC
>NW_028234411.1:20755717-20758217 GCF_977035675.1 Penaeus japonicus
CAGAGTTTCGCTGTCTCGTTAGCTCTTCGGGCTCGGGAATAAACCTCGGCGAGCCTCGTCCCAACGCGGAGGGATAATTGCGATAATGATTTTCTGAAAGAGGGAACATATAGTGGCCGATCGCGATTGACTGACCGAGCGGAGGCCCATTATCTGGAATCTTTTGCTGCAAGAGGCTGGCGTAACCTACAGTCGGCCTCGAACCTGAGACAAGCATACAAACCTCGCCTCTCGAGTATTCAGAAGAGATGGTGTAGGAAACAGGAATCTGGATCTGGGAAGATAGACTTCTCTTTGTATGCTAAATTCAGAGCCGTGATAGACATGTTCATGGTCGTGATAGACAGATTCAGAGATGCGATAGACAGATTCAGAGATGCGATAGACAGATTCAAAGCCGCGATAGACAAATTCACAAATAGATAGACAGATTCACAATCGTGATAGACAGATTCACAGATGCGATAGACAAATTCAAAGCCGCGATAGACAGATTCACAGATGCGATAGGCAGATTCAAGGCCACGGTAGATAGATTCACAGCCGCGATAGATTGAAGTCGCTGATCCCAACGACCTAATCACGATGTTTTTCTCTTTATATTTTCCCCGCGGAGGTATTTTAAGAATGGTTTAGGAAAAAAGTTCAAAATAAGAATTTCTTTTAATCGACTCGCTGTTCATAATTCACCTTTGGTAAAGTGTTCAGTTGAATCTTGAACTATATTCAGTTTTTAAATTGATGTTCTTCCATGATGGAAATATTGAGCAATGTTCTCTGACGTCTGCAACAGCGCCTTACAAATGTGGAATTGAAAGTTTTAAGTATTATGTATTTTAGATATTGTTTTCCGATGAGCAAGCATATGGTTGGAAAAAAGAAGATAAAAACAAACAAAATAATATGTACACTGAAGTATTCCCTCTGGTTCATGAAGAAGAGAGAGAAAAACAAACCATATACAAAAAAACTTTCAGGTTATTAAACAAATATGAGCTTTATATAAATCTAAATAAATAGGTTTTAACGACCGCGTGAGCCCGTTAAATTACTTAAGTATACGGTTAAAAGGAACACGTAATGAAAACGAAGGAGACCTCCAGCAGGTTCGCTAATAAATGTAATTTACATGATGTTTATATTAGGCTTCTGGACGTTAGTTGTCGTCAAGGGATTTCCACCTTATGAACAAATAAATACAGGGATCGGGCCAACGTTACGGCTACTTACAAAGGATTTTGTAAGTTGTCCTATGTAATGCTTGTGCTTCTATCCCTTTATATCTCTTTCTTTTACTCTCTTTCCCTCTATCTCTTTCTCTCTCTCTCGCTCTTTCTCTCTCTCTCTCTCTCTCTCTCTCTCTCTCTCTCTCTCTCTCTCTCTCTCTCTCTCTCTCTCTCTCTCTCTCTCTCTTTGTGTGTGTGTGTGTGTGTGTTTATCACTCTCTTAGCCTCATCCCCCCATCTCTCTCTCTCTCTCTCTATCTCCCTCTATCTATCTATCTATCTCTATCTCTCTCTTACCCTCCCCCCTCCCCCCCGCCTCTTTCTCTCTCTCTGTCTATCTGTGTATCTCTCTCTTACCCTCATCCCCCTCCCCCCTCCCCCCTCACTCTCTCTCTCTCTCTCTCTCTCTCTCTCTCTCTCTCTCTCTCTCTCTCTCTCTCTCTCTCTCTCTCTCTCTGAGACTAAGAGAGAGGAAAAGGTATTATCGGAACTCCTCAAGTAAGTTTATTCTCATCACCAAGAGTGACTCGCATCTTCGACCGTTCAAACCTTATCTGTTGAACAAACTTCGTACGTTTCTGTTGTTGATTTTAGGTCTCTTTTTTTTATTGTAACTTGACCTTTTGTTCCTTCATTGTCCTTGACTTGTTCTCTTTACTTCACTTTTTTTTATCTCTCTGTTTCCGTCTGTCTGTCTGTATTGATTGGTAAAGATATAAAAGATGTCAAGTAAACATTCTGAATAACCTATAAAAGAGAGATAGATAGATAGAGATAGATTGATAGCTAGATAGATAGATATGTAGGTAGGTAGAGAGAGAGAGAGAGAGAGTCTGGTCCCCTGCACCCCCTCCCCCTGCCCCCACCATCCCGCACTACCCCCACCTCACCCTCCAGGTTATGTCATCCTTGATCTCGGCCTCATCACTTATAGAACTAAAATTTTGTATTCCTCCCCCACCCTCCCCTCCTCCCCCTTACTCCCATACCCTCTTTCGTCTCCTCTTTTCTCTCAACCCTATACTCCTACCCCTTTCTTCAGCCCCTCACCCCCTACCCCCCAGCTCACACCTACCTCCAACCCCACTAGAAATCCCAACCCATACATCACCCTATCCTTCCCTCTTATTCTCTCTCTCTCTCTCTCTCTCTCTCTCTCTCTCTCTATCTATCTATCTCTCTGTCTCTCTCTCTCTCTCCTCTCTCTCTCTCTCTCTCTCTCTCTCTCTCTCTCTCTCTCTCTCTCTCTCTCTCTCTCTCTCTCTCTCTCTCTC
>NW_028234411.1:20763217-20770717 GCF_977035675.1 Penaeus japonicus
CTTTCTTTCTTTCTCTCTCTCTCTCCTTCTCTTTCTCTCCTTCTCTCTCTCTCTCTCTCCTTCTTTCGGAGAACCTGAAAACCCGAAGACACAAGAAGGTTATTCGATAATTGTGTGTGGTAATCCCTTTCATAAAAGCACCTCCCTTCGTATCCTAATTCAGGGCGCTACAGTGGATTCGGGTAAGTCGCGCGACCTGGGTGTTTTAACTGGAAAATTGAATCAGTGAAGTTATCACAGTACGCTGGTCTCGTCGTACTTGATATTCCAAACACGTAGCAGTACACTCAGTAAATACAACTAGTTACAAAACATGTGTTTCATCACTAAAAAAAAAACTTTAGGTAGGTTTTTAGTGGCAACAAAAATTGATTAAGCCGATCAGTGTAAAGATCTGTCTAATTCGCCAACTTAATACGATATCAGTAATAAAATATCTATCTGCGCTCAGTTTCATTGCAAGATTTTCAGCAACAATATATATATATATAGATAGATAGATAGATAGATAGATAGAGAGAGAGAGAGAGAGAGAGAGAGAGAAATAGCAAGGTAGATGGTGATGGATATATATACATATCTATCTATCTATCTATCTATCTATATATATATATATATATATATATATATATATATATATATATATATATATACATACATATAAGAGAGAACGAAGCGAAATAGAGAGAGTGAGAGAGAGAAAAAAATACTTTCATCTCACTACATTATGCGCAGAGCCAAGCCACACACACCCTACCCCCCACCCCTCCACCCCACCCCGACAAAACGAAATTCCCTCCCTACCACAAAGGTGCTATAAAGTCGACATTACCATACCCAGAAAAAGAAGCCTAGACCTTTCGACCTGGGTATTATTTGCGGGAAGGCGGTCCGATGAAAACCTTATAGCCTCAAGGGAGTCAACGCCCACTTTACATCAGGCTCCCCACGCCCACGGCCATGATTCCTGCATCGGCGGGGCTTCGGGTCGACCTCATTCGGATTCCTGTTGCCCTTTGAGGAGCGGCACTTCGAGTATTACTATTATTATTATTATTATTATTATTATTATCAATATCGTGCCTATTGCTATTGTTATTGTCATTATTATTGATGTTGTTATTGTCATTTTCATTATTGTTATCTTTCTTTCTTCTTCTTCATTTTATTATTATTATTGCTATTATAACTATTATCATCATCGTCATCGTTATTATTCTCCTTGACTAACCGCTCTATTTCTTCTCTCTCTCTCTCCGCCCCTTCCCCCTGTCCCCTCACCCTCACCCCCACTCACCCTAACCTCTCTCCCTATCCGCCACTCACCCTATCCCCTCTCCCTCACTCACCCTACATCCTCACCCTCATCCCCACTCATCCTACCCCCTACCCCTTACCCTAACCCCAACTCCCCCCACACACACACCCAACCCCACTCACCCCATCCCTTACCCCCCAACCCAACCCCCACTCCTCTTACCCCCTCACCCTAACCCCCTACACCCCCCCACACACACCCAACTCCCTATCCCTTACCCCTTCACCCTAACCCCCACTCACCCTACCCACTCCCTAACCCCCACTCACCCCATCCCCTTACCCCCTCTCCCTAACCCCCACTCACCCTACCCCCCCTCACCCTCACCCCCCCCCACACACACACACCCAACTCCCTATCCCTTACCCTCTCACCTTAACCCCCACTCACCCTACCCCCCCCCCTCACCCTCACCCTCACCCCCCCCACACACACCCCCAACCCCCCAACAGAATGTCCGTTCAAGCGCGAGTCGTCCTGGCTGTCGCCCTCGTCCTCGTCGTTCTGGCTGTGTTCACCGAGCCCGTCGCCGCCGGGTACAGGAAGCCCCCCTTCAACGGATCCATCTTCGGCAAGCGCTCCGGCGGCGATGCTGGTGAGTGGGGGGATGGGGGGATGGGGGTGGGATGGGGGTGAAGGTGAGGGGTGGGGGCGAGGGGTAGGAGGGGGGCGAGGTGGGGGGTGGGATGGGGTAGGGTGGGGGTGAGGGGTTTAGGGGGGGTGAAGGGGAAGGAGGGGAGGGAGGGTGGGAGGGGTTGAAGGGAGGGAAGGAGGGAGGGAGGGAGAGGGGTTGAAGGGGAAGGAGGGGAGGGAGGGTGAGGGGTTGTAGGGGAAGGAGGGGAGGGAGGATGGGAGGGGTTGAAGGGAGAGAAGGAGGGAGGGAGGGAGAGGGGTTGAAGGGGAAGGAGGGGAGGGAGGATGGGAGGGGTTGAAGGGAGAGAAGGAGGGAGGGAGGGAGAGGAAGGGAATGGGGTTGAGGGTAAGGGGTAGAGGAGGGGGAGGGCTAAGTAGGAGGGAGGGAGGGAGAGGAAGGGAATGGGGTTGAGGGTAAGGGGTAGAGGAGGGGGAGGGCTAAGTAGGAGGGGAAGAGGAGGTGAAGGGAAGGCGTAGTAAGAGGCGAAGGGAAGGTGAATAGGGTAAAGAGAAGGGGGGAGGGGGAGGGAGGAAGAGGAAGGGAGGTGTGTGTGTTCGTGTGTTTGTGTGTGTGTTAGAGAGGATTAATTGGTTGACGGGGAGAGGAAAATGTTGGGTGGTTGGTGTGGGTGAAGAGGGAGGGGAAGTGTATGGTTGGCGGGGGCGTGGGGGGGGGGGGGGGGGGGGATGATTCTGCGTGTCCGATATGAATGGTAGATGAGGTATGTGGTGGTATTGTGGTAGATTCGACGGTTGTGGTAAGCGGTGGAGGAGGAATGATGGATGAAAAAAAGGTGGTATTAATGACACTGGTGGTTGCTTTGGGTGGTATGATCTTAACTGGTGGTTGGAGAAGGATCAGATGGTAGTTATTGTTGATAATATGGTGAGTATGGTAGATTATGCAACAGAAAAGGTAAGCGTGGTTGATAATATAGTATATAGAAATAAAATAATTGCATTACATGTTGTACCTCATTTCCACTCTCCTTTTGAGAATCTTTTTCTTTTTCTTTTTTTCTTTTTTTTTTACCTCTTCTAATATTTATTGCTATCATTCATGTCAGCCATATGTCACGCTTATCCTTTAATTCTCTTTGCGCATTTCAAGAAATCCCTCTTCATCCAAAATTGCCATCTGCTTCATCTTTATTAAATATTAGAAAGAAAATAAAATGATTTACGCTCTCATATATATGGTCATTGTCTCTCCCCCTATTTCCTGTTCTCCCCTGTTTATCAAAATCTTGTTTATCCATAATGTTTATTGATTCCATACTTGACAAACATCATTAACCTGATACGGTATTGGATCACTTGTATCTCTTCCATCTTTCTTTTTTCTCTTTGCTATCTCTAAATTATTCACCTCTCCCTTGTTCCCTTAATTGGCCTTTCTTGCGCTCTCTGCATTCCTATACATCTTCCTCGCCTCCTTTACATTCTCACCCGTTCTGCCATTGCTTGGTTTATGGTCTCGGTTTTGGAACTCTCTCTCTCTCTCTATCTATCTATCTATCTATCTCTATCTGTGTTTCCTTTATGTTTCTCTGTGGCTCTGTCTCTTTCTTTCCTTTATTTTTGGCCTTTCACTCTTTCCCTCTTTTTCAATCTCTCTATTTCTCTCTCTCTCTCTCTCTCACTCACTCACTCTCTCTCTCTCTCTCTCTCTCTCTCTCTCTCTCTCCCTCTCTCTCCCTCTTTCTATCACTCAATTACACGTTTAATTCCACCCAAAGGCAAGAGAAAGATAAAGAGAACAGAGGAAGACAGCCAACCAATCCCCCCCATCTCCCTCCTCCCTTCAAAAAAAGGGGGGGGGGAGTCTAAATTCTAATATCTCTCCCTTCAGACAAGCCATTTAATGTTAAAGGAGAGGGGGGCGAGTATCATGTAAGCTTTTTATTGACAGCTCTAACGACCCCTGTCAGATAAGGGAGTTGGGATGACCGTCTATTTTGTTATGATCTGGTGGCATCAAATTTTTTATTAAAGAAATAGATATATGTATAGGGATATATATATATATATATATATATATATATATATATATATATATATATATATATTCATTTATTTATTTATCTATATATTCATTTATACGGAATGTAAAGATATATAGTAAATGTGTATAGATTTATGGATTGATGAATATTATAGATCGATAGATAGGATAAAGAAATGGCAAGAAAGATGAAGGAGACATGATTAGATGGGCTTTCCTGTGGAATCTCGCGTTGTGTCGTTAGTGTTAATGACGCTGGGGATGGGAATACGCCCCACTCCCCCCCCCTGTTCAGTAATATTATTTTTTATTAAGATGCTCTTGAAATCCTGAATCTCTTTTTTTCTATCTTTCTTTGTTTCTTTTGTACACGGGATTTGTTTCTCTCTTTCTGTTTTCTCTTTATTTCCGTTGTTGGATATTTCTGTAAATGTCTTTCCATCCCTCTTTATCCTTTCTACCTCCATCTATCTCTACTTCCACTTTATTCCACTTTCCATCTCTCCTCTTTTTCCTCAATGCTCACTTTTTAATTCCCCTCCTTCTCCTTCCTCTCTTCCTTCCTATTGCCGCCTTTACTTCCCACCTTCCTTATTTATCTTTCCCTCCTCCCACCATTCACTCCCCTTTTTCCTCTTCCACATCCCTGTCGCTCCACTTTCTTTCCTCTTTCCCTCCTTAAGTTACATCTACTCTCCACTTTTATATATATATATATATATATATATATATATATATATATATATATATATATATATATATATATATATCATTCCTCCATCCCTCATTCTTCCACGTGAATTTCCATCCACATTATCTCGCCGTAGTCCGACATCCCAGGCTAAACATCCCCCTAACATTATGCTCAACTCATAACTGTCGCGCTATAATCCCACCTGGATTTATAGTCATCACACGAACGGTAAAAGAGAGAGAGAGAGAGCTGGAAGGAGACGTCCAGATGGTAAGGTTTGCAGGTGGAGAGATGGCATCAGCTGGAGAAATAGGTGGAAGTAAGAGCTTAGACAGGTGGTTTTTTTTGTTCATTGTTTAAACAGATAATAGTGAGTAGTAAAAAAAAAGAAAGAGTCCCTTACATCCCAGTCGAGCAGCGGCGTTGCGGAAAGCCCGTTTATTTGGACCAAATGGTAAGGCATCTAATCCACACAGAGGCAAGTGGATGTAAGTGGAGTAAGAACCGTTACCGTAGATAGTAGTTCTGTTTAACTCGGCCTTAGGGAGAACAAACACGCAAGATTTACCTCTGTGTGTTGACTCTTGGGAATAATACACAGACCGATCACATCTACGTGTCCCTGCAGGGCAAAGAGATCGAGAATAACCGGTTCACGGATTCGGTTTTGGCGAATCAATAGGCAAGAATGTTGTGGAGGAACTGTTATCATATGCAGAAATGCTTGTCGTAGAATCATATATATATATATATATATATATATATATATATATATATATATATATATACATACATACATATAGATATATTATATATATATATATATACGTGTATGGTATGGTATGTTAACTTTTGCATAAAGATATGCTCACTGCTACATAAATACATTTACACCGACATCACACACACACACACACACACACACACACACACACATACACACATACACACACACCATCAGCAGCAGCATCACAACTGCAGAATTGAAGTGCAAATCATAATCACCAATATTTCTGCAATATATCTCCTCTGATCTTTCTTGCAGTCTACGAACCCAGCAAGGCCCTTGCCTCTGCCTGCCAGATCGCTGTTGAGGCCTGCTCTGGCTGGTTCCCCGGACCCGAAAAGAAGTGAATTACTTATAATGTAAGTAGGTGGGGGGGGGATGGAAGAGACAGTGGGTAGAGAGCGATATGTAATGAATAAATAGACTTATTGCTTATACGGTAAAGAAGTGAGAGAGAGAGAGAGAGAGAGAGAGAGAGAGAGAGAGAGAGAGAGAGAGAGAGAGAGAGAGAGAGAGAGAGAGAGAGAGAGAGAGAGAGAGAGAGAGGGCCAACAGACAGAGAGAGAGAGAGAGAGAGAGAGCCAACAGACAGACAGACAGACAAAGAGAGAGAGAGAGAGAGAGAGAGAGAGAGAGAGAGAGAGAGAGAGAGAGAGAGAGAGAGAACCAGCAGATAGACAGAATGACAGAAATAACATTCTTCAACATTCATGAACACGACATCCAAAAAGACAAATGATGACAGAAAAAGTCTCACGCCTAGCCAGAAAGTAATCTTCACATTCGATGCAGTGCAATGTGGTTTACTCAATTACGCCCATGCACGCCTGCCTGCCTGCCTGAATTAAGCAAATATTGTTCAGGAGTTAAAAAACAACTCGTATTATTTGCGTGGCTGAAATTTATGTAGATCCTGAAGAGTTAATTCATATAAATCAACTAGTGTTGCATGCATGAAATGATAGTCAAAATGGCTGATGCATATATATATACATATATATATATTTTTTTTTTTTCTCTCTCTTTCTCTCTTTGGACGATGGAAACTAATGATTTGTTTTCTGCTTTTTATCCCCCACAGGAATAAGGCGACTTTACCCATACGCCGCAGATACACGACCCACGTTTTCTCTGACCTTTTGACCTGAGCGGCGGATGTAAACACTTTTGAAATCCTCATCAACTCTCCACTTTTTTTTTCTCATCATTTGGTGTATTTCCAAAAAATATAATATGGATGTAAATCAATGGCCATCTCATGTTTATATTCGCCGTGCATATATATAAATATATATCCTTCATTAGTAATTGATAATTTGAATTCTCTCTGTAAGGATACAAGAATAAAACAAAGCCATGATAGTCTAACCATGTCGACATGCTCACTTTGGGGCTTTGTTTACTTTTAGATGTCGGGCCCCTCAGTAAGGATAATGTCAATGACAGTTTCCAAGAAAAAAACAAAACAAAACAAAGTCCCAAAACTATATTACAAAATAAAATTCCAACCTTTCCCACTCCCTTTACAGTACCATTGTCAGAGAATAAATGTGTTTGTTGTAAGAATTTGTGGATAATTTTGTGATTAGATAATAGATACACTGATGAATGTAACAACGTTGACTCATAAATAAACGTGGAATAATGACTACGAAATTCAATAAACTACTATCGAGCTAATCCCAAAGCTGTACTCTTTTTATATCCCATTCTCTGACGTTGCAACAGAGCGGTGCAACTTTACGCAAGAATAAGAGTATTGGCATCGTCCGCGTAACGAAAATTACTTTGCAGGGAGACCATTAAAAAAAAAAAGTTGAAAAAAAATCACCTTCTGTGTCTCTGTCGTATCCCTTTACTATTAAATGACTAAAGAAAAAAAAAACTTCCAACGTTTTGATATTGGATAATCTAAATATATTGGTGTATTGTATTGTTCGAATTCACACCAAGAAAACAAAAAATAAAAAAAAAGAACAAGAAAAAGATCAAACAGAAGTAAAGGGTAAGAATTTTTGATCTGACCTTCCTCGACACCAAAGCCATACTGAAAAAGGATCAAG
>NW_028234411.1:20780717-20783217 GCF_977035675.1 Penaeus japonicus
GTGATCGATCGATCTTCGTCATTCAGAAATATCAGAGATTTATGAATGGATCGCTAATTTTTTATTTATTTTTTTTTATTATTATTATTTTTTTTTTTTTTTTTTTTGTGTGTGTGTGTTTTGTTACTGACCAAATTACGGTTAACTGTGAATTTTATCAATACATCTCCCACTGATATTGCAACAGTGACTACTATGGCACTGTTGTTGTGACTGCTGTTGCTATCATTGACAGTATTGACAATACTGTTTTTTATTATTACAAATACAGTTCCTAGTCCTGCAACTGTAGCTATAGGTTCTATTATTATCATTAATGATATAGTCATTATCAATAATAATAATATTATCATTATTATTATTATCAATATTGATATTATTATTACTAATGATATAGTTATTATTAATACTATCACGGCTGCCATTTCTACTTCATCTCCTGCTACTGTTACTACTGATGCTGTTACCACCACTTCTATCACTTCTTACGTCACCACTACCGCAGTTACTATCGCTACCACAGCTAGAAGGTCGACACATCACCACCTTCCTTACTGACACATCGTCAACTTCCTCACTGACACATCACCATCTATCCAAACTGACACATCACCATCTATCCAAACTGACACATCACCATCTATCCAAACTGACACATCACCATCTATCCAAACTGACACATCACCATCTATCCAAACTGACACATCACCATCTATCCAAACTGACACATCACCATCTATCCAAACTGACACATCACCATCTATCCCCAGTGACACATCACCATCTATCCAACACATCACCATCTATCCCCACTGACACATCACCATCTATCCAAACTGACACATCACCATCTATCCAAACTGACACATCACCATCTATCCCCAGTGACACATCACCATCTATCCAAACTGACACATCACCATCTATCCAAACTGACACATCACCATCTATCCCCAGTGACACATCACCATCTATCCAAACTGACACATCACCATCTATCCCCAGTGACACATCACCATCTATCCAAACTGACACATCACCATCTATCCAAACTGACACATCACCACCACTCATCACTGACACATCACCATCTATCCCCAGTGACACATCACCATCTATCCAAACTGACACATCACCATCTATCCAAACTGACACATCACCATATATCCAAACTGACACATCACCACCACTCATCACTGACACATCACCATCTATCCCCAGTGACACATCACCTCTATCCCTACTGACACATCACCTTTATCCGCTAACACATCACCATCTATCCCCAGTGACACATCACCACCACTCATCACCACAGCGCCTAATAGATGAACCTCAAAGATCGGAGAGCAATATCGAGGCGGGCGGAGGCGGCGAAGGCGGCACAGAAGGTGTAATCAGACCTGGAATAAGACAAAAAAAAAAAGAAAAAAAAAAAAAAAAAAAAAAAGAGAGAGAGAAAAAAAAAGAAAAAAAAAATGAAACAGTGACAATCTGTCTCGCCAGCCAAGCGTATGGGAACTGAAAGGGAGGGGGAGGGGGGAGGGGGGAATGGGGGGATAGGGGAATGGGGGGATGTGGGACTGAGGAGGGGAGGGGGAATGGGGGATGGGGGATAGGGATGGGGGATGGGGGAATGGGGAAGGGGAGGGGGGGTAGAGGGGAAATTTCAGAAAGGAGGTGGATGGATAGGGAGCAAGAGAAATAATAGATAAAGGGTGTAGAGAGGAGATTTAAGATGAATGGTCGAGGGGACAGAGGGAAGAAAGGTTGTAGGGGCGGGATTTAAGAAAGAGGGTAGAAGGAAAGGGGAAAAAATAGGTTGTAGATAGGGAATTTAAGAAAAGAGGTAGATGGAAAGGGGAAAAAAATATAAAGAGGAGGCATAAGAAAGAAGGTGGAAGGAAAATAAAAATGGAAGTAGAGGGGAATAAGAGACAAAAACAACAAAAAACGAGAATCAGGGAGAGACAAGGGTGACGAAAGGATTAGAAATCGCACTGTAGCGGAAAGATCGAATCCGCTATCACGAAGCATTCTCAGCGTAGCGGGTTTTCTCATTATAGGATCGAGGTGCAGTGATGGGTGTTGTTACCGTCTCGCTGTTTCTCGCCGAATCTCGCAAGTTCGGATCGCTGCTCCTCATCTTCGGGGGATGCGAGGCGTATGTGTAATGTGTGTGTGTGTGCGTGTGTATGTGTGTGCGCTTGTGTGTGTGCTTGGGTGTGTGTGTGTGTGTTTGGGTGTTGTTGGGGGAGGGTTTAGTGTTTATAGTGTGCGTGTTTTTCTGAGGTGTGTATGTGTGTTTATGTGTGCGTTGTTATGAAAATTAGTAGTAGATAGGGAATTTAAGAAAAGAGGTAGATGGAAAGGGGAAAAAAATATAAAGAGGAGGCATAAGAAAGAAGGTGGAAGGAAAATAAAAATGGAAGTAGAGGGGAATAAGAGACAAAAACAACAAAAAACGAGAATCAGGGAGAGACAAGGGTGACGAAAGGAT
>NW_028234411.1:20790717-20795717 GCF_977035675.1 Penaeus japonicus
CTTGAAATTAAAATCTTACAGATATAAGCTTGAAATCACTAAATCTTAATCGTAAGCTTGAAATCCCTAAATCTTAATCGTAAGCTTGAAATCACTAAATCTTAATCGTAAGCTTGAAATCACTAAATCTTAATCGTAAGCTTGAAATCACTAAATCTTAATCGTAAGCTTGAAATCACTAAATCTTAATCGTAAGCTTGAAATCACTAAATCTTAATCGTAAGCTTGAAATCACTAAATCTTAATCGTAAGCTTGAAATCACTAAATCTTAATCGTGAGCTTGGAAATCATAAATCATAATCGTAAGCTTGAAATCACTAAATCTTAATAGTAGTTAATCACTAAATCTAATCGATAAGCTTGAAATCACTAAATCGTAATCGAAGCTTGAAATAACTAAATCTTAATCGTAAGCTTGGAAATTCTAATCTTAATCGTAAGTTGAAAATCACTAAAATCTTAATCGTCCTAAATCGTTATCGAAGCGTACTTTGAAATCACTAAATCATAAATCGTAAGCTTGAAATCCCTAAATCTTTAATCGTAGCTTAGAAATACTAAATCTTAAGCGTGAAATGCCTAAATCTAAACCAAAAGCTATAGAAATCCATAAAATCTTAATCGTAAGCGCTTGAAAATCCAAATATCAACGTAGCTTATAATCACTAAATCTTATCGTAAGCCTTGAAAATCCACTAAATCTTAATCGAAGCCTTGAAATCAGCTAAATCTATCGTAAGCTTGAAATCACTAAATCTTAATCGTAAAGCTTGAAATCACTAAATCTTTATCATGTAGCTTGGAATCACTAAATCTTAATCGTAAGCTTGAAATCACTAAATCTTAATCGTAAGCTTGAAAATCACTAATCATAATTTAACTGAAATCAATAAATCTTAATCGTAACTGAAATCACTAATCTAATCGTAAGCTTGAAATCACTAAATCTTAATCGTACGCATGAAATCACTAAAGCTTGAAATCCCTAAATCTTAATCGTAAGCTTGAAATCCCTAAATCTTAATCGTAAGCTTGAAATGACTAAATCTTAATCATAAGCTTGAAATCCCTAAATCTTAATCGTAAGCTTGAAATCACTAAATCTTAATCGTGAGCTTAAAATCACTAAATCTTAATCGTAAGCTTGAAATCACTAAATCTTAATCGTAAGCTTGAAATCACTAAATCTTAATCGTAAGCTTGAAATCACTAAATCTTAATCGTAAGCTTGAAATCACTAAATCTTAATCGTAAGCTTGAAATCACTAAATCTTAATCGTAAGCTTGAAATTCATAACTCTTAATGTAAGCTTGAAATCATTAAATTCTTAAATTGTAAGCTTGAAATTCCTTAATAAATCTTAGTCGTAAGCTTGAAAACCCTAAATCTTAATCGTAAGCTTGAAATCACTAAATCTCAATCGTAAGCTTGAAATCACTAAATCTCAATTGTAAGCTTGAAAACCCTAAATCTTAATCGTAAGCTTGAAATCACTAAATCTCAATCGTAAGCTTGAAATCACTAAATCTCAATTGTAAGCTTGAAATCACTAAATCTTATTCGTAAGCTTGAAATCTTTGAGGGTCTTTGAACATGAGACGTCGTGTGGTAATAGTTAACAAGCATGGAAGGTCGTATTTAAGTGTTCTTCCTAAGTGTTCTTCCATAGGGTTGTGGTCTGGTTTAATTAATGATGTTCTGAGGTTATATTACTCGAATGTCGGATCAGGAATGGCATTGCTAGGGGTGTGGGGAAGGTATAGGGAGTAGGATATACGCCAAAGGTAGGAAAATATAGTTCGTCGGGCAATATTTTGGGGGAATTTTCACTTTTTTGGTATATGCATACAAGTGAAAGGATAGTGGTGGTAGCAAAAGAGTAAATATGATTATAGTAATGAAAATTACTATTATTAATAATCATAATGATAATAACAATATTATTAGTGACGATGATTATAATAATGATGATAATAGCAACAATAAAAATAATTATAACAATAATAATGATAATGCTATCAATTACCATCATTATTATTATCATCACTATTATCATTTTTATCATTATTATCATTATTATGTTCATTATTAATACAATCATCATTATGATAATACCAAAGTAAAAATTGAACCGAAAAAGATCGGGCAAGTATAACTTTTTTTTCCAAAACATCCACAGGACCTTAGCTTAAGGCCCAACCAGGAAAGTGCAATAAATCGGGAACAATATTTATGTTGGTCTGGTAGCTGATATGACCTTCTTTGTTTTGTTAATGAGAAGTAAGCTTTAAATTACACTCCTAAATCTGTTTATGTTTTGTTAGGCTGCACACTCTTGCAAAAATGCAACTGCAGCGAGATAATTACTTAGCATGGGGTGTGAAGGGGCGTTGCTCCTAACCTTCCGTGTCTCCCATTGTTTATTCTAGTTATTCATTTGTCGCCATTTCATCTAATTCCTCTTTAATCTAATATTTGATGAAGTTTGAATAATTGCTGCCATTATTTTCCCCTTTTTTCTGATGATGTTTTTTTTTTCTTTTTCTTTTTTTTTCTTACCTGGGCGCAATGACATTTCAAATTCTTATAGTGTGTTGGATTATGAACTTTACAGCAATTGCATGTTTATGTTTAATTATAAGCATATTATCGGTGATTGAGAAAATCCATGAGAAAAGAGATTAGAGATCTTAAGAAAGAACTGTAAGTGGACTACTAGTATGAAACAGAAAGTTAATGGAAAGCAAATTGATAATGATACAATGGCAATCATCGCTAATCCAAAGGAGTTAATCCTATGTACGGAACATATTATGTGATTTCTCTTTTTCCCGGT
This sequence comes from Penaeus japonicus, assembly GCF_977035675.1. Taxonomy (NCBI): domain Eukaryota; kingdom Metazoa; phylum Arthropoda; class Malacostraca; order Decapoda; family Penaeidae; genus Penaeus; species Penaeus japonicus. The sequence continues at coordinate 20,793,556 of NW_028234411.1, forward strand.
CACGGCTTTTTATCTATCTTTATTTATTTTATTTTTTATTATTTCCATATCGTATTTCTACCTTTTTTTGTCGTACATTTGTCTACTTTAGTGTACTCGTATTTTTGTTTTAGTTTACCTCATAGCCGTTTTCTTTGTTTCACAACGGGTAGTTTTACCCCATTTCCCGTTTTCTATTTTTTATTTTACTGGAATTAAAGTTACCGTTTGTTTGTTTGTTTGTTTCCTGCAGATATTTGCCATTGTTCACTCATAATGACGTGACGGCTCATTTATCATTTTAAGTAATATGAAACGTCAATCGCCTACGTAAATAACCAAAGACATCGCGAAATATACTCAGTTATATGCGATCATGACGTAAATTTGATTAGGAGTTAGACGTCTATAAGTTTGTGATGTTTTATCGTAATTGTTTTTGTTTTAATCTTTCATTCACTATCTCAGCAGGATTTAACTGTTCTCTCCTATGTTAATTTCTAGCTTTGTATAAGTGTTATATTTGTTGTAATATACTTTTATTTGAGTCGTACCTTCAATGACTTCATATACTGTTTCATTTACCTCTATTTTCATAAGAGCTTTTAGTCGGGAGAAGTTATTTTAAAATAAGATTTTCACATAAGCCTTCCAATTGACACTTGACTTGGAAGATGGTTTATTGCATTTTTACCCCGGCATGTCGACATATATTTCAGTCTTTTTAGCATCACTGAGTATTTTCCATATATTTTTTTTTTTTTTTAGGATTTTACTGTGAACGTAAGTTTGGCGGAGCGTAAATGGTAGATTTTACACACTGGAATTCGTACGCGGAGCAATCTGTATGTCAGGGATCGAACCAATTTAGATCTGTATCCCATTTGCCAGTTTCAGGGAGAGGGATTGATGTGCCCCTGACCTCTGGGGGCGCCTTAGGTGATACACCACATCATTTAATCACATATCCCTCGCAAAATAATGATTTAATTAACGTACAGGATAGATGATAAGGTCGGATCTCCAATTTCCTTCTACGACACTCACTCATACACACACCAAGAGAAAATTTAATTAAAAAATCCATACTAGAAAGAGAAAATCAAAGCGGCGAAGATAAGATACAACCTGTTATTTGCCAATTAACAAGCGAATTATGCTGAAAATCCCATTGATTAAGCTGACGCTTTAATGCTGCCTATTATTTTCCACACCAGCTGCCCTGGTGGAGAGTTCACTGTCATTGCACATTTCATGGATAAAAGAGAGTAACATTCCTCATCCTGTATTGGAATTGTATTTGGACATGCAGAGAGAAAACTATTACAAAGAACACTAAACTAGAAAAAGAGTCAAAAGCTTTTATTCATGCACTAAACCATGAAATCTATTGCAGAGTGCGAGGTCTCGTTGACGTTTGCAAATTGAGAGCACGATTCGTATGCAATAACATTATCCTAAAGTGCTTTGCAATTGAGTATTTTCATACGTTATGTAAGAATATACGAACATAGTTTATGGACTGGGTTTAATAAACTTATAAACTTGCCTAGCATCATATCTACCCATCTTATATATATATATATATATATATATATATATATATATATATATATATATATATATATATATATATATATATATGGTAATAGGCTGTGCGCGGAATGCAGAGTGACATTCTATATGCGGCAAATTAAAGACTGATTTGTGAACACGTTCCCCATTTTAAGAACAGGAAGTGTTTTCTTAGATTGATGGGTCTTGGAAGTTCAGATCTTAGGGGAAAAAAGTGAAATGCTTTGTGATGTGGGAAATTATTTGTTCTACAAACTATAATTACGCACTCTCTCTCTGTCTCTCTGTCTCTTCCTTTATTTCTCTATATGCATATTGTAGTTTAATATATTTATATCTAATTAATAATATCATATATATATATAAAATTATAATATATATATATATATATATATATATACATACATATATATATATATAAATAGTACATATATATATATATATATATATATATATATACATAGTATATATATAATGTGTGTTGTGTGTTGAGTGTGTGTGTGTGTGTATGTGTGCAAGTGGTGTGTGTGTGTGTGTGTGTGTGTATGTGTGTGTGTGTGTGTATGCACAATATATGTATATGTATATAATGCAAATGTGTATAAACA
>NW_028234411.1:20828217-20838217 GCF_977035675.1 Penaeus japonicus
CTGGGTTTTATCCAAAGGCAACTTCGTGGTAATTGAAGTAACTACGTGTAGTTGTAGTGGTTGTGTTGTTAGCAAATCTACTAGCAACTGTGTTCCTGAAGCAACTATATTCAATAGTGTTTGTACAGCTAGCGCAACGAAAGATTCCTTAAAGCAACTATATATATATAATAGCACCCGTGTCTTTAAAGTAACTGCACTTAATAGCAAACGGTTTCGTGCTCTTGAACCAACTGTATTTAATTACAGTTATGTAATTATAACAATTAGCGGACTCGTCTCCATTCTCGCGCTGGTCTTCCGCGAAAGTGAACCCTTTAGCCCGTGTCTTTGTGTAAGTGACATTTCAACAGGATACAAAACGACTCGACATAAAAATGGGACACTGAACTAACCAACGCTGTCGTTTCGTTCGGTCTGGTGATTCTTCAAGGCTGCTTTGTGTGTCCCTTTTTCTTTTGAACTTTTCGTTTTGCTATCATAAAATACTTTTAGCAAAAAGATGAGAAGTAGTAGTTGCCGTTTGCGTTTTTAATCACATTTATTTTTTTATTAATATTTTTTTTCCTCTAGACAGGAACAACTAAGGTTAAGATGAAGTGATGATGAGATGGGATTGTGGGATAGCATGTCTTATATTAAATGTTTCTGCTGGTCAACGATCATACTTTAGTCTGCTTTAAGACTTTGACAAGTTTATTGAGACAAGAGTTATGCTAAGACTGTCAGTGATGTCTTTGGATGTTATGAATGCTGTAATTGTCGTGGATCTGGTTTAGTAGGACTAGTGAGAGCCTCTCTCTCTCTCTCTCATTCCCTCTATTTCTCCCCCCCCCCCCCTCTCTCTCTCTCTCTCTCTCTCTCTCTCTCTCTCTCTCTCTCTCTCTCTCTCTCTCTCTCTCTCTCTCTCTCCCTCCCTCCCTCTCTCGGTCAGTTCTAATAATTACGAGGATGAAACGACATGTGCTCTTGACACCTTAGATGATCAAGCGTTTTCTGATGCTCTTGAAAAGCATGATTGTTAGAGTGGCGACCATAGCCGAGATTCATACTCGAGGACTGAAGGACAACGGCGCACGAGACTCACTTGTACGCCGCGAACCAGGTCTTGGGCTTGGTGGGCTCCACGACGTTGAACTGTCTCCCCGAGTCTTCGATTTTGATGACTCTCGACGGCTCCCCTTCTGAGGCCGTGCTTGGACCCCCGGAGGACGTCGAGGAGGAGGAGGAGGTGGAAGAGGTGGTGGAGACACCCGAAGACGAATCCGAGGACGACGTGTCGGAGGAGCTGTTCGAACACGTGCTCCTCGCGTCTTCCGAAAGTTGTTTTGGGTCTTGGGCACTTTCCTCCGTCTGTGTCTTTGTGTCGTCCATCGGGTTGCCGTTCTTCAGCCTTTCACTCTCGTTGTCCGCCGCGGGCTTACCCTCCAAAGACTTTTCAGTGGGTTTGGGGGATTCCTCTTTTAAATCACACATTTTTATTTATTTATTTGCTATATTGTTGCTTTTCTAAGTCGTTTAGTTGCACTGACACGTAATCGAACCTTTTTTCCCCTTTTTTTCTCTACACAGGAATGTTGAGGTAGACCGAGGGTGTTCCTTCAGCACGACGGGACGTCACAGACAAAACATGGCCAAAAACCAGAAGTCGTAACCGCTTGACATATCACACTCTCAAGTCTCACGCTCCCACCGCTCTCGGGCCCAGATAGTGAACGAGTTATGTTGCATTTACTCCCCCCTTCTCTTCATAACTATTGACAGGCGTTTGCATGTCATTGCACACATCGACAAGCAGGGGGCGGAAGACCCGGGGGAGAGCGAGGAGGTGTTCTAACACTAATTAGAGTAATCACTACGTGTCAAATTTGCTCTTCGGTAAAGCCAAGGAGAATGTCAAAGGATCGCAGATGTGGGCGCGAGGTTGGCACGGCAGGTACCACCACGGAGATGTGTTGGCAGGACGGGATCCCAGGCCAGACTGAGGTGGGCAAGGAACGCCAGGTGGAGGAGTGGAGGGGCGGGAGGGAGGGGGGGGGTAGGAGGCTAAGTAGGTAGTAGGGTTGGGGGTAGGATGGTAGGATGGTGTGGGAGAGGATGGAAGAAGGAGGAGAGAGAGGGAGGAATAGGGGTAGGGGTAGGAAGGAGTAAGGTTGTAGGAGGAGGTAAAGGAGTGAGCTGGATTGTCGGGGGAGAATGAGAACGAGAGGAAGGCGAGGGTGGGTGCGGGGGGTGCGGGGGGGAAACAGGATGCCAGGATTATAAAGGAGAACGATCTAGGAGATAGAAGGATGGGAGTAAAAAGGGTGGCAAGGGAGGGGGAGGGAGAGAGGAAGTGTGGTTGAATGAAGCTCAGGAGGGAAGAAAGAGGGTGAGGACAGGCCACGTTTGAAAGGGTGCATTATGAATCATCGAGGAACAAGTGATTGGGTTACACAACTTTCGGTGGCGGTCAGGTTTTGGTGATATTTACCCCCCGAGACCAGACAGAGCCAATCGACCTTTCGCGGTACCATCACTCTAAACATGCAAGCACTGACGTGACCCCAAAGAAACGTAGACAAAATGACATTACTTCCCCAGCCACCTTGGAGGAATGAGATGACTAACCAAACACACGTCGACTTAACAACAACAATAACAAAAATTACATTATTTTCAAAGTCAACAGGAAAAAAGGAAGTTATTACAAACACATGCAGTACATCGCCTTGACCATAAAATAATAAGAACAAACGAAAAATCACACATTTCAGAACCTAAATATCACGTCGCCTTCGTGACAAAAACACCAAGTAGAGAACACTCAAAACATACACATCGCTCTGACCACAACAACGAAAACAATAACTAAAAATCACATTATTTCCAGTGCCAAGTTAAGTGCAGTGAGAGTTTAATAGTTAAGGTCGTCGATGTGCCAATGGAATAACAACGTAATTCTTGGCTCTCCATCTGCCCCCCCCCTCCCCCCTCCTCCCCTCCCTTCCGAGAGAGGCGTTGCGCTTGAGTTGAATTTTAGAGAAGGAAGCGTTGGCAGATGAGTTGCAGACTGGCGATGCCACAACCTTCGTAAGTCTGTCTGTCTAGGTCTTATTTTTTCTCTCTTTCTGATTGCGTTCCTCTCTCACTTTTTCATTCTCTCTCTCCCCCCCCCCCCTCTCTCTCTCTCTCTCTCTCTCTCTCTCTCTCTCTCTCTCTCTAGTCTCTTCTTATCTTATCTTATCTCTTCGCTTCTCTTCTCTCCTCTCTTCTCTTCTCTCATTTCTTCCCATCCCCTCCCTTCTCCTTACCTCACCTCTCCTCCCCTATCCTCTCTTCTTCTCTCTTCTCTCTCTCCCGCTAGAGCGTGAAACTGTTACCCACATTGGCGCTTTTCCATAACCTTGTGTATGTCGAAGATAATCTCAGTCATGCCAGAGCCCCCCCCCACACACACACACACCCTTCCCACCCCCCGACTCCACCCAACCGCCCCTCCATGCACATTTTCTTATAGGCCTAGTGTTCTTTAATGGTCTTGGGTTATAATTGCCAAATATATTTCCTCGAACGCATTTTGAGATGTTTTATGGTGTTCTTACTTATTCTGAAAGAAAAAAAAAACTTTAAGCTGATAAAAACTTAAAGGTAGGAATCTTCCCAAGGATACTATTTAATTTCTCTCTCTCTCTGTCGCTCTCTCTCTCTCTCTCTCTCTCTCTCTCTCTCTCTCTCTCTCTCTCTCTCTCTCTCTCTCTCTCTCTCTCTCTCTCTCTCTCTCTCTCTCTCTCTCTCTCTCTCTCTCTCTCTCTGTGTGTGTGTGTGTGTGTGTGTGTGTGTGTGTGTGTGTGTGTGTGTGTGTGTGTGTGTGTGTGTGTGTGTGTGTGTGTGTGTCCGCCTACCCGACAGTACGTCTGGCGTGTATTTCCACCAATCATCTGTAATATAAAGTCAACCATTTATTCAATCATTAGATACTGAAGAAAAGAAAAGAAAAAAAAGGTCACACCATAACCCCGATATTTACAAGCGAAGGAAAACTATCGGGCGTCAACCCTTTTGTAATATATATCTTTACAGTCCGAACAATAACCCCGGGCATTTCGTATACAGTTAGACACACAGTTACGGGAGCTTGTACGGTTAATTTAAAGTTTACTTGCGCTTAATTAAAAAAAAAAAGGAAAAACTCGACTGACTCTATGAAATATACATAAAGGTCGAATGGGACAGAAGGGTAAACTACTGCAAGTACTCTGCGGTTGTAAGTGTGACTCTGCGTATGCTTTTGTCAGAGGAGTGTCAGGTACGGGGATTGCAAGATGTCAGCGATGTGCCTGACCTTCAGCGTCAGCCAAGGTCAGGAGCACCGGCAAAGTATCCTGCATGTGTTTTGGTCCTTTTCTTGTTCTGTTGTTCTCTCTATCTCTCTGCCTGTCTCTCTCTCTCTCTCTCTCTCTCTCTCTCTCTCTCTCTCTCTCTCTCTCTCTCTCTCTCTCTCTATCTTTCACTTCCTCACTTGCTTCCCTCCTTCCTCACCGCGCGCGTGTATGTGTACGTTTGTGTGTGTGTGTGGGTGTGTGTGTGTGTGTGTGTGTGTGTGTGTGTGTGTGTGTGTGTGTGTGTGTGTGTGTGTGTGTGTGTGTGTGTGTGTGTGTGTGTGTGTGTGTGTGTGCGTGTGTGTGTGTGTTTGTCCTCCTATCCGATTGTCCTTCAGTGAACTTTTGTCTCCCTATGTGTCTTTCCGTTTATCGTGTGGAGTGCTCAATGTCATCTTACTTTGTCTGTTTTCTTGTCTTCATTTTTTTCTGTTGCTCCAGGATAATTAACCTACACGCAGTTTAGGATAAAAGTTGCTGTAAATATTGTCATATCCTTTTTATCTTATCCACTTTTTCCCCCAATATGTAATCTTCCCACACTTTTCGTATCCATTCATCAGTACTCCTCTCCTTCCCTCCTTCGCGATTTTCTCTCTTTTCCCGCCTTTTCATTATTTTATTATTTTTTTTTCTCATTTTTCCTTCCCTCTCCCATTCGTTTCTTCCTTTCTTTCATTCTCACCTCATCTTCGTGAGGTTACATTCCTTTCCATATTCTATAATGCTCCACTCCCGTCATCATTATAATGGTAGTAATGATAATAACAACGATAATAATAATCATTATTTTTATATACCGTTGTTATCGTTATCTACTATCATTATTATCCCCTTCCCCCTCTGTTCTTCCTCCTTAAGGCTCTTCCCAACCATGACCTTGACGGCGTGTCTTCCTGTAGCTAAAAACACCTGAGGGCCATCAGTCTAGCCTTGGGGGAGACTGAATGCTAACGAACTGTGTACACTCTTTCATGTACAGTACATACATAAATACTTACGCACGCATACAAATGTTTACGTGGGCTGACAGGCAAACAAACTGTTTCCGTGATAGTTATGTCTGTCGTTAACGTGTTCTTTCTTTCTTTCTCTCTTTCTCTTTCTCTCTCTCTCTCTCTCTCTCTCTCTCTCTCTCTCTCTCTCTCTCTCTCTCTCTCTCTCTCTCTCTCTCTCTCTCCCTCTCTCTGTTAAATTTATACTTACATTAGACTGACAGGCAATTAAGCATTATCATTGTCAAAATAACAAAAATAAATACTTTAGTCATAGATAATGGAAGTCAGTTTTACTCTATCAAATGATTGTTATAATTGCCCCGATTAAAGCGCTTTTTACGGTATATTTTTTATATCATTTTCTGGTTCTCTGTCAGAAATCATAATGAGGAGAGAGAGAGAGAGAGAGAGAGAGAGAGAGAGAGAGAGAGAGAGAGAGAGAGAGAGAGAGAGAGAGAGAGAGAGAGAGAGAGCAATCAGAGAGCTGAGAGAAAGAAAAATAAGTAAACCGTAAAAGAAGAAATGACAAACCCGAGAAAAGAAGACAGAGCAAACGCGGTCGGAGCAGATGAAGAGTAAACAAAAACAAAAGAGGAAGAGAAGCAGCTAAAGAACGGCAGGAGGCCATTTACCTTCCCTAAAACTTCCCACACACGCACACGCACACACACGAAACGGCGAAGGGACAAGAGAACCTGTTTCTTGAGGCCAACGGTCGAACGGTCATTACCCACGATCAGCTCCGGTGCTCATTGGTCGAGAGGAGCCTTACCCTAGGATATGTTCTCGTCGCTCATTGGCTGAGACGAAGGGAGATGGGTGGGGCTTGGAATGTTTACTTCTTTTTTCGTTTTATTTTTATAGCAAGTTGCCCTTTTAGGTGTGCCGGGGAGGAAGATCTGGGACTTATGTTACATTTGTCTGTTTCTTTTTCGCCTGGTTGTTGTTCGAGCAGGTTGGAACAGCTGATATTGATAGATCGTGTAAATAAAAATTATTGCTCGGTATGAATGTAAACAATGCCGAGTAATTATCATGTGGGAGTGTAGACTTCAGGGACTGAAAAAATTATATCTCATTCAGCTTTCTCCGTAATTTATGTCCAGTGTTTTGTTTCAGATTGCAATATTTGCAATGATTTTTTTAAGAAATTAACCACAGTCATAAAGTAAACCCTGAAATTATACATTAATTGAAACGTTTATTAATGGTCCTCTATTTCGTGATACCGATGATATATGACAAAATACGTGATATTAAATATCGTATTAAAAATCAACATCGACAAAACAATAGTAAATGTCGTTATTTTCTTTAAAGTGCATTTTTACACCCACGTGTCAGATTAATAATTTCAGATTGCAGAGTCATCAATATTCATCAATTGTTCATCGCAGTCTGTGACACTCAGCATTGTCAACGTTCCATGCCATCCTTTGCCTCTCCGTTCGTTTATTTTAGCATTGCTAACGTTCTTTCACTTTTTTTCGCCAGACGTTCACCGTCTGTAGTACCCTACCGTTCACCCCCCCTCCCCCTCCCCCTCTTCTCCGCTGTTCAGTACCTGGAACATGAAGTCTTGAATAAATGCTATTTTTTGCCTTTCCTCATCTTAGAAAAACGCGTTACTTTTGATCCTCCCCTTCTCTCCAAACCCCCTTACTTTCTCTCTCTCTCTCTCTTTCTCGCTCTCTTTGTCTTTCTCTCTCTCTCTCTCTCTCTCTCTCTCTCTCTCTCTCTCTCTCTCTCTCTCTCTCCCTCTCTCTCTCCTCTCTCTCCCTCTCTCTCTCTCTCTCTCTCTCTCTCTCTCTCTCTCTCTCCTCTCTCTCTCTCTCTCTCTCTCTCTCTCTCTCTCTCTCTCTCTCTCTCTCTCTCTCTCTCCTTCTCTCTCTCTCTCTCTCTCTCCCCCCCTCTCCTCTCTCTCTCTCTCTCTCTCTCCTCTCTCTCTCCCTCTCTCTCTCTCTCCTCTCTCTCTCTCTCTCTCTCTCTCTCTCTCTCTCTCTCTCTCTCTCTCTCTCTCTCTCTCTCTCTCTCTCTCTCTCTCTCTCTCTTTCTCGCTCTCTTTCTGTCTCTGTCTCTCTCTTTCTCTCTCTCTCTCTCTCTCTCTCTCTCTCTCTCTCTCCCTCTCTCTCTTTCTGGCTCTCTTTGTTTGTCTTTCTCTCTCTCTCTCTCTCTCTCCTCCCTCCCTCCCTCCCTCTCTCTCTTTCTCTCTCTCTCTCTGTCTTTCTTTCTTTCTCTTTCCCTTTCCCTCTAAACCTCATTTCCTCTCTCTTTTCCTAGCCACCTCTCCTCTCCCACCTTTCTCCCACTCCCCCTCCCTTCCCCATCTCTCTCTCTCGCCGCTTTCCCGCATCACTATTCTCTTAAACCTTTCACTTTCTATGACCTTCTGTTAGCAACATAGAGACGTCTCTCCTTTCTAGCTTTCACTCCTAACTCTCTACATTTTTTTTTTAGCCAGACATAGTGGTTATTTTGATATTCATTCTATTTTTTTCTTGATTTATTGCATTTTTTTTTATTTGTAGTATCATTATTATGATCGTTAGTGTTGTTATCGTTTTGAAAATTGTTATTATACGGTTTTTAAGGGTTTTCGGTATTCACCTATTATTCGTCATTAATTAACTTGTTACTGTCCGGTTCATGAACTAGACAGGACTATAGGAGTAGACACCACCACCAACACTAATAATAATTCAAATTTAGTATAAATCAATATAGTGGTATGACAAACCCACTATTATGTACAATAATAATCCTGAAAGTTGAATATTATTCACAAATAACAATGCCAGTGACCATCAAAATGATAATACCAACAATGAAAAAAAAACATATCATAAGATAGTAATAAAAAAAATCAAGCACATCAGCACTACAGTAGAGAGAAGACACTGAAAGACACTGAAAGACACTGAAAGACGCGACTGCTCTTCTAACTTACGAAAAAAAAAGGTAGCGAAAGAACGGAGAAAGTTTGTATTACATTAATGAGTCATTTCCAAAGGAGGGAAAGTATAGCGAATGTGACACATGAGAAAGTCATTATTTTTTTTTTGTGTTGTTTTCATCTGTGTGGGAGAAGGAGGCATATGGTGTTCAATAACAGCTGTGCGTATAGGGTTGCTATTGTTGTTACTTACGTGTCAAGTGTGACGCATATTGGTTAGTTATTTATTTGTATGTTGTTTGCTGGTGTTTCTGTCATTACCGCATTGATAGGCTGATAGTAAAGATGGTTATTCTTACCGTTTTAAGTTTTGCGTGCTATTATAATCTTTGTATTATTATTATTGTTATTATTTATATTAGTAGTATTATTGCCGTTATTATTATTATCATTATCATATCCATTATAATTTATTATCATCATCAACAGGATTAACATCATCATCACCACATATTCAGCATCGTTATCCTCTTCAGTAACACTATCTCTTTTCACTTCCACTGGCATCGCCACTATATCTATCGTTATATTATTACCATCATTACTTGTCGCGGTTTTCATTACTAACATCATCACTAGAAAATTACTATCATCACAAAGATAATAAAAAAAAAATGTTTTCATTAAGAGTAATAGCAACTCTTTTAATCGTTTTGTGAAAAAAGGAAACGATTTTTTTTTCTCTCTTTCTCCTTCGCTATACTGCATCAAGGGCATATCCGAAATCATTTTTAAAAAAACGTCCTTCACTTTGTAGTGAAGAATGAACAAAGACCACGCTCACAGATGTGTTTTTTAAAAGGCGTATTGCGTTAACTTGCTGTAATACAAAACGTTCGTAATTCTATTGTTAAGTTGTCGGATAAACAGGACAGGAGGGAACAGGTAGTGGGAAAATTGGCGGGAATTTGGCGATGTGAGAAGAACGAGAAGCGAACAAAGATTTTTCTTTTCTGTAATTGATATAAAGTAATAAATCAGGGAGATTAATACTTCGCCACATCGTAAAGAAATTGTTTCTTCAAAGTATTTGTTTTTCTTTATCTTTTTGCTTATCAGTTTAGATTTATTGTTCAAATGTTTTTGTTTATAAGACTATTGTATGAGGCATTCAAACTGACGTTAGAAATGTATTTGTTTGGATTTTGAATGTATAGTTGTCAGCAAAGTGCTCATTTCTCAAAGTTGTTCACGCCTCCTTTACTTACTTTGAGAGTGACTAGAGTGCATGCATTTTTGGGGTTTAGTCTCCCTCGCTCTCTCCTTTTTTTCTGTCACTCTCTCTCTTATATTTCTTTACTCTCTTTTTCTCTCCATTGCAATTTTGAGTAGAATCTCATTTCTCTCCTCTGTCTGTCTCTCTCTCTCTCTCTCTCTCTCTCTCTCTCTCTCTCTCTCTCTCTCTCTCTCTCTCTCTCTCTCTCTCTCTCTCTCTCTCTCTCTCTCTCTCTCTCTCTCTCTCTCTCTCTCTCTCTCTCTCTCTCTCTCTCAACAAATGCAGAACTCGTAGTTAGGTGTTTCAGGCTATCATTAATGGTTCAAGACTATATTCCATAAATAGGATCACAAAGCTGATATATATTGACAGCCGTTATAGTTACCATAACATGGATAATAATTATAGTACCAGTTATAATACTACAATTAACTATGATAATAATGATGATAATGATAACAATGATCAAATT
>NW_028234411.1:20853217-20855717 GCF_977035675.1 Penaeus japonicus
CTACACTTACAGCATTACAGTATCTCTTGGGCACCTGTGGTCGGGTAATGTTTTCCTAATGTACGGCCAATGAGAACGCGGATCGCACCGCGCGTAAATATGATTGGTCCAGGGCGCGCACGAAGGAATCTCCAGGATACACTCAGCACGGCTGTCAAGCTTTCTCTTTTACTGCGCCTATCACGGACAGAGCATCTTCTCCTGCTGCCACAGGATGGGCTTTCCCCTCACGTTTGTAATTATCGAAGCTCTGGCCTTTTTTCCGACGGCAAAACCCTATAAATGGATGAAAAGATCTTGAGAATTTTTGCTTGTCCTCTCAAGACACGTCAGCACACTCCAGGTAACCAAAAGCCGGTCGTTCGTTTCTTCAGGCCGCCATGCGGATAAGAGTTACCTGTTCGTTTTTCTTAGACAAATTTGTCCTTAAACATTTACGACCGAGGTGTCATCATACCTCATAATACGTATTGATTTAAACCAAAGTGAAGATTCAAGCGTGCGAATGCTGGAACGCCTTTGTATTATGTAATATTATGAGAAATTTGTAAAATAAAAATAACAACCGATACCCCAGAAACATCCTTGCCAGATTCACAAGCAAGTAACGGAGGTGGGATCAGCTGTGACGTTCCGGAAGTGATAAACTATCCCGACAGAATGGAAATATGTATTTTTCTTGGATTTACTACCCGAAGTGTTCGCTATACTGCCTGAATTTTATGGCCGATACTTACATTGCATTGTATATTGCTTTTGGAGCGAAAGATTATATGCAGACATAAGTATTTAATTTCCAGTTTCCAGGAGTGTTTTTTATAGGAAATTTTCAGGTTCTTTTTCCCCTTTTTTGCCTTTGTTTACATGAAGGACTGACTTCAACACTAATATGACTACTTTTGCTTTCAGACTCTAGATTTCTTTTTGCTTCCTGGACTTCATGAACTTATCAATTTAATGAATTGAATACTGTGCACATATTTTTTCCAGATTTAATTATTTTTTTCCGAAACATTATGTTCAAATTCTGACCTCAGACTTCTGATATTCAAATTTCGTAGATTAATTGATTTCCAAACTTGAATGCTAACACACAAAACACACTCACACGTGTATGTGTATGTGTATGTGCGTATGTATGTATGTATGTGTGTGTATGTACGTATACATACATCATTTTCAGTTTCATGACTGGAAGTTACAAAACCTAGAATTAAGTATATTGCGAATTGCAGATATTCTTCGGATAACTCGAAATAGATATGAAAGTAATTTAAGTTTTGTGAAAGAAATATCGTGCATTTCATGGTTGCATTTCCCTCTTCGAGCTAAAATAACATGTATATTAGAAATGACCAGATATGTAGCAGAAGCAAAGCCGAGACTTGCGATCACTTCTTTACGGAATTGAATGAGAATATTCTGTTAGAAGGTATAATAAAATATTAATTTTTGTTTTCGTTTTCATTCGTTCTTTTACTCTTTTCTTTTATCATATTTCTATTTTGAGAAAGGGGAAAGAGAGAGAGAGAGATAGAGAGAGAGAGAGAGAGGGAGGGAGAGGGAGAGGGAGAGGGAGAGGGAGAGGGAGAGGGAGAGGGAGAGGGAGAGGGAGAGGGAGAGGGAGAGAGAGAGAGAGAGAGAGAGAGAGAGAGAGAGAGAGAGAGAGAGAGAGAGAGAGAGAGAGAGAGAGAGAGAGAGAGAGAGAGAGGAGTAGAAAAAAGAAAAGAAAAGAAAAGGAAAAGACAGACAGTACCACAGACTTAACATAGAAGACATTACGCACCCATTACATACACAGCAACACACCTTCTTCTCCTTCCCATAAGTAAAGAAGGGTGTTCTAAACGTGACGGCAAGACCACAGTGATCGAGCGAATCAGAGCCTGAGAAGGTGAGATGCAGAGTATCGGTAAGGTAATATGTGGGGTCCTGGGGGGTGGAGGGTGTAGGGGGGGGGGGGGATCCGCGATTGTAATGAATGCGGAAAATTGGGGAGATTGTGAAGAGTGATGTGTGAAGGAGGAAAGAGAAAGGAACAGCGGACGGAGGAAAGGCTTCGAGGAAAGAAAAATACATGGTGTTTGGGAGAGGGAGGAGGAAGACGGAGAGAGAGAGAGGGAAGGGGGGGGGGGGCGAGAGAGAAAGAGAGAGAGAGAGAGAGAGAGAGAGAGAGAGAGAGAGAGAGAGAGAGAGAGAGAGAGAGAGAGAGAGAGAGAGAGAGAGAGAGAGAGAGAGAGAGAGAGAGAAAGAAAGAGAGAGAGAGAGAAAGAGAGAAAGGCAAAGAGACAAACACAGAGAGAAATAAAGAAATGGTAGTAGAAAAAGAGAGTGAATGTGAAAAGAGAGAAAACGAGAGAGAAAAATGTCAGAAATGCATTAAACTAAAATCATGCATTTTTGGAAAGACGATCGCTGTTCATGCGTGTCTAAAACTTTGCGGAAGCCTGTGAAAGTAGACAACAGGTAGGAGCATCTGGAGAGTGGAGGCTTAGCAAAT
>NW_028234411.1:20863217-20868217 GCF_977035675.1 Penaeus japonicus
GACCTTAATATATTGCACGCGAATCCTTGTAAAGAAGAAAGAGATGTTGGTCATTGCATTTAATAATACAGAAAGGTTATGGAATTTCGATCTTGAACGATTCTGAAAACATATTTACTTCCTTCAGAAAAGTGTCAATTTAAGTATATGGCTCTGTACCTTTTTAACTGAAATAGTAAATCATCAGTAATATAAACTGAAATACGATTAGATATATTTTCATCTAAAGACAAACTCTTCACTAGCCAACGAAATTCGTCGTGGAAGGATCACTTGTTGCCGAGCGTTGAAATCTCCGCAAAAAATATAGTTGAGGAAATACTCTTCCTTGCCAAGGTACGAGGCAACTCTCAAGTGTGTTTTTCGCTTCTTCTTACCTATTGTACTTTTAAACTTTCAATCATACTTCATTCATTTGCCGTGGTTTGTTTGTAATGGTGGAGTGTTTGTTGAATATTATGTCTAGTAAATGTGCACGATTTGTCAAATGGATTAATTAATTAATTAATACAGTAAATGTACAAAATTAATTACAAATATAACTAGAAAATTATAAGTCATAAATGCGATTCTAGTGATGATAATGGGTATTGCTTCTTGTAGTTATCTATAATTCTATCTAATATTAATAAATAAAAGCATTACAAATTTAATAAAAATTAGAATTGAATACGAATACAGCCGACAAATTATCAATCATAATTACAATCGTAGCAATGATAATGTAACACGAGCGACCTCCTACACTACAAACTTGAAACTTACCAAAGAAACTCCAAACCATTAAGAGACTAAACGCGGACACGAGACCCGATTTCTTACGTCTCGCTCAAAACACCTGTTACGGAAAGACGCCGCCACGCTCCAGCTGGACTTCTCTAATTGAGCGTAATACCTGCGTGCCTATTGTGGCCACTCACGGTGCCTAATGTATATGCGTCTGTAGACTCGGCTTGCCTGCTTGATGGGGCCGTCGAGGGGCGGGAAGACGCCTGCTGGCCTCACTTATGGCCTCCTTACGCCGGTCCATCTGCCGTCGCCTTCGCCGCATCGCACTTTTATCACTTTCCAGCTGGTGGTCGCATCTTCGCTCCAGCTGCATCCCTTCTTCCACCCTCCCCCCTCCCCTCTCCCATTCCGCCCTTGTCCTCCTCCTCCCCTTCGCTCTGCTCCCCTCGGCCCGTCGTCAGGGCTTGATAACGAGCGAGTGCAACAAGTGCGCTGACATTAATGGAGATGAGGGATCAGATTGGTCACGGGAAATGAGGGAATCGGTTATGATTTGCGCGCGTGGACACGTTTCGGGTATTAGTAGGTCTAGATATGCGTATTCTTTATGGATATGTACACACGCACACACACACACACACACACACTCAAACTTATATATGTATATATGTATACATATATGTATATATATATATATATATATATATATATATATATACATATATATATATATATATATATTATATATATATATATGTATATATGTATGTATGTATGTATATAAATATATGTATATATATATACATATATATATATATATATATATATATATATATATATATATATATATAATTATACATACATACATATACATATATAATTATTTATATATACATATATATATATATATATATATATGTATTTATATTATACTATTAATACATACATACATATATATATATAATATATATATATATATATATATATATATATATATATTATATATATTTATACATACATACATTTATATATATAATAATATATATATATATATATATATATATATATATATATATAAATATATATATATATATATATATGCATATATCTATATTATACATACATACACACACACACACACACACACACACACACACACACACACACACACACACACACACACACACACACACACACACACATATATATATATATATATATATATATATATATATATATATATGTATGTATGTATGTATACATATATTCTCTATTTTTTCTCAATTCAGATGCTTTTGCAACCTGTTTCGCCCAATCGCGCAAAGGAGTGATCTGATTTCTAGAAATCCGTTTACACTGCTCTGTAAACACTTGCATCATCGCCCAATGAAACGGGAATCCAGAACCGAGTTTCTCCTCATTATACAAAACAGCGTCGGTTCAACAATGGAGGATCTTAAGAGACAATATTCCGTTGTTTACACTTACCGCTTGCCTTCCTGAGGACTTCCTGCCGCCTCGACGTCCGCTGGTGCTTCTGTTGATCCATATTGTTGCTGTTGCTGCTTGGAAGCACCTTGGAGGCCCGCTTCATTGCCCCCTTCCTTCTCATCGGTAAATTTTTCGTACTTCGACATGGTTCGTGTTTTCAAGTGTTTTTTTTTTCGTGTCGCACTGCTACACTGTCCTCTGTTCGGACGCTTAGGTTAGTTTTTTGTTTTAGTTCTTTATGTTTCACTGACTGTGCGTCACCGTTGCAGCGTTTCTTCCGCGTTAGGCAAGTTTTGTGTCGAAAGGTCGTTGCTCGTGACGGAAGGGTTAGGTCACAGGCCGTTTAGATAATGTTTGCCGTCTTTCCTGCCGAACTTTCCCCGCGCTGTTTCGTTAGCATCACCAGCGAAGTTTCTTCGGCTTTGCGACCCTTTTATCCACAGCGGTCGTATCTCTTACGGAGAAACGAGGAGGAACACTCCTTAGACACAGTCACAAATCACCCTACTAGCACGGCAATGGGAAGCACGTAGCAACTACAAGAGTCTGAGGAACCGGAGGAGGCAGGGCTAGAGCGTGCGCTGACGACCGCGTGTTGTTCGCGAGTGAGAGCCGCACGCGCGTACCACGTTCCACTTGGGGGTGTGGACTGTGGCAGGGGAGGAGAGGTTGAGAGGAAGGGGAGAAATGTGCGTCTAGGGGAAGGGGAGGGGGTGGAGGGGAGGCGGAAGGGTAGGGGGTGGAGGGGAGGCGGAAGGGTAGGGGATGGAGGGGAGGAGGAAGGGTAGGGGGTGGAGGGGAGGACGAAGGGTAGAGGGTGGAGGGGAGGAGGAAGGGTAGGGGGTGGAGGGGAGGACGAAGGGTAGGGGGTGGAGGGGAGGAGCAAGGGTATGGGGTGGAGGGGAGGCGGAAGGGTAGGGGGGGAGGGGAGAAGCATAAGGGAGGTGGTAACAAGGGGCTGAATCAGCAGAGAAAATGATAGAGCTTGTGAATAGGCATTTGGTGGAATTATGTGACGGCGCCACTCGGGAATGGAGGGAAAATTGGAGGACGCAATGTACTCAAGATCTAATTAACATTGGGGTGGGTCTGTCTGTGAGAATTGACATGCGACGTTTCATAATACATCTGAAATGTTGGTACACTTTGTGTTTTTGTGTGGGATGAATATGACAGATATCAGAAATGAAATGGAAACGGTGGATGTGATTAAGGAAAAGTATATGTGAAACAACACACCGTTAAGGAGGTTACTAAGCAGATGGTAGATAGAGAGTGAGAGCGAGAGGAAAAGAGACGGAGAGAGAGAGAGAGAGAGAGAGAGAGAGAGAGAGAGAGAGAGAGAGAGAGACAGAGACGAGAGAAAAGAGAGAGAGAGAGAAAGAGAAAGAGAGAGAGAGAAAGAGAGAGAGAGACGAGAGGAAAGAGAGAGAAAGACGAGAGAAAAGAGAGAGAAAAAAAGAAAGAGAGAGAGAGAATCAAAACAGACTATGTGAATAAGAGAGTGAGAAAAATAAAGAAAGAACTATAGTGAGGAGAAGAGGAAAACATACGAAAATCGCTCGCTTGAAAGACACGAAAAGTAAGTATGAAGCAAACAAGCGGAAGAGAAAGAAGCAAAGATAGCTATATAACCAGATTAGCGGAGAAATCTAGCGAGGAAGAGCAGATGCAGAATGATAGAGATGCACAGAGCAATGATTGCAACCAAGAGGGAAGACAATGTGGATGGTTGATTACGTGTTATCGCCAAAGATCAAATTGAAGCCGATTTGGGTATCCGGCTGTGATTTTGGTGGTTTCGTACCGGGGAAAGAAATAAAGAGCGAGAAAATATGATGAATACAGTCATTGTATGGATTAACGGTTGGTGTATTCACATAGGGGAGGTATAGTGAACACAGATGGATACAGTGTCATGGTATGGAATAAAAGTAGGTACATTCACATAGAGGAGGTATAGTGAACACAGATGAATATAGTGTCATGGTATGGAATAAAAGTAGGTACATTCACATAGGGGAGGTATAGTGAACACAAATAAATACAGTGTCAAGGTATGGAATAAAAGTAGGTACATGCACATAGAGGAAGTACAGTGAACACATATGATTACAGTCATTGTCTGGATTAACAGTTGGTGTATTCACATAGGGGAGGTATAGTGAACACAAATAAATACAGTGTCAAAGTATGGAATAAAAGTAGGTACATGCACATAGAGGAAGTACAGTGAACACAGATGAATACAGTGTCATGGTATGGAATAAAAGTAGGTACATTCACATTAGGAAAGTACAGTGAACGCAGTAATTTCTCATTATCTTTTTTAATTATAAACTCAGTCATTAAATTACCATCAAAAAGAAATGTCTGATGTTTAGCTACGGGGACTTATGCAATGCCGTGCCACTTGAATCACAGATGAGGGTAGCGAGAGGGTTGAAAGTACAGAGGCAATATAGCATAATCGTGACGCATGTGGAAATAATACTAAGCTGGTGCATTTGAGAACATTAAGATGGGGCATTAAGATAAAGATATAATAGATAGGGGGGGGGGAGATAAATAGAAGAAGAAGAAGAAGGTTAGATAAAAAGAGAGAGAGAGGGAATTGAGAGAGATAAAGAAGGAAAGAAGAGTGACGAATAGAGAGAGGGAGACAAGAAGTACAGAGGCTGAGGTGCCACGCCTTCTTGATGACGTCGGATAATGATAGATAGTCATCCTCCATCCTCTATCCCCCCCACCCCCACACCCCCACCCGGCCCCTCCCTCAA
>NW_028234411.1:20878217-20885717 GCF_977035675.1 Penaeus japonicus
ACTCCGGCCCTCCAGAAGCTGTGAGTGGTGCGGCCGCACAATCTAGCATAGCTGAGACTATGTGGCCCTCCGGACACGTATGGGACTGGGATGATTGAAACTGTTTGGCTCTGCGGTATAGACTGGTAAGGAAGGGCAAAACTGTATATCCCTACGGACTGAAAATGCCAAGACTGCCCTACAGGCATATGCTGACATGACTGAGACTGTGGTCCTATAGTCTGTTATAACAACAGCTTCTTAACTTTACAGACTGGTATTGCAGAGACTGTGACCCTTGCAGTCTGTCTTGGCTGAGAGTGGCACTGTGGAGCCTGCGTGGCCCAATAGATCGCCATGGCCGAGACTGGTTTCACAGACTGGTATCACTGAGATTTTGTGGTCTTGGCTGAGATAGTGTGTGTGGCCCTCCAGTTTTGATTGTTAGAGTTTATTAATATTGGCATTTCCTCTTGATGCAACCTGGAATATTTGTTTTTGTTTTCTTATGTTGGGAGGAGTATCAACTGCTTCTCAGGTAATGTGAGTAGTTTACTGTAAAGAAGAAAGTCGGTGAAATTCCTCTTTTCACAAAGAAAGAATGCATTGCTTAAGGGTTTTCAACAGGTATTATTGAACCGATATGGAACTATATTGAGGAATTTTATATGAAATCATCAAACATCTGCAATCATTGCAGAAAGGAGTATTTAGATATTTGAAGCAAAAAATTGTAACATGGAAACAATAATGAATAAGGGTTGTAATTTACTTGTGTGCAATATAATTTCTAGTTTCACCATAGTCTTGCCATGACACCTCTCTCAACAGTCCTTTGTTGTAAACCTTGATTTCTGTACAGGTGTAGTTTTGCAGCACTGGACCTTAAAGGTTGTGTTTATTGAGGTCTTATGTATGAATAAAACTTTTGATTTTGCCCCATCTTTCACCAGTGTATGAAAGCTGCCATCTTACTTTTTTTTGTTTCTGTTTTTTTGCTTATTTCCTTGTCTCTTAATCATTATTTTTATACAGCCCTCTAAAAAGCACAACCAACTTTTCTTATTCTGATCTATGACCTATACCCTGTTTTGTACATTACTTTGATTATTGTTTGCTTACTTCTTATTTTCTGTGTATCTTTCATGTCTTTCAACCAGCTGCAACTTTCTACCTCATTTCTCTCTGTGAATAAATAGATAAATGATGTAAACAAAGACACATACACACACACACACACACACACACACACACACACACACACACACACACACACACACACACACACACACACACACACACACACACACACACACACACACACACACACACACACACATGGACAAATGGTCAGATACAAATACTCTTTCTCTCTCTCTCTCTCTCTCTCTCTCTCTCTCTCTCTCTCTCTCTCTCTCTCTCTCTCTCTCTCTCTCTCTCTCTCTCTCTCTCTCTCTCTCTCTCTCTTCTCTCTCTCTCTCTCTCTCTCTCTCTCTCTCTCTCTCTCTCTCTCTCTCTCTCTCTCTCTCTCTCTCTCTCTCTCTCTCTCTCTCTCTCTCTCTCTTTCTCTTTCTCCCTTTCTATCCCTTTCTGTCCCTCTATATGACTAATACTTTTTCTTCTCTCATGCTTTCCATTTCAAAATATGAAATCAGACTTCTTTTCTTGAACAGGACTTTTGAAACAAATCTAATTTATTCCCTTATGACTTGACCAGTTACCTATTAAGCACAAAGAATATGACTAGATAGAGATATCTGGTTGGAAAAGTCAAATAGTATGAATATAAGAGAAACTGGGTGTACATTTTCACTTGTATTCAATTTCTAGTCTATGTATAACTCTACAAATTCATCTAACCCCAGCAGATGTCACAGCACAAGTAGAGTAAGAAAGTTTGTGTTGGGCCTTGCTGTTATAACTTCCCTATTTATGATACATCAAAAGTATTTATTGAATTGAATTGTGCATTGCCCCCACATACTCTGCAACAAACGTTACTTGTTCATCTGAGCTTGTTTTTTGCTTTTCATGTTCACCATTATTATCATTATATCAGTTCCTCCATTACAAGAGGAGTTCATATCTATATCCCATAGAAGCTATGAGCCAGATAACCTCCTGGTCACATTTATTGATGGAATCCATTACTCTGCCTATATTCCTTACTTTGTGCAAGCTCATTGAGTTTTAAAGGCAATATGAGAATACTTCACTCTTTACACATGCTGTCATGTCAGGTTTTCCCTCTTGCCTCAAGTTATTTCATAGTAGTATTGGTTTTGTAAACGTGACAGACAGGGTGACGGTTTCTTATCCTTTCCTCTCCTTTCTGTAATACCTGTTATTTTAGATAGTAACCAAGATGTCCATAATGTTTATGGTTGTGTTCCTTGTTCTGTGTTCTTAAATCTCCTCCTTTTGGTATGTATTTGTGGCTGGAATCCTGATTGTGCACTGTTTCTCTCCACAACAAATTGCCCCTTTTAAGAATTCTTTATTGTAATTATTTATTTTTAGAAATGTGAGGGTGCTTAGTACCTCAATCAGGGTAGTATCAAAGGAATGACATGAAAAATAAGTATTGACTTAGAAATCAATTTCAATGAA
The DNA here is from genome assembly GCF_977035675.1 of Penaeus japonicus. NCBI lineage: Eukaryota > Metazoa > Arthropoda > Malacostraca > Decapoda > Penaeidae > Penaeus > Penaeus japonicus. Next base: position 20,880,807 of record NW_028234411.1, read on the forward strand.
GTGGCATGAATTTTACCACAAAGGTGCATATTATGACAAAAGGGCTTATTAAAGAAGACCAAGGCAAAGACCTAGATGTTAAGGGATTGACTGTAGGGAACAATTTAATAGATGTAGAAAGATTAAACTTAGAATGAAGATACATGGAACTGTTCCTCTTGGAGTAGTGCACAATATGCATTTCAGTTCAAGTTTTGTAAATAGCTATGAGTTGAAAGCTAATTTAAAAATAGACAAAATTGATATTCCAAAAGTTTACAATTTCAGAAATGGTTTTTTTTAGAGTTGGAGATTTTTAGTCACTCCTTTGTTACTATTCTTTACTTATAGGTGCCACTTCTTCCGTATGGAATTTATATTACTATGCTCTGTCAATTGTTTAATAATCATCATATCCTTGGACTGCCTCAATCATAAGTTTAAAAGAGAATTTTCTTATACATAATTTTCTGCTATTGTGTTGTGGCTGTGACTTGAGTGTCTGTTTTTATTTATTTTCATTCATTTTTCTTTTCTTTTAGATGATATGTATCCTCTTTTCCCCAGTTATCCAACTATTTATTATTATCACTTTAATGGTTGTTATCATTACTATTCTGAATAGAAGTATATTGCTATATTTAATATAATCATCCTTATTCGTATCATTGCTATTGGTATGATTTCTATTCTTTCAGCAATGGACATCTCAATATCAGACAGATTAAGAAAAACAGTTTGCCGTCATTACTCTCAAATGATTATTTACTTCTTAAGCACTATATAAAATTAAAAATATTCCATTAGATAATTGTACTTATAATTAATTATATTCAGTTGTGCCAAAATGTTATTTCAGCTAATTTTAAAATAGAATCTCACTTTATATATTGTTCTGATTAAAATCTATTTCTTCCTATTTAAGAATTATGATAGTGAAAAAATGACTTTAAAACTTTAATCTCTCTCTTTCTCTTTCTCTCTCTCTTTCCATTTCCTTCCCTCTATGTCTCTGTCTCTTTCTGCCTATGTCTCTGTCTGTCACTCTCTCTGTCTCTTTCTGTCACTTTCACTGTTTCTCTCTGTTTCTCTCTGTTTCTCTATGTCTCTCTATTTCTCTATTTCTCTGTTTCTTTGCTATTCTGTTTCTCTATATCTCTCTTTGTTTCTCTCTCTCTCTCTCTCTCTCTCTCTCTCTCTCTCTCTCTCTCTCTCTCTCTCTCTCTCTCTCTCTCTCTCTCTCTCTCTCTCTCTCTCTCTCTCTCTCTCTCTCTCTCTCTCTCTCCCTCTCCCTCTTCCTCTTCCTCTTCCTCTTCCTCTTCCTCTTCCTCTTCCTCTTCCTCTTCCTCTTCCTCTTCCTCTTCCTCTCCCTCTCCCTCTCCCTCTCCCTCTCCCTCTCCCTCTCCCTCTCCCTCTCCCTCTCTCTCTCTTTCTCTCTCTGTCACACTCTCTCTCTCAAATTTAAAACTTGAAGTATGTTCCCTTCACTCTATTAAAGAATGGCAACTTAAGAGATACTTATTAAAAGAAATGATTAATAAGAGCTATCAATAATAAGAAAGCAAATGAGTACTTGGTGTGGCTGGATAGTGCAAGAAATTGTAAAATAAGTATTGTAAAAAAAGAAATTTAATTTTAAGCATGAGGTATTTGTGTATTCTTTGGTTTATGATATAGTACCTTTGTTAAGAGACATTTTTTTCTTCAACACAGCTTTATCATGATTAGCAAAATTAAAACCAAGTGATTATGCAAATAACATGATGTATCTAGTAACAAAAATGACAAGGATGTAGCTGCATTTTATGTTTATAGGCTCATTATTTTTTATCTTATGTGATAGAACCAAGTTTGTAATAGTTGAGAGTGTGACTAACTTCTTACTTACTTCTGTAAATATGGAATTTACAAGTGAATGTCAAAAAAGTATATGATGATTATGTACAGTGAGTTTGTGAATGTTAAGAGTATTTCTTGTTAGATACTTTAAGGTACTTGATAATTTACATATTGATTATAAGTAAAGAATAATCAAATTGTTACACTACATAAAGATATCTAGTCAAAAACATATCAGTATTTTATTATTGAAGGTTGGTATAAGGTGAAAATTATCATCATCAATTGGTAAGAAAATAAAGTGTTATAAAAATGCTACACATAGATACTGTACATGCAGATGCTTGGTTATGCATGTATACAAACATTTATAATTGTATTTGTATTGTCATACTCTCACACTCAAAGTCACACCCAAACTCACACTCACAGTCACACCCACACTCACACTCACACTCACGCTCACACTCACACTCACACTCACACTCACACTCACACTCACACTCACACTCACACTCACACTCACACTCACACTCACACTCACACTCACACTCACACTCACACTCACACTCACACTCACACTCACACTCACACTCAAACACACACATATACATGAAGTAGATATATAAACTGACAATTGTTTATTCATAATATCAATCAGTTTAAAAAAAGAACAAAGATTTTGTCACGATTTTTTAACTAAGAACCTGGTTTAATATATGTGGGTTATTTTTTTCAATATGGATTATGATTTGTGACTATGCTGATTGCACCAACATGTTTCACATAGTTGGTTGTGTCATGTTGGAATATTTGTCATGCAAGAAGAAAAATCCTTTTTTTTTAATGATATTAAAATTTCTTTTTACATGGAAAAGTCAGAGTTGCACGACAATACAAAGAAGAAATGTATCAGAGATAATGAGAAAATTATTGTATAAAGAAATAATTTTGTAGTCTTTTGGTGCTCATGTCACACTTCAGCTTAGTAGCAAATATAGCATATTTATTCTTCTATAAGATGTAATATGCAAATAAGTATTACATCATTGATCTATTCAGTATGAATATTTTCATTATAGATTTGAAAAAACGAAAATTACATTTAGGATTCATGTTTTTGCGCTCTACCTTTGTATGGTGTATTTTCATAGAGTATTAAGAACCTTTGTATACTATTTAAGAAATTGAATTTGCCAAATCAAGTCTAGTTTGATATTAATATTCAACTCACGAAAAATAACCATAAAGAGTACGAATATTTCAATTCTTGTATGCTATCTATTCAGTATTTCTGTCAATATCATATTATTTTGCTTTACAAATGACTATCTTGAATGACTCATTTAAATGGTTTAAGACAATAATACAGTATGTATCAACTGTTGCTATCATGCCAGTGCTGTGATTTGCAATGCTGTAGTGCTATGTATGCCAAAATATAGCATGAAATAATATAATGTAGCACAGATATAACAGGAGGAAAAAAGCATATTATGTTTTGTTTGATTTCTGTTGATTTCAATATCTTTGCTTGCTTTAATTGAGATGTCTTCAGTCTAGTTTAAGATGTATCTGATTAACTGAAAAAGCAATCTATCCCATGACAGCATTTACAGATTAAACCATTATTTTTCTCGAAATTCTGTGTTTTACATCTTTTTCTTCTATTTATAGTATATTTTGATAAGTTTTCATAAAATCTCTGATTGTAGATTATGAATCTCCTTACATCTTGTATTATTTACCAACAAGAACTTTATTTTTTTATGTTATTAAACTCAAGGTACAGAATTCAGATGAATACATTTATTGAATTTCATTACATGAATCAATATTATCATCAGTGAATGGATTCTTTTTTCAAAAGTAAGGTCTAGCTCTACAATATTTCACTTTATTTGATATTCTCAATAAAGTTAATTGAGATAAATGTACTGATGCCGAGTAATGCATCTTATTGTTATCTTGCATTTTTAAAGAAATATTATCAAATAGTCATCTTGAGGAAAGTATGATTGTTAGGTCACCTCTTGACAAAAAAAAAGAAAGATTATAGTGATAATGATAAGTGGCATATTGTAAAAATATATAGCATATTGTAAAAGTGCAAGTGTTTTGTCAGACTCTGTGATGATATTGGTGACAGTGAGAAAATGAAAATTCTGAAGTCTGGTTGTATAAAAAAGTTTCAAATGAATGTAGACCTTGTTTGAGTAAAACTAAAGAGAGCTGTAAGATACGTGTGCACTGTACTTTTGTGATAGTTACATATATAGGCTATTAGATTTTCTTAATTGTTGGGAAATGATAGTTCTTGCAGCGGCATGTTGTTATTTTTCTTTAGTTTCTTTTTGATGGCAGTTCATACTGATCAATGAAGAAAATGAAACGAATGAGTGTGGTTTCTTTAGGTTGAGACTGTGAATTTGGTGCCTTTCAGAAACATGAAGAGGACTTGCTTTTGGAATGTTAGTGCTTGATGTGTCTGGTATTCAGCAACCCTGCTTATCTTACAAAGACTTAGTTTTGAGTTCCATGTGATGTGTACAGCTGTTCAAAAGCAGTCGCTTGTCTCCGTAAAGTTTGGTGTTGTGCAGATGAACTGTTTGCATGTACAGTTTCTGTTTTATTTGCATAACAGTAAGTTAGCGCATCGTGTATTTATTTCTCATGTAACCTTGGCTTTGGTGTTGGTTATTTGGTATATTAAAGTTTTGCAAATTTGTATTATGAATATTAGCTGGTTGTCAAGCAGAAGGCTGGAGCAAGATATATGGGTTATGATTAGGTTTGGTTATATGTATGCAAAGAATTTGATCGAGCTTTTAGGTAAAGTTTTGCTACCTATAGACACATAAACTTATTATACAGAGAAATAGCTGTAGGATCATTTAATTTAGCTGATATACCAATGTTATGAGTATATATATTTTTCTTTGAGTAATATATTCTTTTAATTCTTGACTGTCCTAAAGTAGCCAGAACTTAGCTGGAATGGAAGCTTTTAATTTTAGCATTTTGGAACTTGAGATCAAATTATAAAAGTATTTCATTTGAATTAAAGAATTTAAGCTTTAACTTTTATCTAAA
>NW_028234411.1:20893217-20895717 GCF_977035675.1 Penaeus japonicus
AAACCAGCATACGTCCCTGAATACAAACAAAACAAATCAGTATGCATTAAACTCCTATAAACAAACAAACAAACAAACAAAGAAAAACAGAAGTCATTCCTTCCCTCCTCCCTCTTCTATTGCCCATCCCCCTCGGATTCATCCTCATCCTTCTTAATCACAGGCTCCACATTTTCGGCCTCCTTGGCAAATTCCTTCAGCACGCGTTCCAACACCTTTTTATTCTTCGGCTGCCTATAATACCTCTCCCGCCACTCTATGTAGAGGTCCGAATCGCCGGATTTCGACCAGCGGCTGTTGTAGTTGAACTGGGTGTTCGGAACGCTTCGAGTCCTTTCGTCTGTTCTGAGGGTCTTCGCTTGGTGGCCGCAGGAACAGTTGGAGACATCCATAAGAAAGAGGGAAAGGAGGAGGAGGGAGAGGAGGAGAGGAGGAGGGGGGAGAGAATGGATTAAAGGATGGTGTTTGAGAATGGGGGTATAAAGAGGGGGAGGGGGGGGTTTAATGGGATGGAATGGGGATTGAAGGGAGATAAATAGGGAAATGTAAGGAGAGAAAACCTGAGGAGGTAATTTATTTTAGATTAGTTTGCTAATGATAGCCATCGACACATTCTCTCCTTTTACTGATAACTACTGTAACGAATTTAAAGCAATCGGTAAGGTAGCTGGATTATCAAAATGTATCACCGAATATATAGCTTCATATCAAACAATCACGGGGTAGAAGGAATAGTGTTTGAGGCCAATTAAAAAAAAAGTAATAATAATAATAAAAAATAATACAACATGTGGAACAGATATGATTGAAAGTCGATTGATAGTAAGCTTCGGGTCAAATGCAACAACTGCATTGCACAACATTTCTTCCTTAAGCGATTTCCACAAGTTTTATCAATGTGCGAATTTTCAGAATGATATTTAAGTCGGATTAATGTGTCTTTGAAATCAACTCTTTAAAATATTTCCCTGCGTTAGAACTGATGAAAAACGAGAATTATATTCTGGAAAAAAAAAATTATCAAGGATGTTTTACTTAAGCTTTATCTTTTAGGATCTCGTGTGGATAATTAGTAAAGAAATTTTACAAGCAAAGGACATTGCTAATACGTTGCTCCCTTTCTCTAGAGAGCACAAGAACCTTTTTGTACAACGAATCTTAAAAAAAAGAGTTTTACAGCAAATGCAACAAGCGTGAATAATACCATACGGAAAATATATCTGATAAAAACCATGATTTCTTACCCCCTCCCCAGCCCCCCCCCCCTCACAAAAAAAAACAAAAAAACCTCTCACCTTCTAAAACCCGGAAACGAGTTGTGAGAAAAATGAGTAAGATCACTCCTCGAAATCCTGCAAGACACTGAGAGCATTTGGCGGAATCAACTCCTTATAAAGCTTACGCGAACTTCTGCCGCGAGTGACACCGATCGAGCTATTCACACCTTAATGATATACATGTCTTGGCTCAGCATCTGACACGTTCTTGACTTGTTTTCCTTCGCATTTGTTCCCTTGTTCTCGTGGCTCTTGCTTCTTCTGTGATTGTTATTCGTACTAATGATAGTGCCAAAGTCACTATATATATGTAGGTAGGTAGTTATTTAATTAAATAGTATATGGATATGGATATATCATAATTGATATTTGATTCAATTTAATTATTATCACGATAACTTCCCAGGCACCGAGGAGCAAATCTATTACAATAAATCATGATTAAAGAAAAGAAGAAAAAGTAATAGGATAAACAAGAGTTATTTGACATATATATAAAATATGTTTTTCGATTTCGTGTCTGAATATGCAACAAGTCAGTCATCACATAACCACAGTTGCAAGTTGCAGGGTATCATCTTGCATGAATTTAGTCATCAGATGATTGATGCGGCCATGGATAATTTACTGACTTATTCGTTTTTTAACTTTTAAAAGGAGACCTTTACGAAACAAACACATAAACAAACACGTACAAACACACAAACACAAAAATAAACATATATATATATAATATATATATATATATAATATATATATGTATATATATATACATATATATATACATATATATATACACACACACACACATATATATATATATATATATATATATATATATATATATATATAAATAGATAAATAAGTTTGTACACACACACACGCACGCACACACACACAGACACACACACACACATACACACACACACACACACACACACACACACATATATATATATATATATATATATATAGATAGATATATTTATAATATATATAGATAGATAGATAGATAGATAGATAGATGGATAGATAGATAGATAAGCTTGTACACACACACACACACACACACACACACACACACACACACACACATATATATATATATATATATATATATATATATATATATATATATATATATTATATATATATATATATGTATATATATATATATATATATATATATATATATATATATATATATATATATATGTGTGTGT
>NW_028234411.1:20898217-20900717 GCF_977035675.1 Penaeus japonicus
CACACACAAACATCACTTTATTTCTCTCTATTTCTGGGTTAGAATTCTTTTCGTGTTTGACTATTTGTCTACTAATCTTATGAACTTTAATTACAGTAATAAAAGTTTTCATTGTAGATTTCGCAAGAGATATGACGTTTGTGGATTTTTTTTTCTCGTTTAATTTGTTGTTTTTATTCCTACTAAATTAGGATAAATTCAGGTCATACATTTTTCACATTCCATTTTAATGGAAAACTTTGAATATATGATTTATCAATCAATATGCAAAGTTAGGGTGATGAAATGTTTTAACGAATGCAAAAAGGGGCCGCGAACAAATGCTTCCGTTCATGCGCAATGCGAACATCCGGGACGTGCGACGGTGTGAATCAAAATCTCTGACAAGTCGATATTCTTAACTGCCATCCTCTCAGCTGGCATTCTGGTGTTGGCACTCGCGCAGGCAAACCGTGCGTCTCGCCTGTCCGCAGACACCATCGAACCTGTGCCACTGCTAATCAAAGATTCCAAGTAAGCACTCCAAAAGCGTCGCTGCTATGGTATCGGCCCAAAAGGACAAGCTTATCCGCCAGAAACTCGTGCTCGGCCTCGAGCGAGCAACCAAGGCCCTCAAGAAGAAGCTTGGGGAGAGCTTCGAGGCTGGCACGATTCCCGCTATCGCCGACGAGCTCCTCCGTCTGCAGGATACCCAGGGCGTCGGGCTTTAGTCAGCCGACGCTGCTTCTCTTTGGAAGGATTACGGACTAGACCGAGACAAGGACTCTCTCTTGGGAATCGCCCTTAGCGTCTTGGGGATTCTCCAGACGACCAGCCGCGCCCATAAGGATCCCACCCCATCTTGTGACACGGAAGAAACGCCACCGGATGTGCCGAAGAGCAGACTGACTCTCCGGAGACAAGAAAAGTCTCTGCCAAAGCTTCTGGAAACAGAAGACGCCCGCGTGTGAGCCTCGATCGCGGACCAGCAGGTGGTCACTACGACCCACGTGGGCATGAATGGCCTCAACCAGCTGGTCGCCCACCTGAGGGAGCAGTGCTTGTCCTCGTCCCATGCTAAGAGGCAACGGCTTAGGCAGAGGGAGAGGAAGGAAGATAAGAAGAACCAAAAGGGCGTGTAACCTTGTCATAACCATTTGAATCATATTTAATGTTTACCATCATTGAATTATGACTATGGAATAGTATTTGTATATAAGTGTTTTTGCTATTGCATTCTATATAATGCAATCATTAATATAATTTGTATCTTCCATGTCATATTAATTGTTGCATATATATATATATATATATATATATATATATATATATATATATATATATATATATATATATATATATATATATGTATATATATATATAAATCTTACCACATACATAATTACATACACATTTATATATACATATACGGTCGTTGCTTCCCCTATCTGATCACCCCTCTCACTGTCACGTCAGACATACCAGTGCTGTTTTGTCTTTCCCTTTGCAAGAACCATGTACACATGCAACACTTCCTTCTTCTCCTTACAATGTCACACACGTAATTCACACATACCCTAAGACAAATCACATAATGTGGTAGGGAGTCCCTTCTCGGGGAGCAGAGGAGCAACCTTCAATCCAACATACTACTCTTCAAGCTTAAGAAATAAAGCTATGTTCCTCACACCCTAAGCCACGCTACCAGGTTCCACCAGACCCTTTTTACATCTGGTGGCTTAGCGGTGACTTCGAACCCGCATATCGCCTCCGCTACTCCTGCTCTGCTTCAACGCTTCACCCTGCCTGGCTTTCGTAACCTCCGATTGCGTGCCGCGCCTCATGTCAAGATGTCCCCAGCGCCCGATGGTCGAAACTACCTGCTTAGCTGCTGAACTACCTTATAATTACCGCCCACCCCCTCAAGACCTGTTTCATCTGTACGCCGCCCACGCCATGCTGATTCACCATCGTAACCACGGCTTGCAAATCACAACGCCAGTCCGTTGACCTCGCTCCCCACGCAGCGCCATGCAAATCGCTTCGTCAGCCGTGCAGACGCTCCGACCCGCTATCGCCTCGCCAGCCGTGCAACCCTTCTCGCTCACGCCTCGCCTGCCGTGCACCTCCCCAGTGTACTCCCTCGCATCATATTTTTGTGTCGAGTGTCAAGGTTTAACAAACTTTTAAAATCGGTGATTAAGAGCTAGGTGTTTCTTACTGATCTATATCTAATATCAAACAGTATACATACATTATCTTCACAACATTTCTTTCACGCTACATTCATGCACAAAGCAGTTCTATTCACTCTGTTATACATCGTTTACAAGAATACATTCGTAATTTGTGAGATGCTAAACATAGTTTAATCAGCCGCTCGCACGCGCACAAAGCGTTATTAACGTTCGAGGATGCAATTCCCTCGACTGTACTTTTATCGCCGGTTGAAAATGGCCTTTCCTTCGTCGGCGCCTCGTCAGTTCCTCGTCCGTTCCTTTAATTAAGCCCTTAGCACTCG
>NW_028234411.1:20905717-20911430 GCF_977035675.1 Penaeus japonicus
GAGAGAGAGGAGACGAGTAGGAGAGCGAGAGAGAGAGAGAGAGAGAGATGATGAGAGAGAGGAGTAGAGCGAGGAGGAACGAGAGAGAGAGAGAGAGAGAGAGAGAGAGAGAGAGAGAGAGAGAGAGAGAGAGAGAGAGAGAGAGAGAGAGAGAGAGAGAGAGAGAGAAAGAGAGATTGTTATATAGAAAGAAAGAGAAAGAGAGAGAGAGAGAGAGAGAGACAGAGAGAGAGAGAGATTGTTATATAGAAAGAAAGAGAAAGAGAGAGAGAGAGAGAGAGAGAGAGAGAGAGAGAGAGAGAGAGAGAGAGAGAGAGAGAGAGAGAGAGAGAGAGAGAGAGAGAGAGAGAGAGAGAGAGAGAGAGAGAGGGAGAGATTGTTATATAGAAACGAAAGCTAGAAAGAAAGAGAGAGAGAGAGAGAGAGTAGAAGAGAGAGAGAGAGAGAGAGAGAGAGAGAGAGAGAGAGAGAGAGAGAGAGAGATTGTTATATAGAAAGAAAGAGAAAGAGAGAGAGAGAGAGAGAGAGAGATTGTTATATAGAAAGAAAGAGAAAGAGAGAGAGAGAGAGACAGAGAGAGAGAGAGATTGTTATATAGAAAGAAAGAGAGAGAGAGAGAGAGAGAGAGAGAGAGAGAGAGAGAGAGAGAGAGAGAGAGAGAGAGAGAGAGAGAGAGAGAGAGAGAGAGAGAGAGAGAGAGAGAGAGATATAGAGATAGAGATAGAGAGAGAGAGAGAGAGAGAGAGAGTAATTGTTATATGGAAAGAAGAGAGAGAGAGAGAGAAGAGGAGACGAGGAGAGGGAGAGTAGGAGAGAGTAAGAGAGAGAGAGAGAAGGAAAGAAGAGAAAAGAGAGAGAGAGCGAGAGATGAGAACGAAGAGAAAAAAGAGAGAGAGAGAGAGAGAGGAGGTGGGGGGGGGGGGAGCGGGGGACGTAAAAAGGCAACCCCTTGAATCCCAGCATCGTGTAGGGTGCAGCATTTAATTGCACAGACGATGAATATCTTTCTTTTGAGAAAGCAGAGCAATGCGGACACGGCAATGAATTATTTTTAAAACTATCCAAATCATATCCGTTGAATGCGTGTGTGGTACAGCTTGCCATGGATACAGGACGTGATTTTTTTTTCAGATTATTACATGTTTGTATATATGCTTATATATATATATATAAATATTATATATATATATATATATATATATATATATATATTTTTATATAATATATATTATTATATATATATGAATATTTATATATATATATATATAATACATAGTATATATATTATATATCATATATATACATCATATATATTATATAATATATATATATATATATATATATATAGTATGTATACATATATATATATATATATATATATATTAATAATATTTATATATATAATATATAAGAAAATATATATATTTTAATATAATATATGTATGTTATGTATATAAATATAAATTATATATATATATATATATATATATTTATATAGTATATATAAGTATATAGAAATATATATAATATAATATATATATATATAGTAGCATATATATACAATATATATATACACACATATAAATATATAGCATATATAAATATTTATATATAATATATATATATATATATGTAATATATTATACTTATATATATATATAGTATAAATCATATATATATTAGATATATATATATATATATGTACATATAATTTATTTATATAATATGATTTATATATATATATAATATATATATATATAGATATATGTATATATATGTATATATATATAGATATAGATATAGATATATATAGATATAAATATACATACATATATATATAATATTCATACATATATATATTATTTGTATATTATATATATATATAAGAGGAGAGATGGACAGGAGAGAGAGAGAGAGAGAGAGAGAGAGAGAGAGAGAGAGAGAGAGAGAGAGAGAGAGAGAGAGAAAGAGAGAAATTAGTCATTCATATACCACCCTGGCTAACTGCACAGTTGATGTTTATCTAATACAACGAGCACAAAAAAGAAAATCATATATTTCTTCATCTATTCATTTACCACCTAAGCGATCTGCTAGGGCGTGAGGAGCCATTGTTACATTTGGCATCCGGTTATAATATGATATTTTTTCCTGAATATAGGAATAATATAAATACATCTCCTTGTACATCAGAAGACAAAATATTACATAATTTGGTGGCCTGAAGTCAGTGTTTAGTTTAGTTCTTTATTTACCACCCTGGTTAATTGCACAGGCATGGGCAAGCTTTGATACGTTGATGAAGAGTCATGATATTGTTGCTAGCATTGTATTACAAACTAAGGTAATAACATGATCATATTCTAAAATATTCTATATTATATTCTCTAGTATATAAACTATGAATAGATATTTGATAAATGTTGTAATAGGGTATCACATGCCGAATTTCGGATATAGCATAAGTACATCTTCTAGTACAGTTGATGATATGAATACTCTGCGTACCTCATGCTAGGTGCTAGGTGGCCTGAAAGGCTGTATCATATGGCACTCTGAAATGTAATGTTCAAGTGTTCGTTTATACTCTTCGTTGCAAAGTCTGCATTTAGTTTCTTCTACATTGCACTCTGAACTGACCTGCCAATACATTCTGTATCCAAGTCTAATTCTTGCAGTTACAATATCACATTGTCTTGTCCTTGTCTTGTATGAGCCATAAATCAATCTGTCCTCCGAAAACTGGTCAAAATGTTTTATGCTACAGCTTTCATGTCTTTGAGAGTTTGTTAGCTCCATCAGGTTCTCTCTATTGGAGGTTCTTATTATGTGTGAAATCCTAGCAAGAGGTATGCCAAAGTCTATATCCACAATTTGCTTATCACATCCTGCCCTCACTAAGCGATCAGCATGATCATGTTTAGCGATTCCAACATGCGATGATATCCACACAAAATGTTATAACATGCCCGTTCCTTGGCGCGATTACATTTATTTCTTATATTAATTTACGATTTTCCAACACCTTATCAAGAATGTTCAGAGCATGATAGCACTCTGCGAGTCGCAGAAAATTACTCCTGAGCCTTGAGTAAACAGAAAGTCTGTGGCTATGAGTATTCCTGCCAACTCAGTTTGCGTAGTGCTCGCCCAGTCATGAACCCTCCTACAATCTTGGTGCTGCAAAATATTGTTTTTATATACAACATCTCTCTCTCACTCTTTCTCTCTCTCTCTCACTCTTTCTCTCTCTCTCACTCTTTCTCTCTCTCTCTCTCTCTCTCTCTCTCTCTCTCTCTCTCTCTATCTCTCTCTCTCTCTCTCTCTCTTTCTCTCTCTCTCTCTCTCTCTCTCTCTCTCTCTCTCTCTCTCTCTCTCTCTCTCTCTCTCTCTCTCTCTCTCTCTCCCTCCCTCCCTCTCTCTCTCTCTCTCTCTCTCTCTCTCTCTCTCTCTCGCTTTACGTCACTTCATCTCTTTGGTCTTCTGTTTCCACGATCGTCATGGTTTTGGTTAGCTGTTTGTCTTCTTACAAGTTTATCTTTGGCTCTTATGATCTGTTCGCATCATCTTAGTCACATGTTTTCCTTTAAGGTTACGACTCTTGGCCTTTTCCTGATTTCAAAATTTTTACAATATTTATTCTGTCCATCAAAAGTAGCTCCTGAAATGCCTCGTAGTCTTTTCTAATGCATTCTCTTTTTTTCTTTTTTTTTCCTTCACTGCTCTGGTATATCCGCCTACGTGTCAGTATCTGTCTAAAAACTGTCTTATATATTTTTGCTCTGAGTCTTTTTATTTTATTTTTCATCTTTTTTTCTTTATGTTACACATCTCGTCATTTTCTATTTGCTCCCCTTCTACCCGTGCGCCCCATCCCTTTCAGGGCCCCCACTATCTCGAAAACCCGCTCAACAAAATATGTAGCTTTTTAAAAATTTTTTTAAGACTTCAAAAAAGCTTTGACTTCTAGTACTTCCTTGTTTCCTCGTCGTCACTATTTATTTTATTTTTATTTTTTTGCACGTTGCCATCAATACAATTGGTTAGTATTTGCCTTGCAGCTCATTCTCGGATTCTGCAAGGATCACTAAATCGTCCGCGTGCGGTAATTCCCAAGGCAATTTGTTTCTTATATTTTCTCGAAGGGAGAGTTATACATAAGATTAGCCTTACTGTCAGTCCTTGATACCAAACTCTATCGTATTGATATCTAAACTCTATCGTATTCCCAAAGGTTATTCAGGCAGATATTCGTGCATTTCGCTATATAGCTTTGACAATTGTGACAAGCTTTTCGGGTAAAAGTTCTTTCTAAGACCATTTTTTTTAAATTCTTTCACAATGTCGACGAGCATATTGCTTATTCTAGTTTCCTTCTAATCCTTTTTTTTTGTATCTGACCAACAATGACAATCCCGTCTACCGTTCTTTTACTTGCAAAGAAACCGTATCAACAACAGCATTCCTAATTGTCCTTAATCCTACTTCACCAAGAGTCCCCGCAAATGTTCTAGCGGCTCTTTGCTTCTTTTCTCTTCGTGTTCCAGAAAGTTCTCTCTGATTTCCTCCTTTTCTCCTTTTGATTATGTTCTCTTAACTCTTGACTTTGTCTCCTTCGGATCTTCATCTTCTTCTATTGAATTTTGGATCTTCTATTGATCTTTTTAAATAAAGGGGTTTTCTAGAAGTATTTTTTTCCCGGGTTTTTTTTGTCCTTTCCCCCCTCTTTTAGGGTTTTCTTTGACTTTGTGGGGAAACCCGTTTGTTGTTTTGATTTCCCTTTAAAAGGGCCCTTTAAGCTGTTTGTTGTTTTGAATTCCTTAAAGGTCCTTGAAGCCTGTTTGTTGTTTTGAATTCCTTAAAGGTCCTTGAAGCCTGTTTGTTGTTTTGAATTCCTTAAAGGTCCTTGAAGCCTGTTTGTTGTTTTGAATTCCTTAAAGGTCCTTGAAGCCTGTTTGTTGTTTTGAATTCCTTAAAGGTCCTTGAAGCCTGTTTGTTGTTTTGAATTCCTTAAAGGTCCTTGAAGCCTGTTTGTTGTTTTGAATTCCTTAAAGGTCCTTGAAGCCTGTTTGTTGTTTTGAATTCCTTAAAGGTCCTTGAAGCCTGTTTGTTGTTTTGAATTCCTTAAAGGTCACTGAAGCCTGATTGTTGTTTTGAATTCCTTAAGGTCCTTGAAGCTGTTTGTTGTTTTGAATTCCTTAAAGGTCCTTGTAGCCTGGTTGTTGTTTTGTATTCCTTAAAGGTCCTTGAAGCCTGTTTGTTGTTTTGAATTCCTTAAAGGTCCTTGAAGCCTGTTTGTTGTTTTGAATTCCTTAAAGGTCCTTGAAGCCTGTTTGTTGTTTTGAATTCCTTAAAGGTCCTTGAAGCCTGTTTGTTGTTTTGAATTCCTTAAAGGTCCTTGAAGCACTGTTCGTTGCTATCTTTTATATCACAATATCTCCGTTCGTTTTTATAAAGTCAAACCAATATT
The DNA here is from genome assembly GCF_977035675.1 of Penaeus japonicus. Classification (NCBI taxonomy): domain Eukaryota; kingdom Metazoa; phylum Arthropoda; class Malacostraca; order Decapoda; family Penaeidae; genus Penaeus; species Penaeus japonicus. The sequence goes on from NW_028234411.1 coordinate 20,911,188, forward strand.
TCCATGCTGTATTTTTTATTTATTTATTATTATTATTATTATTATTATTTTTTTTTTTGCTCTACCAACTATCTATCGTTTCGGTCCATCTCTTTCATTACCTGTAAGTCTCTTCGTTTCATCCTTCCTTGCTTGCCAGATTTAACAGCCTCTTTTATTCCTCTTAACGGTCTCCTGTAAATCTTCAATCCAACATAAGGTTTGTTACTCGACTTTCTTTCTTTTTATTCGTGTCCCGAGGTT
>NW_028234411.1:20951530-20954030 GCF_977035675.1 Penaeus japonicus
CATCATAACCTAACCTCCCACAACATAGATCAGGTCAGAGAAGGTCACAGAAGGTCACGCAGGTGTATTACGAATTATTACGATCTTTGAAAAATGGTGATCGCTGAGATAAGGCCGAAATATTGTTATATATCCGGATTAGGAAAACTCCCGTAATAAAAGATTGCTAAACGCATTTGAGCGGAACTTCAAAGTGAGTTGAGGCGATTGATGTATAAAATGAGATAGACACACACGAATGCATGATACACCCCCCTATCTCTCTCTCTCTATCGCTCTCTCGTTTGCTCTCTCTCTCTCTCTCTCTCTCTCTCTCTCTCTCTCTCTTGTTTCTGCTTTCTTCCGCTCTCTCTTTCCCTCACGGTCTCTTGTTTGCTCTCTCTCTCTCTCTTGTTTGTGCTTTCTTCCGCTCTCTCTTTCCCTCACGGTCTCTTGTTTGCTCTCTCTCTCTCTCTTGTTTGTTCTATCTATCCGTCTATCTATGAGTTGTGGTTGCGTGGCTTAGGGTGTGAAGAACATGGCCGAAACAGCTTTCTAGCTTTATTTCCTCAGCTTGAACAGTAGTATGTTGGATTAAAGGGTGCTCCTCTGCTCTCCAAGAGGAGACTCCCTACCACAATGTATGATTTGTTCGAGAGTATGTTGTTTTCTTGTGACATGTGACATTTGGAATGTGACGAGGGAAGTGTTGCATCAATACATAGCTCTTGCAAAGGCAAGGACAAAACACCAATTGTATGCCTGACGTGATAGTAAGAGAGGGGTAAGATAGGTGAGGCAACGAGCGCGCGTATATGAATGTATCATGTGTATGTGGAAGGATATATATGTAACAACTATAATGACATGAAAGATACAGATTATATTGATGAGTGCATTATATAAAATACAATAGCAAAAGCATACATATGGAAATAATATTCAATAGATAACAGCAGACATAAGATATAAATATAAATGGTTATTGCAAGGTTACAGTCTCTCTCTCGCTCTCTCTCTCTCTCTCTCTCTCTCTCTCTCTCTCTCTCTCTCTCTCTCTCTCTCTCTCTCTCTCTCTCTCTCTTTTGCTCTCTCTCTCTCTCTTTCTTTCTTTCTGTCGCTCTCGCTCTCTCTTTTGCTAACTCTCTTTCCCTCTCTCTCTCTTTCTCTCTCTCTCTCTCTCTCTCTCTCTCTCTCTCTCTCTCTCTCTCTCTCTCTCTCTATATATATATATATATATATATATATATATATATATATATATAAATATATATATATATATATATATATATATATATATATATATATATATATATATATATATATATATATATTCATATATGTATACATATATCACACACACACATAATTACACATATATATATACAAACTCAAACACACACAGAACACATACTCACACATATACGCACATACACATGTACAATTGTACATACGTACACACACATACATGGATTCATACATGCATTCATTCATTCACACATACTTACATACATACACAGATGCACACACACATACATACATACATACTCTCATTTCTAATCTCTTCTTTGTTAATTTTCTTCCTCTTTTTTACCTTTCCCTCCATTTCTTTTACACTCGCCTTCGTCTCTGCTTCTTTTCCTTTACTCTCCTCTTAAGTGTTTCTCCTCTTTCTTCTTTTTCTTCGATTTCTTCTACACATTCCTCCTCTTTCCTCTTTTTTTTCTCGCTTTGCTTCTTTTTCCACTTCTTCTTCCTTTATCCAATTCAGGTTCTAAACCTCGTCAGTCACTTGTTTTTTCCTTTTCCTTCTACCTCCTTCCTCTTCCTCTTCCCATCATCACCATCAACATTCATACCCATCAGCCCATCATCTTCTCCCCCCTTCCCCCTCCCTTTCCTCCTCATCTTCTTCCTCCTCCTCCCTCCCTCTCCTTCTCCTCATCTTCCTCCTCCTCCTCTGCCTCCTTCTCCTCCTCTTCTTCCCCCTTCTCCTCCTCCTCCTTCTCCCCCTCCACTTCTTCTACTTCTTCTTCTTCCTCCTCCTCCTCCTCCTCTCCCACCTCCTCCATTCCCATTCCTCCTCCTTCACCCCTACCCTACCACCCCTCCTCCTCCCTCATTACTCTCAAACAACCACTTTCCTTTTACAACGCCGAAACAGGGTTTACTGTATTCATCCCAAACTCGATTATTTACGGAGACCATAAAATGTGACAAAATGGATTACGTGTCATGTAGCAAAAGAAAGTGCATGGGGGAGGGGAAATGGGGGGTGGGGGGAGTAGGCGGAGGTTAAATTGACATGATTAATAAAAATGGGTTGGAGGGAGGAATCTAAAAAGAGGTAGGGGGATAAATCAATAAGCATGTAGATGCTGTAAGTACACATAGAGGGATACGTACACACACATGCACACATATGCAGACAAGGACAAATGCAGTTGCAAACATACATACAAACACAAACACAATGAATAAAAAACTATTACCAACTCAATACTAAAAAGAGAAGAAACGA
>NW_028234411.1:20973024-20978024 GCF_977035675.1 Penaeus japonicus
GATGTGCACTGGCGTTCCCAGGTACATGTACTGTGTGCAAGGTGGGACAACACTGTGTCCCACAGTGAATACAGGAAGTGTTCTGGGGCCCCGGGGAGAGAACACTCTACTCTTATCTGGGGAGAGGACAAGGCCGCAGGCGGAGGACGACTCATAGAACGATTGAAGGAAGCGCTGAAGATCGGCAGCAGAGGTGGAATGTACACAAATGTCATCGGCGTAGCAGGTGACAGTTGTGCCGAGAGTTTCGGGAAGAAGAGTCAGCAACCGGTGCATCAGTACATTGAATAAGAAGGGACTTAAAACCCCTCCCTGTGGAGTACCAAGTTCGAACTCCTTGTACTCACTACATGCGCCTTTAAAAATCACACGTGAGGTCCTGTTGCTGAGATAACCACGGATCCACTGAAGAAGATTTCCTTGGACACCAAAATCAACTAGCTGGTCAAGAATAACCTCTCTGTTGGCAATGTCAAAGGCACTCTTGAGGTCAAGAAATGCTACCACACTGGTGCGGGAGAGGCGGGCGTACAGGTCCATCAGGCAGTGGTGGGTACTCCTCTGTGGCAGGAAACCATACAGCCGCGGAGATAACTTGTCTTGGAGTCGGAACATGAGGCGGGTGAGGAATATACGCTCAAGCACTTTACAGAAACAGGAGGTCAATGAGATTGGCCTGAACTTGTTTGTACCAGGCTTGGGGATGGGCACAACAGTACTTGAAGTCCACGCAAGGGGCACATAACCCCTGATGAAGCAAAGATTGTACAACTGCAGCAAAGGATTACCAGGGACTTTGACGAGGAGGCGGAGGACTTGGTAGGTGACACCATCATCCCCGGGTGCCGTTGACTTACCCCTGGCAAGAGCACGGCGCAGTTCGTCTTCCGTGATAAGCAAGTTGTCTTCTTCATCCGCTCGTAGTAATGCAGTCATTAGGCGCAAACTGCGAGTGTTCCTGTGAGTGGAGAGAGCCTCTTGAATATGAATGGGAAGATTGCATGCCTGTGCCTGCTCAGACCAGGTATTTATCAAGTCCTGTGCATATTGGGTGGGGCTATGGTGGAAAGCGCTTGGGGGTTTCCTCTTGATGACTCTGTTAATCAAATGCCACATGGAGCCGACACTGGTCTGATGATTTATGCTATCAGTATACTTCCTCCAAGACTCAGTATGAACACACTGCTGAAGACCAACGAGATCATCTCTGGACGCCTGGTACTGGTGGAGGAGAGCAGGTGTTGGTTGCTTCTGGAAAGCGCGTCCATCTTCCACTGTCTTCCTTTCTGCCAGAAGAATACGTTGATCCAGCGTCCAGGCCTGGGTCTCAAGATGTCGTTTTACATGTGGTCGTGTCACATAAAAGGTGTAAAAGTTGTGTGTAGAGTCAACCAAGGAGGAGTATAGTCTGTCTGGTGACTGGAAATCAAATGTTGATAGAAGACTGGAGATGTAGGAGACATAGTTGGGGCAGTACTTCGGAGGGATAGTGATGCGGAGGCGAGTCTGAGGAAGGGAAGGTCCAACTGGCAGTGTATACTGAAGGCCAAGAGCGATGTGGTCAGAGAAGAGAGCCTGGATGGAGAAACACTTGACTTGCGACGCCACCAAGCCGGAAGTGATGATGTGGTCAAGCGTGCCTCCTCGGATGTGTGTGGCGCCCCCAGTGGGCCAGTGAGTGAGGTGGTGGCGACGGATATATTCAAGGAGAGGCAATCCACTACGGTTCGGCGTGGGGGAGAGATCACCTAAGGCAGGGTGGCGGGCATTAAAGTCACCCATGTAAACTATGCCATGAGAAGGAGCAGTAGGGAGAGCAGGGAGGTTGATCCTTCCAGGTGCAGAGTAGACGTTGCAGAGCCGCAGCTTCCCATCACCCACAGTGATTTCAAAGAGCTGGAATGTCATGTCGTTATCAGTAGAGTAGCGCAGGAGTATATGAGTTATTGAAGAATGAATGTAGCTCACGAGGCCGTTTCTGGCGTAATGGACATAAGGGATGTAGCCTGGGAGTGGAGGGGCATCTTCCCCGGGCATGTGGCCACCTACAAAAGCTTCTTGTATGAATATAACATGTGGATGATGGTGACCTATGTATGTTTTAAGTGAAGCAAGCTTTGAGTAAGTCCTCATTCCACAGGCGTTCCAGGAGATAATGTGAAGCTGCATCCTGCTAGTGAAGTTCGTGTCTAGGTGTACAGGAGACTGGTGGGGACGATGACGTTGAGGCAGTATCACTCTGAGGTGTGATTCGTGGTAGCTTCTTGAAAAGATGGTCACAAATTCTTTCGTAACCAGCAGCGAGGTATTCCATTTTCTCGGAGAAGGTGGTAACAGTTGCAATGATGGTTTGGTTGGAGTCGACGAGTGTGGCGAGGGTGCGCTCAGTGGTAGCTTGCTGGGCTGCCAGACCTTCGATGTGAGACTCAATAGCATCAAAACGTGCTGTGACTGCTGCGCATCGTGCCGTCAAGTTGGAAACGGCCTCACGAAGGGCAAGGATTTGTGGTGACTCAGTCTGGGTAGAAGCTGGAGGTAGTGAGGCAGCGCCCATTGGTAGTTGTGGTAGTGGTGGCGGTGGTGGTGGTGGTAATGGCTGGGAGGGGTGGGCAGTGTGCGAGGCAGCAGATGGGGAGCGTTTGGCACAGCCGTGCCACACATTCACTCCAGGTTGGTGACAGCGAGGGCATTTCCACATCGTTGTGTTTGGGGTGGGGGGTGAAGACTGCTCCGATGTAGAATTAGCATCAGTGGTGGTGGGCTGCTGGGGATTGCGGTGTGGGCAGGTGCGGGAAGAGTGAGTGCCGGAACACCAGCCACACTTGTCGGAGGAGGCAGAACAGTACCGGGAGATATGTCCAATTCCCCAACACTTGTAGCACCAAGGCTGTTCATCTTTCATCCTTCTAAACTCACTGGGTGGAAGGCAAGGAAGGAAGCTGAAGCAGAATGTTGGTGGTGGTGGGTCTGGAAGGCTCCAGGTGACGACGAGCCTGTTGATGGGTGTGCCATGTTGGTGGAAGCGACGCGCTGTGTATATGCCAGGAAGCTCCTTGGCTAGTGACGGGTCCATGCCGACAGGGTACCGGGTGATAAGATACGAGGGGAATTTTCTTGGTCTGTCAACCGAGTCTTGAACATCAAGCTTCAAGGACAAAAACTCCCCTTCTGTGGCTCTTTGTATGATGTCAGCACGCCTTCGTGAGATGTATACAAAACGGGAGGTGACAGCTGACATTTTCACCTCGGCTAATTCCCGTTCAAGGCAGAAAGTCTTAGTAACATCAGAAAGCCACCGAATCTTCACATCCACACCTGGGTTGTCAAGGAACATAAGCTTGACATACGAGTCTCTTGGAGCAAATGCAGGAGGGACATAAGAAGCATTAGATGACCTGTAGGGATCAAGGTTGTATGGAGAAAGTTTGCGAGCCATAGGTAGAGATGCTTCAGTGAGCTTGGATGACTTAGGAGTGGGAGAGGACGGTTCACTCGAATCCGACACCTGCTCCATGGGTCGCTTGGTAAAGGTGAGAGGCTGAGTGGTAGGGTGGGGGGCCTTAGCTTGGTGATGCAAGGGAGCAGAACCAGAATGATCCATGGGTTTTAATGGTGGCCAGTGATTATCTACGTCATCCTCGTTGTCAGTGAGGGCGAGATCGTCCTCAACATCGGCAAGGGTGCCAGGGCCAGAGTAGTTCATATTGTCTAAATTTTATTAACCTCAGAGTCGGCAACAATCTCTAGCGGGGTAAAATGACGTAGGCGTGACGTCACCACGCCACACCCCGTACTGCGCATGCGCAGACCGGGGAAATCCGCGCGAGAGGGAAGCAACGAAAATTTTAAATTTTTTAGGCTATTTACTGGCTAAGTCCAATACCCTCAAAAACCTATATGCCACAAAACAGTTGACTGGTGCTCACTCTCTATTTCTGCCAAGGATGGAAGCCAGCAGATCGCTAAATCCCCAGAAATTTCCTTAAAAAGTAGAGAGCTCTCTGAGATGTTTGTTTACATTCAAGCGTGGCGCGGGCGAGAGGAGAGAGAGAGAGAGAGAGAAAGAGAGAAAGAGAGAGAGAGAGAGAGAATGAGAGAGAGAGAGAGAAAGAGAGAAAGAGAGAAGAAGAGAGAGAGAGAGAGAGGAGAGAGAGAGAGAGAGAGAGAGAGAGAGAGAGAGAGAGAGAGAGAGAGAGAAGAGAGAGAGGAGAGGAGAAGAGAGAGGAGAGAGAGAGAGAGAGAGAGAGAGAGAGAGAGAGAGAGAGAGAGAGAGAGAGAGAGAGAGAGAGAGAGAGAGAGAGAGAGAGAGAGAGAGAGAGAGAGAAAGAGAGAGAGAGAGAATGAATGAGAAAGAAAGAGATAGAGAGAGAGAGAGAGAGAGAGAGAGAAAGAGATAGAGAGTAGAGCGGTGTGCTTTTCTAAGTTAGTGTGTTTGACTCTTTTATGAGTATTACACTATACTCTGATTTGCTTCTATTTAACGGAAGTCGTGTGACGATTGCAACTGACCATAATGATGCCAACAAGCCATATACACCCATACGTATAAACACACAAGCAATTAGACCGAAAGGATACTGAATAACTTAGACTCCGTGATCAGGGTTGCAAGTATAATATCCTGAGTCATGACACTGTCTCTCAGCCCTCGTTGCAACCTTCAGCTCAAGCCATTGCAACTCCCTTGACAAATTAGACGATTGAAGGTGAAAATGAAGATGCGTCAGCCACCCACTACGATCATCTGGTGACCTCAGAATGGGAGAGAAAATGAAGATACTCTAAGGTTACGCATACAGCCTGTAATGAGGAGCACGACATTGCAACAACTCGTGAAATAAACTGAAGCTTCGCGTGATTGCAAATAAGGATGCAATATGGGGTTCCGTTCGTATGACGTCATTACGCTTTTTGGATATATATTTACAAATAAGAATAAACAAAATGTGAAAAAAATAAAAGAGACAATAAAACACGAAAACCATAATCAAGCAATAAAG
>NW_028234411.1:21008024-21013024 GCF_977035675.1 Penaeus japonicus
ATAATAATGATGATAATAATAATGATGATAATAATAATGATGATAATAATAATGATGATAATAATAATGATGATAATAATAATGATGATAATAATAATGATGATAATAATAATGATGATAATAATAATGATGATAATAATAATGATGATAATAATAATGATGATAATAATAATGATGATAATAATAATGATGATAATAATAATGATGATAATAATAATGATGATAATAATAATGATGATAATAATAATGATGATAATAATAATGATGATAATAATAATGATGATAATAATAATGATGATAATAATAATGATGATAATAATAATGATGATAATAATAATGATGATAATAATAATGATGATAATAATAATGATGATAATAATAATGATGATAATAATAATGATGATAATAATAATGATGATAATAATAATGATGATAATAATAATGATGATAATAATAATGATGATAATAATAATGATGATAATAATAATGATGATAATAATAATGATGATAATAATAATGATGATAATAATAATGATGATAATAATAATGATGATAATAATAATGATGATAATAATAATGATGATAATAATAATGATGATAATAATAATGATGATAATAATAATGATGATAATAATAATGATGATAATAATAATGATGATAATAATAATGATGATAATAATAATGATGATAATAATAATGATGATAATAATAATGATGATAATAATAATGATGATAATAATAATGATGATAATAATAATGATGATAATAATAATGATGATAATAATAATGATGATAATAATAATGATGATAATAATAATGATGATAATAATAATGATGATAATAATAATGATGATAATAATAATGATGATAATAATAATGATGATAATAATAATGATGATAATAATAATGATGATAATAATAATGATGATAATAATAATGATGATAATAATAATGATGATAATAATAATGATGATAATAATAATGATGATAATAATAATGATGATAATAATAATGATGATAATAATAATGATGATAATAATAATGGGGGGGGGGGGGCGAGAAGGAGAAAGAAAGAGAAAGTGAGATAGGGGGGGGCGAGAAAGAGAGAGAGAGGGGGGGGCGAACGAGAAGCCTGAAGAGAGAGAGGGCCCTGGCGAACAGAGAGAGAAGGAGAGAAAAGAATCAAGAGAGAAGAAAGTAGAAGAGGAGGGAGCAGAGGGAAATAGAGATAGATAGAGAGAAATAGAGATAGATAGAGAGAGAATGAATCAAATCTCACAGTTAATACATTTCCTCATACTTTTTAAGTCATCATTATTAACAGTGAAATCCGACACCAATGTGCTTAATCATGCCTGCATCATCTTCAATTACTTCAGACTAGATCAAAAGTGATATTAGCATTGGCGTTTAACACAATACATAATGATAATCTTCTGTTTCGTAATAAAAATAGGACTTTTATTTATTCTAATAACCTAGACATATACACTTTGACTTTGATAACTTTACCGAGACGAGCGGTTACATCTCCAAAGGATGAGGTAACACTGGTTATTCTCATTTATAATGATATAATTCTAGGAAAGTACTACGCATGTTTACTGGAAGTAGTTAAAAAAAAAAAAATATATATATATAGATGTTATAATGTATAATGAACACCTCGCCATCCTTCGACCCTGATTTAATAACCCGAAGAAAGAAAACGAGAAAGAATTATAAACATCAAGATAATCACATTCTCATTTGTAAGGAGGGACGTAGATAATCTTGCACATTAATTCCAAGATAAATACGGTCACTTCTGGACACAGTAACCGTTCATTGATGGATTGGCTGCCGTTGACAATTGATGATTGGACGAGAAAGGAGCTTGCGCACGTGGCAACGGTTTCGAGACAGCGTTGTCATCGTCCGTTTTGGCGCTCAGGTAATCCATCCTTAGACTCTTTGTTTTTGTTCTTTGGTAGATTAAAAAAGAAGAAGTGATTCTTGAATATCCTCTTTTACACCTACCTGGAGGTTTATATATAAAAAAAATTGATTCAGCCTCCGGGGAGAGGAGGCCCCAGGTTGCAGGAGGCAGCAGCAGCTTCATTTCGTGTGACCGCATTAAATAACTATATCATTCATTCATGAAGGTAAGGGTGTGGCGCGAGCGGAAGGCAGCGGAGAGGCCCGACGCACCTGGCATTGGCACAGCTGATCCCAGGCCACCACGGCGAGAGTGCGTGGACCGCGGCCCGAGTGGAGCATGGGGGCGGCCTGCTAGGTCAGTCTGGGTCACCGCACGCCACGTAGCACTTGCAGGTCGTGCTCGGTCGAGGCCGCCGGTTTAAACGACACTAGCGGCATCTGATATTTATTTGTTCTTTTATCTTTATTTTGACAGGGGACTTATCTTGTTTACTTTTTTTTTGGAAAACAATCAGCCGAGTGATACCCTGTGTGATTAGGAAATTTATATCTTTTGCGCAAGTATTTTATCTTTCGGCGTCTGTACTGGATTTCGAAACTGAGGATATGTGGAAATAAGTACAAGTGATGTGCAAGGGGAGTGTCTACATTACATGATAAAAACGCGAATTAGCAGTTGCAATACTGTAAAGCAGTTAATATGTTCGGAAAGGAGTTTATGGTTGACAAAATATGTCATGTTGGTTGACCATTTATCACGAGTTTGGAAGACGTGCTTCTTATTAATTAACTTGCGGTGACCGTCGCTGGCTGAACAGGTCATTCCAGCTTTACACTGAAACAAGCATTGCTAGATAGTTAATGATACTTTAACCCCAGACAAAAAAAAAAAAAAAAAAAAAAGAGAGAGAGAAAAAAAGAAAAACTGAAGGAAACCTGTTGTTCACCACTCGAATTGATATGTTCGTAAGTGGTTCGAACTGTCAGTCACTCTCCACAGAATGAGGTTCGGTCACCATGACGTTCCGAACGATCATTAAGAGACGATCGAATCCCCCTTCCTTCGCCGGGCAATTCTCTCTTTGGATTGTCCTATCCATCCTCTCCTCCTCCTCCTCCTCCTCCTCTTCCTCCTCCTCCTACGCCCGCGCCACCCCCGGATGTTGACCGAGGATAAACAGCCTCCTGCGGCCTGTTTGAGCGGCTGTGCATGAAGAGCAGAAGGACTTTGTCTCGCGATTTCCCGAGTACCTGCAGGAGAGCCTGTGCTGACGACCGTGTTTGGAGGCGACGGGTCATGGCGGGTCGTCGGCCCTTTAACCTAGTTGTTCCTGATCTCGAGTCGCGTCGGACGTCTTAGGAAAGGCACCTTGTCCTTCGCGCGTGCTTGTGAGGTTTCGTTATGCAGGTCGTGGGGCGGACCTGACGCGCCCCGTGACCCAGAACCGAAGGAACCAGTTGTTGGACGCTTTGGAGTATTCTTTTTATTCATCTTTTCTTTTTCCTTTCTTTCTTACGAGAGACGGAAGAGCCGCGAGGCGAGGCGAGGCTGACGTAGCAATGTCCCCTGCGAACGTGACCTACTGGTACCAGGGCCCGACCACACTCAGGTTCCTCAACACGTCCTGGATCTTAGACGATGAAGACGACTTCTACGACTATGACGACTACCAGACCCTTCCAGAGATCAACATCACCAGCAACATCACCTTTTCTACGCCCTCTCCCTCCTCCTCGTCTTCTCCCTCCCCCTCCTCCCCCTCCCCTACGGGCGAGGGGCTGGAGGTCGTGGGTGCCGAGGGCGCCACCAACGCCCTGGTGGAGGCGGCGCTCAAGACGGTGGTGCTGGCGAGCATCGTGGTGCTCACCATCGGCGGCAACATGCTGGTGCTGCTGGCTGTCTACATGTCCCGGAACCTGCGCTCGTCCACGCACTACCTGATCGTCAACTGGGGTTTGGCGCGCAAGACATGGCTTGAATCGTGGCGGTGGCAGCGCGGGACCTCCAGCTGGCTACGACCGTCCTGCCCTTCCAGCGCCCAAACCCCCCTCGAGGGGACCGGTCTCCGGCAAGGAGTCTATAGGTTTTTACTTCGGTGTAGAGCAGGTGTTCTGCGAGGTGTGGGCCACCGCCGACGTGCTCTGCTGCACTGCCTCCATCTGGTCCCTGTGCGTCATCTCGCTCGACCGCTACATCGGCGTCACGAGGCCGATGGCGTACCCGACCATCATGACGGAGCGACGGATGTGCGTGCTCATAGCCGCCGTGTGGGCGCTGTCCATCGTGATCTCCATCGGCCCCGCCTTCGGCTGGAAGACGCCGCCAGACCCCGACCCCACCGTGTGCACCGTCAACCAGGAGCTGGGCTACGTGCTCTTCTCCGTCACGGGCTCCTTCTACCTGCCCAGCGTCTGCATCATCGTCGTGTACTGGCGCATCTACCGCGCCGCCATCCAGCAGTCCAAGTTCCTGGAGAGCGGCATCAAGACCACCAAGACCTCCGTCACGCTCAGGGTCCACAAGGGCGGCGCCGGTCGCTCCGACGGCAAGCTCACGCTGCGGGCGCATCGTGGGGGCATGGGCGTGGGCATCGCCGCCGGGATGGCCGCCGGCCTCGCCACGGGCGTCGGGGGCCTTAACGGCCACTGCATGGCGAACGGACAGTCGAAGTCGCCCACGAAGGAGGAGGAGAAGTCGGGGCTTAGGATGCACCGCGGGAAAGGCATCGCCAGCCTGATGCCGCCCACGCCGCACCTGCAGCTGCCCGTGACCACTATAGACTGGCAGGAGGACCAGGGCACGGGGGCGGAGGGCGGCAAAGGGGGTAAGAAGGGCAAGGGCGGCCACCACGAGCCGGAGTCGCCGTCGTCGTCTCCGGAGCGACGCCTGCCGGGGCCTCCGGGCAAGATGGCCAAGTTCCGCAGGCAGAAGAAGGCCGCCAAGACCCTGGGCATCGTGGTGGGCGTCTTCCTCCTCTGCTGGTTCCCCTTCTTCTTCATCCTGCCACTCGGTAAGACGCCCTCGTCTCTCTTCCTTTCTTTGGTTTAGAATCAGGTCGAACTGCCCTAGCGGAGCCCAC
>NW_028234411.1:21025524-21035524 GCF_977035675.1 Penaeus japonicus
GTGGGGTTGAAAGGGGTGGAGGGATGTGGGGGGTTGAAATGGGTGGAAGGGGACGGGGAGTTAATAGGTAGGGAGTGGTGGTGGTGGGGGGGGGGAGATAACCAGTCGAAACCGGTCGATCTGGTTGAATTACAACGCCTTGTCATGCATGCATTACAGCGCAGATAAGCCAGCGATGATCATAACGTTGGACATGGCAGAAAATAACAGGAAAACGCATAAGCGTAGACGAGCGTATGAGTGCTAATAAAAAGGGAAGTTAAGCGTGCTCAGTGTCATGTCACATAAAAAAAAAAAGATTGCCGAACGTAAGTAATATTCTTGCAATAGCGATGCTTGCTCCAGGCACTGTTGTTCTATCAGTGCCACTCGTCCCCCCCCCCTCACCGACAACGTATGTTCTCTCCACCTCCGGCGCTTCTGGTCATCTCTCCTTTCTTTCTCTCTCCTTTTCTCTCTCTTTTTTTTCCCTCCGTCTTCATTTCTTCCTTATTCCTCCCCTCTTCCTCTCTTCCCTTACTCCTTATTCCCTTCTCTTTCCCCCCTTCCTTCCTTCCTCCCTCCTCCCTTCTCTTTCCCCCTCCCTTCCTCCTTCCTCCCCTCTCCTTCCTTCCTATTCTCCTTACCCTCGCTCTTCCCCCATCCCTTCCTCCTCTCTCCCCCTCTTCCCCTCACCTCCTCCCTTCCTGCTTCCTTTCCTCTCCTCCCCCCTCTCCCACTCCTTTCCCCTCTCTTCCCTTCATACCCTGACTTCCTGCTTCCTCCCCTCTCTTCCCTCCCTCTCCCACTCCTTTCCCCTCTCTTCCCCTCATACCCTGGCTTCCTCATTCCTCTCCCCCCCCTTCCCCTCTCCCCATACCTCCCCCCTCCCTTCTCCCTCTCCCTCTCCCTCTCCCTCATCCTCTCCCTCTCCCTCTCGGTCCCTCTCCCTCTCCATCTCCCTCACTCCCTCTCGCTCCCTCTCCATATCCATCTCCCTCTCCTCTCCCTCTTCCTCACTCTCTCCCTCTCCCTCTCCCCCTCCCTCTCCCTCTCTCCCTCTCCCTCTCCCTCTCCCTCTCCCTCTCCCCTCCCACTCCCTCTCCCTCTCCCTCTCCCTCTCCCTCTCCCTCTCCCTCTCCCTCTCCCTCTCCCTCTCCCTCTCCCTCTCCCTCTCCCTCTCCCTCTCCCTCTCCCTCTCTGGTGATAGCAAGCGCTCACACCAGCGCAGAATAACAGTCAGCTTTAGAGCGGAGTTCCCGGGACTGAAATAACCGGAGCGGCCACCAAAAGGGCGATTTACTTCTCTCTCGATATCTCTCTATCTCTTTCTATCGTTCGATCTCTCATTTCTACTCATCTTTCCTCTCTTTTGTTTTTTTATTGTTTTTTTTTCACTTGATTCTCTTTTGATGTTGGTAATTGCTTGCTTCCTTTCTTCTCTATCTCTTTTCTTTCCGTCTCCAATGTATAAATGTGTGTGTGTGTGTGTGTGTGTGTCTATATATATATATATGTATATATATATATATATATATATATATATATATATATATATATATATTTGTATATATATATATATTTGTATATATATAAATATGTATATATATATATATATATATATATATATATATATATATATATATATATATATATATATATATATATATATATATATATATATATATATGTATGTATGTATATACATATATATGTGTGTGTGTGCCAATAATGATATCCGACGAAACGTGAGAAGAAGATGAGGGAGGAGGAGAGGAAAGAAGACGCGAGACGGAGAGGCAAAATAAGAGCAAGTATTGAATCCTACGACAACTTATGGAATCAAACGCAATAATGCTCTTATGGATTAGGGGGAATCTTATTCTTTTCTCGCCCCCCCCCCACCCCTCTTACGCTACCCATTTCCTTATCTTGCTCTCTCATACTCTCTCTCCCTTTATCTTACTCTCCCACACTCTCTCTCCCTTTATCTTACTCTCCCACACTCTCTCTCCCTTTATGCTACAATATTAGTTTCTCTCCCATATTTCCCCTTATTCTTCCCATTCTCTTTTCGTCTGCCTCTTACTCATTACCCTTCCCTTTCCTTCTTACCCACACTCACTCATCCCGTCCCTACATTACCCACGCTCTGACTTCTCTTCCCTCCTCCCTTCCCATTTCCTCTTTCCCTTCCCTCTTAACCCACGCTCAATCTTCCCTTTCCTCTTCCATGCTAATCCTCCGCTATCCTTCCTCTCTCCTCCCACCTCCCTCCTCATTATTCTCTCCTCTCCCCTCTACCTCATCCCACTCTCTCCCCTCTACCTCCTCTTCAAATAAAGATCTTTAAAGAGGAGACAGATGCATCAGTCTAATAACCTGATACATGTTCATTAAGCGATGTTTATTAAGGCTTTTTTATTCCCGTGATGTGCCTTTTTCTTTTACTGCTCTCGTCCTTTCTCCTTTCTCTCTCTCTCTCTCTTTCTCTCTCTCTCTTTCTCTCTCTCTCTGTCGTTCTCTATCTATCTATCTATCTATCTATCTATCTACCTCTCTCTCTCCCTCTCCCTCTTCCTCTCCCTCCCCCTCTCCCTCTCCCTCTCCCACTCCCTCTCCCTCTCCTACTCCCTCTCCCTCCCCCTCTCATACTCCCTCTCCCTCTCCTACTCCCTCTCCCTCTACCACCTTTCTCTCTCACTCGCTCATTTCCTCTCTCTTTTCAGCCTCGTTCTCGGAGAATGATCACATTTCACCCAATTATACGTGTGCAGACTATTAATTGTTGGGCAATGTGTTCTGATACATGGGTTGTTATGAGAGATAGTGGGCAGGGAAAAGAGAGATGTATGGGTGAATGAACGTCTGTGAGAGAGAGAGAGAGAGAGAGAGAGAGAGAGAGAGAGAGAGAGAGAGAGAGAGAGAGAGAGAGAGAGGCAGAGAGAGAGAGAAAGAAAGCATGAGAGATACAGAGAGGAAGAGAGAGAGAGAGAGAGAGAGAGAGAGAGAGAGAGCGTGAGAGAGAGAGGGAGAGAGCGTAAGAGATAGACAGAGAATCAGAAAGAGATGCGTGTAAATATAATCCAGATTTGATATAAACAAATACATGTTAAAAAAAAAGAAGGTAAATAATAATAAATAAATAAAAAGCAAGGACTCTTTCCCTCCGCGTTCCTCTCTTTCTCTCTCCCGCTCTCAGTCTCTCTCTCTCTCTCTCTCTCTCGCTCTCTCTCAGTCTCCTTTCAATTATGATTCAACAGGTCGCAGCTCAGTATAGTACGTGGAGCTTCCCTTCCTTGCTCCTCCCCCTCCCCCCCTCCTTGTATCTTCCCTCTCTTTTCCCCCCCTCCACCCTTCCTCGCTATCCTTGCTACCACACCCCATCCCTCTCCCCGTCCCCCTCCCCCTGTCTTCTCCCTTTGCCTCCTCCCTCCCCGACCCCCTGACATCCCCCTTTGCCTCCTCCCTACCTCCCCCCCCCCGTCTTTCCCCTCCCCCCGTCTTACTTGCACCCCCCCCTCCCCCCGCACACACACACACGAGAAACATGAGAAGTGTTTGGGGGAGGGATAAGGGGAGGGGGGGATAGGGGACACAGAGGCGAGGAGACGCTTGCACCTTCCTCCTATAACTTTTTTTCTTTCTTTCTCTTTCTTTGTAGTTTCGTCTGACTTTCGTTCCTTCTTGCTCCTCTTTCTCCTCTTCTTTCCACTCTTCCTTCATTTCCTCTTCCTTCTTGGCCTCTTCTTTCTTCTTTTCTCTTGCTCCTTTTCCCTCTCTGTCTTGCGTATCTTCTTTCTTTTTCTTTTCTTGATCATCGTCTTTCTCTTTCATTTGTCTCTTACTCTTCTTTCTCCTTCTTCCTTTTCCTTCTATCTTTCTTTTCCTGCACTCTTTATCCTCCTTCTAATTTTTCTCTTTTTTCTTTTTCTTCCCCTCTCTCTTCCTCTTCCTCCTCCTTCTTTTCTTATCCTTTTCTACTTATTCCTCCTTCTTTTCCTCCCTTTACTCCTCCACCTTTTCTCCCTCCTCCTCTTTTTCTTCCTCCCTTTCCTCCTCCTTTCCCTTTTCTTCCTCTCTTTCCTATTCTTCCTCCTCTCCATCCTCCTCCAATCCTCCCTTTCTTCTTTTTCTTAAATTTATACTTTAATTCCTCCCTTTCCTCCTTCTCCACCTTACTTCCTTTTCTAACTCATATTTCCTCTCCTCCACCTTCTCCTCTCTTTCACTCCTCCTCCTCCTCCTCCTCCACCTTGTCTATCTCCTTTTAATCCTCCTTTTCCTGCTTCATTCCCTACTCCTTTCCTACCTCCTTTTCCTCCTCCTCCTTTTCTAATTCCCTTACCTCCTCCTCCTCCTCCTCCTCCTCCCTCCTCCTCCTCTTCCTCTTCTTCCTCCTCCTCCTCCTCCTCCACCTCCCTCCCCCTCCTCCTCTTCCTCCTCCTCATGCTCCCCCTTCCTCACCCCTCCTCTTCCTCCTCCTCCTCCTCCTCCTCCTCCACCTCCTCCGCTTCTCCCCCCCTCCTCCTCCTCCTCCTCCCTCCCCCTCCTCCTCCTTCTCCTCCCTCCCCCTCCTCCTCTTTCTCCTCCCCCTCCTCCTCCTCATCCTTCTCCTCCTCATCCTCACCCTTCCTCACCCCTCCTCTTCCTTCTCTTCCTCCTCCTTTTCCTCCTCCTCCTCCTCCACCTCCTTCGCTTCCCCCCTCCTCCTCCACCTCCTCCTCTTTCTCCTCCTCCTCCTCCTCCCTCCTCCACCTTCTCTGCTTCCCCCCTCTTTCTCCTCCCCTCCCCTTCCTCCTCCTCCTCCTCCTCCCTCCCCCTCCTCCTCTTTCTCCTCCTCCCCCCCTCCTCCTCCTCCTCCTCCTCACACTCTAACTCCCTCTGACGGTTCTCCCTCGAGAGAGAGAGAGAGAGATTCTGCGGAGGACAATATATTAATCTCGTTATTAAACCTTCTCAAAGGGGCGATCTATTTGATCATCTCCTTCCTTGGCTTTGTTTAATTTGATTTGATTTGTTTTCATTTTTTTTTATTCTATTATTATTGTTGGTGTTGTTTTCATGAATGTTGTTGTTGTTGTTTGTCAGTTTTGTTGTTATTTTTGTTATTGTTGTCGTTGTTATTATCATCGTTTTTTTTTTTTTCATTGTTATTGTTATTATCATCGTTATCATTGTTATCGTTACTGTTATTATCATTATTACTATAATTGTTGTCATTTACATTATTATCATCGTTGTTGTTATATTTGTTTATTTTCATCACTATTATTATCATTAACTTTATAATTTTTACTGTTACATAATAATTATCATAAGTTTGTTGTTTTAACTGATGTCGTTGTTGGTGGATTTGTTTTTATTACTATCTTTATCATTATCCTACTTCTGTTCCTCCTTTTCATCATCATTATCTTTATCACTATTATCATCATTATTGTCACGAATGTTATTGTCATCATAATTATTGTTATCGTTATCATTATCATTATTTACATTATCATCAGCACCATCATTGTTGTTATCATCATTATTATCATCACTATCATCATTATCATTATTATCGTTATCATATTATCATCATCTGGTTGTATTTTCTTGACTGAACCCAAAGTCACGTGTTTAGCTTTGTCTCCTTCCACACCCTCTCTCCCTCTCCCCCACCCTCCCCATTTCTCCACTCCTCCTCCCCTTACCCCTACTCTTCCTTCTCCTCTCCCCTCTCTTCCTCCTCCTCTCCCCTCTCTTCTTCCCCCTACCCCCACTCTTTCTCCCCCTACCCCTACTCTTCCTCCCCCTACCCCCACCCTTCCCCCCCCTACCCCCACTCATCTTTCTCCTCCTCCGATCTTCCTCCACTTACCCCTATTCTTCCTCCTCCTATCCCCACTCTTTCTCCTTCTCCTCCTCCTCCCCCTCCCCCACTCTTCTTCCTCCTCCTCTCACTCTTCCTCCCCCTCCTGCTCCTTCCTTTCCTTCCCCTCCCTCCCTTCTCCTCTTTTCCGCCATCTCCCAATTTCCTCCTTCTCCCCTCCCTTTTCCCATCTTCGCCCTTCCCTCCCATCCTCCCACTCCCTCCCTTCTCCCTTCCCTCCCTTTCTCCTCGTTCCCCTCCCCTCCCCCTCCCTTCCCCCTTCCCTCCCTTTCTCCTCTTTCCCCTCCCCCTCCCCCTCCCCCATCTTAATTAACAGTGTAATAAAGATGCAACAAAAACAAAAAATTGTGTACGTCCTTATTGCTTTCGTAATATTTTTGTTTTTCATAATTCATCATGCAAAAATTAATCTTTTAGTTACTTAGGTTCATCGTAGTTTTAATAACCATCTAATTACCACTAGTCATGGTCATCATTGGCATCCCCATCTCTTTAGATAATTAACATAGATTAATTACGTGTGTCTTTAAAGATCATGATTTTCAGCTACTAATGAAAAACGTAATCTCTCCTAAACTATCTTTATCATCAACAAAATAATCAATCGTATTTTTCATTATTCATGAACTTTAATTAGATAAGGAGAAAGAGCATAGTTATTTCCCAAATATAACCATTTCTTAACCATCATTAACTCTACTACACCCCAATTTCTTCGAAAGATAATTAATCGTACTATCTTTAAAAAACAAAAAATCAAAAAATGAAGAAAAAAAATAGAAATAAATAATCGCCTTGCTAATGCACCGCTCTCAGGGAAACGTTAAAAAAATGGCTAGCTTTGGCACTGGGTTTGGCACTGTTGGGAAAGGGCTTAGCGGCGAGAGACAGCCTGGCTCTTAAGCAACAGGAGATTTTGTCGTCTTGGAGGAAGGAGATGGGTGGGGTAGGGGGGGGTAAGGGGGGTAGGGGGTAGCAGGAGAGGGAGGAAGGAGATGGGTGGGGTGGGGGGAGGTAGCGGGAGAGGGAGGAAGGAGATGTGTGGGGTGGGGGGAGGTAGTGGGAGAGGGAGGAAGGAGATGGGTGGGGTGGGGTCGGGAGAGAAGAAGATGGAGAGGGGAAGGGAGGAAGAAAGAGGGGGATCTGAGGGGAAGGGAGGAAGGAAGAGGAGGAACTGGAGGGAGGGGAGAAGGTGTTGTAGGGAGGTAGGGAGGAGAGGGGAAAGGGGTGGAAGGGATGGGAGGGAGAAAGGAAGGGGGAGAAAGAGGAGGAGCTGGCGGTAGGGAAGAAGGTGTGGTAGGGAGGTGGGGAAGAGAGGGAGGCAGGGAGAGAGGGAGGCAGGGAGGAGAGGGGACAGGGGAGGAAATGAGGAGAGAGAGAAAGGATCGGGAAGGGGAGGGATGGAGGCAGTAAGGAAGGGAAAGGAAACCAAGAGGAGGAAGGGTAGTGTAAGAGGAAGGAAGAGAGGTAAGGAAAAAAAGAAGGGGAAGGCGGAAGGCGGAAGAAAGGGAAGAGGGAGAAGGAGAAAGGAAGGAAGATAGCGAGAAAAGGAAGGAGGTCTGAAGGAAGAAACAAAAGAGAGAAGAGGAATAAGAAATGAGAAGAAGAAGAGGGCAGTGGAGGGAAGGATAAAGGTGAAAGGAAAAAGGGAAGGAATAGAAATTAAAGGAAAGAGATGGAAGAGGAGTTAATATGGGGAGGGGAGGGTCTATTAATGCCAAAACTATATATGTGTGTGTGTGTGTAGCTGTGTGTATTTGTATGGTGTGTGTGTGTGTGTGTGTGTGTGTGTGTGTGTGCATATAAACAATACAGATATACAGAACCAGACAAATAGACGAAGAAAATGTCAGTGAGCGTGTGCTTATGCCTTTAGGGCCAAAATAGGTCAGTGCTGCTCTTGAAGTGTATAGGTAAGAGTGGTTAAGGGGTAAGGGAGGGGAGGGATTGGGTCGAAGTGTATCGATCCCATGAGCCACTTGAATCAGGTGCTGATTTAACAGTTTGTCCCGATAACAGGAGAGACTAGGCAGGGATGATGGCGGGGAGGTGGGGGTATGGGGGGGAGGCCATGAAGGAGGGGAGATGAGGGGAAGGAGAGAAAAAGGTGAAGGGTAAATTTATTGGGTAAATGAAGGAGAGAGAGAGAGAGAGAGAGAGAGAGAGAGAGAGAGAGAGAGAGAGAGAGAGAGAGAGAGAGAGAGAGAGAGAGAGAGAGAGAGAGACAGAGAAATTGTTGAAGTTGTGACAGAGCGTTTCTGAAGCTGATTTTGAATGTCTACGAGTGGAAGGAGGCAGGAGAGATTTAGGGAGAGCATGGGAGAATATGAGAGAGAGAGAAGCGGCGTAAAGCCAGAGATAGAAGAAAGACAGGAGATAGCTTAAAGATAGACAGCTAAAACAAAATAAACACCTAAAAAAAACGAAAGAAAAAAAAAAAGACAGGAAATAGAACGACGAAATACAGAAAATAGACATTTACAAAACAGACAGCTAAAAGAAAGCTTAAGCGAGAGAGAAAAAAAAATAGAGCAACTAGAAGACAGAAAACAAACAACCAAAACACAGAAAACAAACAACCAAAAGGACAAAAAAAAAGACAGCTAAAGAGACAGAAAATAGACAGCCAAAAGACAGAAGACGAGCATTGCATAACCCAGCATCCCAAGCCCCGAGTCATCTGCAGGTGAAGGTGGGATATGCAAGAACGAATGAACCTTTTCGTCTCCGGAATTATGCGTCGACCGATAACGCCTTTGGGAACGTAGTGTCGGTGAGAGAGAGAGAGAAAGAGAGAGAGGGAGGGAGGGAGGGAGAGGGAGAGGGGGGGAGTGAGAGAAGGAGGAGATTATAGGGAGAAATAAAGGGAGAAGGGAAAGGAAATTTGGAGGGAGGGAGGGAGGGATGAAGGAGAATAAAGACATAGGGATACAGAGAGAGAGAAAGGGAGAAAGAGAGGGAGAGAGAGAAATAAAGGTTGCAAGATATGGAGAGAGAAAAAGAAATAGAGAGAAAGGAAGGGACGAAGGGACAGTTAGATAGGGAGAAGGAGAAAGAGAAAGAGAGATAGGGAAAGGGGGATATAGGCAAAAATAGGAAGAATGAAATAGAGGGAGAAGGGGAGATAGGGAAAGAGGGAAAAGTAGAAAGTGGGAGTTAGAGAGGAGAGAAACGGAAGGAGAAGTGAAGGGGGAGGAAGGGAGAGGGATATCTCCACCTCTCTCTCTCTCTCTCTCTCTCTCTCTCTCTCTCTCTCTCTCTCTCTCTCTCTCTCTCTCTCTCTCTCTCTCTCTCTCTCTCTCTCTCTCTCTCTCTCTCTCTCTCTCTCTCTCTCTCTCTCTTTCCCTCTCTCCCTTCCTCCATGCCCCTCCCTCTCTCCATCTTCCCACTCCCTTTCTCAATACATCCTCTCCCCATGTCCCTCTTCCTATCCCTCCATCTCTCTCTCCGCTTCTCCCCCCCCCCCTCTCTCTCATCTCTTCTCTACCCCCGCACCCCTCCACTCATTTTAAAAAATGAATAAAAAATAAACAGCTAATAGCCTCGTTAAAAGATATTTTATGCAACTCATTAAAAATCAGATCATTTCGGGATAAGATTACGCAATTGAGCTGATCCTATGAAAGATGGAATTAAAGACTATATATACACTTTTAGGGGGAGGGGGGAGGGGGAGGAGGAGAAGGGAGGAGGGGGGAGGGGGAAGGGGGAGGGAGGGGGAGGAGGAGAAGGGAGGGGGGGAGGGGGAGGGGAAGAGGAAGGTGAGGGGAAAGGGTGGGGGGAGGAGGAAGAGGTGGGGCGGAGTTAGGTCCGCTCGGGAGGGTCGTCTTGCGATTTTTAAGGTGAGGGGTGGGAGTTCTGCTGTCTCCCCCGAGGGAGTTGCCTCACAGAAGGGGTCTTGCGTTGGGGAAGGAAATTAGACATGGGAGACGCAGGGCGCCATGGTTTACCCGTGATGACGAAAATACGACAGCTAATGAACAGGAGGAGAGGTGTTGTAATGAAGGGTTCGGTTGTTTTGTATTTGTGTGTGTGTGTTTTGTGGGTAAGAGACTGTGTGTTTGTGTGTGTGTGAGTGTGTTTGTTCTTCTCATCTATTTTTTTATTCTCTCTCTCTCTCTCTATCTCATTCGCTCATTCCTC
>NW_028234411.1:21048024-21050524 GCF_977035675.1 Penaeus japonicus
AAATATATAATATATATAATAAATGTTTATATATATATATATATAATATATATATATAATATATATATATATATAATATATATATATATATATATATATATATATGTATATGTATATTTATATGTATGTATATATGTACATATATGTATATAAATATGTATATATATATATATAGAGAGAGAGAGAGAGACAGAGAGAGAGAGAGAGAAAGAAAGAAAGAGATGGATATTATTTTTCTTTTCGATGGTTTCGTGTGACAATAGTTTTATAAATGAAAAATTAATAATGTTTATTGTTTATTCCATTCATTTCCTTTTTTCTTCTTCAGGGACGTCGCCTTTTCTGCCCTCTTGACCTCGTTTCATAATCCCATCCATTTTTTCCATTCTACTTCGTTATTCTCCTGCGTCTTTGCCTTCTTTGAAAATTCTCGAATTTTTAAAAAGAATCTTTCTTGTGACTTTTTTGTCTGCTTTTTTTCTTTTCTTACTTCCTATCTATTTTATTTTTTCTTCCACCCTCTGCTCCTTCCCCCACTCGTTTTCCTCTTCCTATTTTCCTTTCTCCTCATTTTCCTCTTCCTTATCTTTATCCTCCTCTTCTTCTTCTTTCTCTCCTCCTCATCGTCTTCCTTTTCCTCCTCCTCCTCTTTCTCAATCTATCCACCTCCTCCTCTCTTCCTTCTCCCCCTTCCCCTCTTTCTCAATCTATCCACCTCCTCCTCTCTTCCTTCTCTCCCTCCTCTTCTTCTCAATCTATCCACCTCCTCCTCTTTTCCTTCTCCCCCTCCTCCTCTTTCTCAGTCTATCCACCTCCTCCTCTCTTCCTTCTCCCTCTCCTCTTCTTTCTCAATCTATCCACCTCCTCCTCTCTTCCTTCTCCCCCTTCCCCTCTTTCTCAATCTATCCACCTCCTCCTCTCTTCCTTCTCTCCCTCCTCTTCTTTCTCAATCTATCCACCTCCTCCTCTCTTCCTTCTCCCTCTCCCCCTCTTCCCCCTCCTCCTCCTCTTCCTATTCCCTTTCCTCTTCCGCTTCCTCCCCCTTCTTCCCCTCACCTCCTGTCGTCTAGAATAACTCATTAGGTATTCAGCATCCTTGGCTAATAATCCTCAAGATTCTTCTAAATCTCAGGCAATAAACTTGATGAATCTGTCACTCCCTCACCTGACATGCCACCTCCCTTCCCCCTCCTTCTTCACCTTCGTTCTCTTCATCTTTTCTCATTTCTTTTTTCTTTCCTCTCTCTCGCGATTTATTTTATTTTATTATTATTGTTCGCTCATGTTTCATATTTCTTCCCCTTCTTCGTCTGTTTCAACTCTTTCTCATATTTTTCCTCTCCTTCTCTCCATGCCTTATTTTTACCTCTATCTTTCTCTTTCCTCTTCTTCCCATGCTTCCATTCATCATTGTTCTCTCCTTCTTTTCATATCCGCCTCTGCTTCCTCTCATTACTCTCCTTTTTCTCTTCCTCCTCTCATCATTTCAGTCCTTCCTTCATCCTTCTCCATTCCCCCTTTTCCTCCTCCCTTCCTCATTTCTCTATCCCTCTTCCCTCTTCCTCCTCCCTTCCCCATATCCCTCTTCCTCTATCCATTCTTCCCTCCTTCTACATTTCCCTCTTCCTCTACCCCTTCTTCCCTCCTTCCACATATCCCTCTTCCTCTACTCCTTCTTCCCTCTTTCCTCCTTTCTCTCTTTCACTACACATTTCTTCCTACTCCCTTCATTTTCCTCATTTTCCTCTCCCTCTACCCCTTCCTTCCTCATTTTCCCCCTCGTTAACCGTCACGCGCTTAGTCCGCTAATGCTTGTCTTAATTCCTTCCCTCATTTATGGTGAGTGAACCTCTTCGCTCCTCATTCGGGGTTTCATGATCACTTAGTGTGAAGCTTCGGTTCTTTTTTTTTTTGAGCTTTGGATGTGTTTCGGGGGAATGTTTTCGCTTCGAATACATTGTTTCGTTTTTTTTTTGTTGTTTTTTTCTATTCGTTGTCCTTCTTCTACTTTTCCTGCTTATCTTCGCTTTCATCTTCCTCTTTTTTTCTCTTTATGACACGAGTTTAATTTGTGAAGCTTTGGTTTTGGAGACTCACTTCTGAAGCCTCCATTTTGGAATAAAAAAATAAATAAATAAATCTCCCTATGAACACTTGATCCCTTATGAAGCTTCGATCCCTTACAAAAGAAGCCTCGATCGCTTGTGGAAGGAATAAGTCTCGAACCTTCGCTTGAGAAACTCCTCCGGTGAAGCCCTCTCAGAGCTGTTGCCGCTGCTTGCGACCCTTATCGATTGACTTTTCTGACAGGTAATGGGGTGGCGGGTAGGCAGAGGGGTTGGGGATGGGGGGGGGAGTGGTTAAGGCGAAGCTTTTTTGTGCCAATTGATAATTCCCTAAAAACTGGGCAAATCGTTCGATATCATTTAACCGAATCATATGGTATGATCACTCGTTAAACTTCGTCAAGAATCGCATAACGCGGGTATAGTTACGCAAC
>NW_028234411.1:21055333-21057833 GCF_977035675.1 Penaeus japonicus
GCAAGGAATGAACCCATTTTCCAGCGAATGTTTATTTCCGCTTCCGTCTTCATGTGCAGAATTATTAATACCTAGTTGAGCCGACCTTGAAGGCACAACATGGTCGTTATGGGTATTGGATCAGACTGGCTTAGTGCTGTTCTTAATCTGCTCAGCTTTTTAGATTAATTTTCGTTTCTGTTTGTCCTCCTCTGGTTGACTCTTTCTCTCTTTCTCTTTCTCTCTCTCCCTCTCTCTCTATTTCTCTCTCTCTCTCTCTCTCTCTCTCTCTCTCTCTCTCTCTCTCTCTCTCTCTCTCTCTCTCTCTCTCTCTCTCACTCTCCATCTCTCTCTCTCTCTCTCTCTCTCTCTCTCTCTCTCTCTCTCTCTCTCTCTCTCTCTCTCTCTCTCTCTCTCTTTCTCTCTCTCTTTCTCTCTCTCTCTTATCCTTATGAGATTTAAACCACTCGTCTTAACAGTCAAAAGTCTCTCTCTCTCTCTCTCTCTCTCTCTCTCTCTCTCTCTCTCTCTCTCTCTCTCTTCTCCGAATTCTTCTCTCTCCTCTCTCTCATTCCTCGCTCTCTCTCTCGCTCTCTACTCTCTCGCTCCTCTCTCTCTTCTCCTCTCTCTTCTCTCTCTCTCCTACTCTTCCTTCTCTTCTCTCTCTCTTCTCTCAATCCCTCTCTCTCATCATTCTATCATCTCTCTCTCTCTCTCTCTCTCTCTCTCTCTCTCTCTCTTTCTCTCTCTCTCTCTCTCTGTCTCTTTCTCTCTCCCTCTCTCTCGCTCTTTTCCCATACTTCTACGCCGGCCTGAATGAAACTACAACTACGACGTTCGAAAGGAATTGCCATTCTAAAATGACAAATATTTTTTTTCCTCAACACAGGCGGAATACTACAAGGGTAAATGTAGGTTCCAGCCTTGATATTGACTTAGGAGACGATGAGCAAATATTCCTTAACAGGCTTGGATACTTTATGAGGACAGGGAAGCCTTTACATAAAGGATCTTGGATGCTCCTTTTAATAAGAAAGAGCTCTTCTTTACACGAGGGATCCCTTGTTTAAAGCGTTATCCTTGCCTTGCTTGACTACTATTTTATGAAAAGATGCGGAGTTTAAAAACGTCGCATGTAAGTCCAGTATATGGCGTCATAATTAAAACTCTTTTTTTTTTTTTTTTTTTTTTTTTTTTTTTTTTTTGCTCATACATGATATATTCGAAAAATAGTGTCAGACACAGTATGTTCAAAATATTTTGCCAAGCACCACGCGTTCAAAAAGCGAAAACAATGTACAGCTGAATTGAGTGAAAGCGGTAAAACAGAGGTACCTATAGTTGTTATTGTTGTTATTATTATCATCAATATCATAATCTCCCATAAACCTACCTGACCAAATACCACAAGAACAACACTAATAAAAGAAAAAAAAAATACCAACCACACTAGACATAATTTCAACCAATCTCACGAATTACGCACACACTATATTCAACATTTTATTTCTAACCAATCAACCACGATAAGCGAACAGGTTGCACGGGTTGGCATTCAATCTGGCGACACGCTGTTGGTATGCATGAAACAATATTCAGCCAGAGCAGCCACGAGTTGCAAATCAATCGTTACCTACAGTCCGCTGTAATAACAGTGCCGCCGCGGCCACTCTCGGCACGTAGTGGAGCGAGGCAGCGAAGGGCGGTGTTCTATGGGCGTGATTTGCGTGCGTGGTTCCGGGAAGGGGGCGTTGGTTGGCGTTTCAAAGGGGAAAAACAGAGGAAAGGAATAAAGATGAACTGGTTTCCGTACCGATTGTATACGTATATTGAGATGGGTTTATGACGTAGTTATATATGTAGGCATATAAAGATATGTCTCTCTCTATCTCTCTGTCTCTCTCTCTCTCTCTCTCTCTCCTTCTCCTTCTCTCTCTCTCTCTCTCTCTCTCTCTCTCTCTCTCTCTCTCTCTCTCTCTCTCTCTCTCTCTCTCTCTCTCTCTCTCTCTCTCTCTCTCTCTCTCTCTCTCTCTCTCTCTCTGTCTCTCTCTCTCTCTCTGTGTCTCTCTATCTATCTATATATCTATCTATCTCTATCTCTCTCTGTCTCTCTCTCTCTCTGTGTCTCTCTATCTATCTATATATCTATCTCGAGCACGCACGTGTGTGTGTGTGTTTGTGTGTGTGTGTACATACAAATGCATGTGCTTATATATACACACACAAAAAAACTAACATACGCACATACACATACACACACGCACATGCGCATGCACAAACACACACACGCGCATACACATATACATACAAACACGCACACACAAGCACATATACTCATGGTATATAATAGAAAGAAGCAAGAGGAAAGAGGCAATTTAGCTAAAGGCAGATCAATTTCATTCAATCTTTTAAATCTAAGAACAATAAACAGTTTTACAAACTAAAAGCTATGCACGAACTGAAAAAGATACCCCTTACGCAAGTTCATATTTCACGGAAAAGTTTAAACCTCACATTCAGA
>NW_028234411.1:21095333-21100333 GCF_977035675.1 Penaeus japonicus
TATCATCCTCACTATCATTATTATGATTATCTTTATCGTTATTATTATTATCATTATTATTATTCTTTTACTCTTATAATCACGTTTATTATTACTATTCTTATCATTATTATCATTATCATTGTTATCATTATTGTTTTCCTTATCGTCATTATCATAACTTTACAGTTTCATTATCCTTATTATCATCATTATATTTCATATTACTATTACAATAATTATTGTTATTATTATCATTATTATTCTTATCATTATCAATATTATTAACATTTTCATTATTGTCATTCTCATCATCATTATAATTACTATCATTACCACTGTTGGCATCATTATTATTGCTACTATCCTCTTCATTACTCGTTATAATTATGATCGTTTCATTACTGTAATCATTATTATCATCATTGTTACTATATTATCATTATCATTATCATCATCATTATGATCATTATCATTATAATTTCTATTATCATTATTATCATGACTCATTTTCATCATCATCATTATCATTATTACCTTTTTTTCAATTAACATCACTACTACTGCTGTTGTTGTTGTTTTTCTTTTGTTATTATCATTATCATCCTTATTCCATATCATTATTGTATGATCATCACTGTGATTGCTGTGATCATTATTATTATATTCATTTTCATCATTATCGTCAATATTATCATCCTCATCATCATTGTTCCTGTCATTACTAATATCATCATCACCATTTCTGATATTATTATCATCATTATTACTGTTGTTCATTGTTTATTATCATCATAACTCTAATTATCATTATTATTACCTTAATTATTATTATTACTACTTTCATTATCATTATTATCATTATCATTTTTATTACGATTTTCATTACTATCATCATGATATTAATTATCATCATTATTCCTATCATTATCACCAATATCATTGCTATTATTATAATCATTATCATTATTATCATTATAATCATTATCATTATTATCATTATAATCATTATCATTCTCATCAACATCAATAGCAATAGTAATAATAACATCATCATCATCATCAAGCCTCATCACCACCATCAATATCATCATTATTATCAAAATTTCTATAATCATCAACATGACAAGTACTAATTTCCATACTTTTTTTTTCATTATCATTTCCTCTTTTGACATCAGTTCGTTATTCACTGTCTTCTAACTTTATCTCTTTTTTTTCCATCAACACGGATCATGCAACTTGAAATGTTGCCACGTGTCAGTGTATCTCACTTTTCCAGCTATCAGTTTAATTTATTCCCATGCATGCGTTCAGCATGGAAAGGCTTCGAGGAAATGAGAGGGAGAGAGAGAGGGGGGGGTAGACAGAGAGAGAGAGATAGAGGGGGGGGGGGGCGGGGGAGAGGAAAGAGTGAGAGGAGGAGAGAGAGAGAGAGAGAGAATAGAGAGAGAGAGGGAGAGAGAGAGAGGGGGGGAGAAAGAGTGAGAGAAAGAGAGAGAGAGAGAGAGAGAGAGAGAGAGAGAAGAGACAGAGAGAGAGGGGGGGCGGGGGAGAAGAAAGAGTGAGAGAAAGAGAGAGAGAGAGAGAGAGAGAGAGAGAGAGAGAGAGAGAGAGAGAGAGAGAGAGAGAGAGAGAGAGAGAAAGGGGGGGGAGAGAATGAGAGAGAGAGGGGGGGAGGGGAGGGAGGGAGGGAGAGAAGAAACAGAGAGAGAGAGAGAGAAAGAAAGAGAGAGAGAGGGAGGGAGAGGAAAGAGATAGATAGAGAGAGGGTGGAGAAAGAAAGAAAGAGAGAGAGAGAGAGAGAGAGAGAGAGAGAATAAAAGATGTTCGTATATCATTTGCGTATGTTAATAATGATCAAGATGATAATAATGATAATGCCAATAGTAATCATAAAAAGAAAAAAAGAAGACCAGAATAACTATAATGGCAATAACAATATGGATGATGATAATGATAGTCATAATAAAGATAATTATT
The DNA here is from genome assembly GCF_977035675.1 of Penaeus japonicus. Lineage (NCBI taxonomy): Eukaryota > Metazoa > Arthropoda > Malacostraca > Decapoda > Penaeidae > Penaeus > Penaeus japonicus. The sequence goes on from NW_028234411.1 coordinate 21,097,296, forward strand.
ATTGCTGTTGTTGCAATCATAAGATGAAACACGACAAAAAAAAATCAATTTGCACTAATGTAATATCCCTGTTATACTGTATTCATAAAAATGAAAGAAAATCATTACTATAAAAGCAAAATATTATATGTTGCCAAAGAATATAACCCTAATCAAGCCATATAGATGATTCGCTAATCAATATCAGACTAAAGGTTTATGATTAAATTGTTGGCCGATTCGAATCTTCTGATGACGTACTGGATTCTTTATGGATTAAATTTATATTCGTACGTTGATCTGAACTTGTCCTTATCGTGTTTATACCCGTATGTTTTAAGTTCTTTTTTTTCATTAATGCCTTTTAGTTATATTTTGTCTATTCATTGTTTTATCATGTTCATCTAGATTATGGATTTTTATTATATTGATCGATGAATTTTATTTATCTTATTTGTAGATGAATGTGGAGGTAGGCATACATAAGTAATACATATATACGGGCGTGTGTGTGATTGTGTGTGTATGTGTGTGTGTGTGTATATATGTGTGTGTCTGTATGTGTCTGTGTGCATATGTAGATAGCGACAGACACACACAGACATAAAGCAAGAGTGAGACAGAGAGACTCCACATGGTCATCTCTAACGAACTTCAAAGAAATATAGACAAGTAAAGAAAGAAAACTTATACAAGGAATATAAAAAAAAAGAAAAGAAAAAACAAAAAGTTGCTTCATACTGCATAGATCGATACTCAGGTAGGTTGTCAGGTTCTTTCTTGATTACGTCGACAGGAAGATCTCAAAGAGGGTCTTCCACTTCTTCTTATTCTTCTTATTCTTCCTCTTATTCTTATTATTATTCAATCTCCACGTCCTCCTCCTACTTCTACTACTCTTTCTTCTTTTTCTTCATCTTCTTTCACTGTTTTTTCCTCTTTCTCCTTCTGCTTCTTCTGCTTTGTCCTCCTCCTCTTCTTCCTCCTCACTCCTTCTCTTCCTCCTCTTCTTCTGTATTTCTCCTCACACTCATCTTCTTCCATTTCCTCATTTTCCATCTACTCCTTCCTCATCTTCCTCCTCTTCCTGTTTCTGTAGCTTCTTCTCTTCCTCCTCCTTCTCCTCCTCTTTCCCCTCCTCCTCTTCTCCGTCTTCTCTTCTCCCTCCTTCTCTTCTCCTCATCCTCATCCTACTTTTCTTCCTTTCCCTCCTCCTTCTCTTCTTCCTCTTTCTCTTCCTCCAATTCCTCATTCTCTTTTTTCTCCACCATCTCCTCCTTCTCACCCTCCTCCAATCTCTTTTGATTTGTCCTCCTCCTCCTTTTACACTTCCTCCTCTTCGTCTTCCTTTTCCTCTTCCACCCGTTTTGCTTCTCCTCCCCCTTTCCTCTTCCTCCTTCTTCTCCTCTTCTTTTTCCCTTTTCCTCCTCCTCTCTCCTCTCCTTGTCCCCATCTCTTTCCCTAACCCCCCCCCCTTCTCCCTTCTACCATGCCCAGGCCACCTCCCCCACCCACATCCTTCTTGCTCGCGCATCATTACAGTGATGGGGAAAGGGGAGGGGGAAGGGGAGGGGGAGGGGGAGGGAGGGTGGAGATGGTGCCAAGAGGGAGGGGGAAATGGAGCAAGAGTTCTCATGGGGAGGGGAATGCTAGGAATTATCCCTCCCCCCTTCTCCTCTTTTGCCCCTTCCCCTCTCTTCCCCTTTCCCCTCCCTTCCCCTTTCCCCTCCCTTCCCCCTTCCCCTCCCTTCCCCTCCCTTCCCCCTTCCCCTCCCTTCCCCTCCCTTCCCCTCCCTTCCCCTCCCTTCCCCCTTCCCCTTCCCCCTTCCTTTCCCCCTTTCCCTTCCCCCTCCCTTCCCTCCTTTCCCCTCCCTTCCCTCCCTTCCCCTCCTCCCTCCCTTCCCCTCCCTTCCCTCCCTTCCCCTCTCCTCCCTCCCCGCCTCAACGTTTCATTATCGACTCTGTATTTTCATCCGTGACATGTTCCTGTCGTGTTCCTGGCAGTCGGGCGCCGATCTCTTGTTGGCATTTGACAGTGTTATTGTTATCTGCTTTTTGGTGATAGTTATCTATAACCGATATGTTGTTTCTTTCTGTTATCATTGGTATCTACACTTGTTATAATGATACTATCGTCATTATTATCGTTGTTGGTTCTATTATTACCACTGATTTTATCATGATCATTATCGTTAGCATTATTGTCACATCCATATATAATATCAATCATATCATTGTTATAATCAGCATTACCATCATCATAGATATCATAAATATTATCATCATCATCCTTATTAAGTCCCATATTCATCAACTTTTCTGTTAATGGCAATACTATCATTTGTTTATTTGTTTTTTGTTTTATTGATATCTTTCGTCGCCATTATCATTATTCACTTCATCAGTTTATGAAGTACCTTTTCTAACATTCCTCTAATCTTTTTCTGATTAATTTTCTTCATATTTATCCTTCATTTCTACACTTTTTTTAATATATCTATCTTTCATATAAAAACAAATAAAACCTCAAAATGTTATCTTTCCTATTTTATTTACCTTTTCAATAATTTCGAAGAATATTAAAGAAGGATTCAAGTCACTAATCTTGCAAGGAAACGTTTAGTTAGAAGAGCAAACGTTCATATGCTTGCGAAGGAAGAGTCAGGAATGGTAGGGAGGGGGGTAGGGATGACAGGGAGAGGTAGGGAGGGAGTGGATGGAAGCATTTAGATTAGAAATTGGAAAATTTGTAAGAAGAGGATCATGAAGCAAGATTTTTAGATATCGTACATTCTGTGATATCTAAAATATGATATATTTTATAGTTAATATGCTAAAGAGGGAGACTTTCATATTCCTTTCAATGTTTCTCACGTTCCCTCTCTCTCTATCTATCGATCTGTCTATCTGTATATTTATCTATCTTTCTCTCTCTCTTTCTCTCTCTCTCTAATTATCTCTCTCTCGCTCTCTCTCTCTTTCTCTCTCTCTCTCTCTATTTCTCTCTCTCTCTCTCTCTCTCTCTCTCTCTCTTTCTCTCTCTCTCTAACTATCTATCT
>NW_028234411.1:21120333-21125333 GCF_977035675.1 Penaeus japonicus
GTTTTCTATTATTTTATTTTTTTTATTTTACTAGTTTTACTTTTATTTTTATTATATCATGATATATATTTTTTTTATGATATCGTTATATCATTTCACATATCATGTTATTTTATTTCAGTCCTTTATCATTTAATCCATTATTACTCTTATCTTATTTCTTCCTTTTTTTTCTCTTCTCATTTTGGTTTGCGTTCATCTTTGTTTTTGTTTTATTCTTTGTTTTTTTCTTTGTTTTTGCTCATCTAAATTCATGTTTTGTTTTGTTTTTCATCTGGATTCATCGTTATTTATAAGTACCAGTATTGTTAGTGGTGATTTTTTAATGGTATATTTCTGGTATCGTTAATTAAAGCTGTTAGTGTTTTAATCAGATTTTGTGAGGATAATGATGATTAGGATATTTATCATTGGTATTGTTGTTATCGTTGTTATTGGTGTCATTATCATTATGGGTATTGTTATCATTATTGTTATCATCTATATTTCTATCTTTTTATTATCTTTATTGTTATTGTTATCATTAATATCATCAGTACTATTGTCATTATTATCATTATTGTTATTGTTATCATTAATATCATCATTACTATTGTCATTATTATCATTATTGTTATTGTTATCATTAATATCATCATTACTATTGTTATTATTATCTTGATGCTACTATTATTATCTTTATCACTACTATTATCATTACTATTGTCGTTGTTGTTGTTATTATTATCCATACTACTATCATCCTTATCATCATCATTATTTTTACTCATCATAATCATCATCATCATCATATCATCATTATTTTTATTATGATTATCCTCGTTATCATCATTATCATTATTATCGTTATAACTATTACTATCATTATTATCATTATTGTCGTTATCATTATCATTAATGGTAGCAGTATTATCATTATTGTCATTATCATTGCTAGTATAAATAGTAGTAGAAGTAGTAGCATTAGCAGCAGTAATAGTAATAGCAGTTGTAGTAATGATAGGAGCAGTAGTAGCATAGGAGTATCATCATTACTGTCAATACCATCATTAGTGTCATTACTATTACTATCAATAGCATTATTAATATGCTATTTTTGTTATTATTATTATCATCATAAGGACTTTTTCTTTCTTTTTAGTTATCATTACTTTTATCATTGTTATCCACGTTACCATCATCATTCCTATCATCATTAATAACAGCTGTGATAGCAATAGTAGTATCATACCACCATTATCCTAATCATCACCATCACAGTGATCATTATCATGAATGTCATTATCAAGTATATCGTATCCAGCCGATTCTCTCATAAAACTTTTTCGTTTTTTTGTTTTTCGAAAGATCTTTTTATTCTTCTATTCTTTAAATTCCTTTTCTTCAATCGAAAGTTTCCTCTACGGTACATTCTTCGTTTAGTGTCTCCCCCTTTTATGGTCCTTCTGAAATTAAATTCCTAGTTGGCATCTCACTCCTCCTTTGTCGGATGTGTTGTTTATGTTTTTTGTTTATGTTTTTTTGTTTTTGTTTTGTTTTTCATATAATTCTTGTGTGATTTACTTATTATTATCATAGAGAGATGAATGTTGTTGTTGTTGTTGTTTTTTCACATCTAATTTCTCTCGCCATTTTGTTTTCTCTCTTGCTCTTTATCTATCGATCGCTCTATCTATCTGTTTGTCTTACTGTCTATCTATCCATTTCTATCTCTATGTCATTGTCTATCTCCGTATCTCTTTCTCACTATCTCATTTCCTCTTTCTTTCTTTCCTTCCCTCCTCCCCCCCCCCTCTTCCCTTCTCTCCCCCCCCCCCTTCCCTTCCCCCGCTCGCTCAAATTTTCTCTAACATTGTCCCCCTTCCTTTTTTTTCTTTTTTTTTAATCTCCCCAATCTTCAATTTCTCTAATTTTCAATTCATTCGCCTACCCTTATTCCCCTATACCCCCATCCCCCCCTTCCCCTTTCCCCCTTTTCTTTTTCTGTCTTCCCCTTTTCTAACACTTCACTCTCCCCTCTTATTTCTCCTCAATTTTCCCTTTTTTTTCTCTCTCTCATTATCTCTCCCCCTCATTTCGTTTGCTCCCTCACGCCCACCGTCTTTTTTTTTTCTCCTCACTATCCTCCCCTCTCCTCAATCCTAGCCCTCTATCTCCTACCCCCCTCCCTCCCTCCCTCCCTCTTTCCTCTCCCATCTCCTTCCTTTCCCTCTCTCCTCTTCTTCCCTCCTCCTTACTCCTCTCCCCTCCTCCCACACCCGTTCCTGCCCCCCAACTCCCCACACCCGGTTCCTCCCCCTCTCCTCCCTACCCCCCCCCCCCGTCTTCCCATTGTTAGTTCTGCAATTGCTTCTCCCTGTGACGAGGTGTCCGGAGTTAAAATGGAATATTTCCCGGACAGAAGGCACTTTCCCTTCCCCCCCCCCTGATTTCCCCTCTCCTCCTCTCCCCCTTTCCCTTTTTTCATCTCCCCCTTCCCTTCTCCCTTTCTCCTTCCCCTCTCCCCTCTCCCTTTCTCCTTCCCCTCTCCCCTCTCCCTTTCTCCTTCCCCTCTCCCCTCTCCCTTTCTCCATCCCCTCTCCTTCTCCCCCTCCTCCCCTCTTCCCTTCCCTTTCCCTCTCTTTCCCCTCTCTCCCTCCCCTCTCCCTTTCTCCTTCTCCCTCTCCCTTCTCCACCTCCCCTCTCCCCTTACCTTCCCCCCTCCCCTCTCCCTTTCTCCTTCCCCCTCTCCCCTCTCCCCCTCCCCTTCCACTTCCCCTCTCCCGTTACCTTCTCCCCCTCCCCTCTCCCTTTCTCTCTCTTTCTCTCGCTCTCTCCGTCTCTCTCTCTCCTCTCGCTCTCTCCGTCTCTCTCTCTTTCTCCCTCGTTCTCTTTCTCTCTCTCTCTCTCTCTCTCTCATTCTCTCTCTCTCTCTCTCTCTCTCTCTCTCTTCCCTCCCTCCCTCTCCTCTCTCTCTCCTCCCTCTCTCCTCTCTCTTTTCTCCCTCTCTTCTCTCTCTCTCTTCCTCTTCTCTCTCTCTCTCTCTCTTCCCTCCCTCTCTCTCTCTCTCTCTCCTCTCTCTTCTCTCTCTCCTCTCTCTCTCGTCTCTCTCTCCACTTCCTCTCTCTTCTCTCCTCTCCTCTCTCTCTTTCTCTCTCTCTTTCTCCTCTCTCTCTCTCTCTCTCTCTCTCTCTCTCTCTCTCTCTCCTCTCTCTCTCTCTCTCTCTCTCTCTCTCTCTCTCTCTCTCTCTCTCTCCTCTCTCTCTCTCTCTCTCTCCCTCTTCTTCTCCTATCTTTCTCTCTCCCTCACTCTCTCTCTCTCTCTCTCTCTCTCTTCTCTCTCTTCTCTCTCTCTCCCTCTCTCTCCCTCTCTCTCTCTCTCTCTCATCTCTCTCTCTCTCTCTCTCTCTCTCTTCTCCCTCTTCTCGCTCTCTCTCTCCTCACTCTCTCCTCTCTCTCACTCTCTCTCTCTCTCTTCTCTCTCTCATCTCTCTCTCTCTCCCTCTATCTCCTCTCTCTCTCTCTCTCTAGCTCCTCTCTCTCTCTCTCTAGCTCCTCTCTCTCTCTCTCTATCTCCTCTCTCTCTCTCTATCTCCTCTCTCTCTCTCTATCTCCTCTCTCTCTCTCTCTTCTCTCTCTCTCCCTCTCTCTCCTCTCCTCTCTCTCTCCTCTCTCTCCTCTCTCTCTCTCCTCGATTCTCTCCTCTCTCGCTCTTCTCACTCTCTCTCTCTCTCTCTCTCTCTCTCTCTTCTCTTCTCTTCCCTTCTCTCCTCTTCTCTTCTCTCTCTCTCTCTCTCTCTCCCTCTCTCTCTCTCTCTCTCTCTCTCTCTCTCTCTCTCTCTCTCTCCCTCTCTCTCTCTCTCTCCTCTCTCTCTCTCTCTCTCTCTCTCTCCTCTCTTCTCCTCTCTCTTTCCCTTCTCTCTCTCTCTCTCTCTCTCAATCTCTCTCTCCTCTCTCTCTCTCTCTACTCTCTCATGCTCTCCTCTCTCTCTCTCTCTCTCTCTCTCTCTCACCTCTCCCCTTTCCCTCTCTCTCTCTCTCTCTCTCTCTCTCTCTCTCTCTCTCTCTCTGAAATCTCCCCTTTTCCTCTCTCTCTCTCTCTCTCTCTCTCTCTCTCCTCTCTCTCTCTCTCTCTCTCTCTCTCTCTCTCTCTCTCTCTCTCTCTCTCTCTCTCTCTCTCTCTCTCTCTCTCTCTCTCTCTCTCTCTCTCTCTCTCTCTCATCTTATTCTCGGGCAGGTCTCGCCCTCTTCAACATCCTCTTTTTCTTTTTCTTTTTTCTTTTTTTTTTACTTGACGACGACTGTCCAATTACTCCACCAGACTCAGCAAATTGGTTTGTTTCTTCTGTCTTATGTGTTTCCTTCCTTTATTATGCTCTGCTGTTATTAGGTGTACTTTTTTCGTTTGTTTGTTTGTTTTCTTCTGATTCTGTTGATATATATTTTGCTTCATTTGGGTTATTAGTTTTGAATTGTTTCTTTTAGGGTATTCGTGTATAGTGTTTTCTGAAAGAGATTTTTTTTGAAAATAGTTTTATTTGAAAACTACGTCAATAAATCAGGAAATTTGTTAAGAGTAAAAGCGTCGGGAAATAGATAATCAGATAGCGTATTTTGTGAATATATAATATGAAAGCGGACGAAATTAAGAAAATGATTAAAAGTGTGAAATGTTTTTGTCTCTGCATCTCTCTCTCTCTCTCTCTCTCTCTCTCTCTCTCTCTCTCTCTCTCTCTCTCTCTCTCTCTCTCTCTCTCTCTCTCTCTCTCTCTCTCTCTCTCTCTCTCTCTCTCTCTCTCTCTCTCTCTCTCTCTCTCTCTCTCTCTCTCTCTCTCTCTCTCTCTCTCTCTCTCTCTCTCTAATATAAGGATATGTGATGACAACTTCTTGTGATTAATCAGTGATACGAATTCTTTTATTTGGCATATTTGCATTTTTGAAATTTGTATTCCGATGAATGCAATGTTAAGCAATTACCATTAATAATATTTTCAAACAAGATGCAGAGAGAGTAATGTTAG
>NW_028234411.1:21137833-21140333 GCF_977035675.1 Penaeus japonicus
AACACACTGATCACCTTACCACGCACACAAACATATCCCCCCTCCCCTCCCCATACAGACACAAAATTACACACACACATCTACGCACACACACACACACCTTACCACGCACACAAACATATCCCCCCTCCCCTCCCCATACAGACACAAAATTACACACACACATCTACGCACACACACACACACACACACCTTACCACTACTCAAATGAGCCACCCCCTCCCTCCCCTACGACACAAATTACACACACCACATATCTCTTCCATAACTCACACTCACACACTACCTTAAACACCACTACACAACTATCCCCCCTCCCCTCCCCATACAGACACAAAATTACACACACACATCTACGCACACACACACACACCTTACCACGCACACAAACATATCCCCCCTCCCCTCCCCATACAGACTATAATACAGCACACACAAGCTACCACACACACACCATACACCCTTTACCACCTCTCAAACAGATAGCCAACCTCCCAGCCCCATACATCACAAAATACGACACACACACACACATCTACGCACACACATATACACATATATACCCACAAGACATATATCCTATATTCGTCCCCCTCCCATTACCATAACAATAGACTCTTTTCTTCCCGACCGTGAAATCCTCCAGCATACCCGACGCAAAATAAATATTTCAAAGCCCTCCTGAAAAATTTCTCACTCACCAGGAGGTAATCGATCTTAGGGAAAACACCGTCGAGTACCTTGGATAAGGACTGAATTCCCACGTGGTGAAATGCAAGTATGGGGATGGGTTTGCCGTGATGAAAACGTATCGCGCGACGGTGCATGAAAACGAAGTCCATAGCGAGTACATTATTTTGAAGCATCTCGCAGGAGCCGCGGGAGCACCCATAGCGCTGGGTTACTGTCTGGACCCCATGGTTCTCCTTATGACTTAGGCCGGGGATGTTACGCTCATGCAGGCGCTAAGAGAGTGGAACTTCACTGACGCCCTGCTCTTGCAGCTGGCGATCAACATTTGCCAAAGGGTGACGGAAATGCACGAGCAGAATGTCATTCACAATGACCTAAAGGAAAACAACATTATGGTGAACGAGCGTCTGGAAGTGTTCCTGATCGATTTCGGCAACGCGACGTTTCCCGGGGAAGTCATAGGCTACAGTACAAACGACGCTGAATGGTTGGCCCCCGAGCTGTCGGGATGGCAACCGACCTCCGTCAACTCAGATGCCTACACGGTTGGGTACTTGTTGCAGCTTATTGCCAGCCATATGTTCAATGGCTAGTAGATGTAGACACTCGCCCAGAGTTTGCAGGGCCACAATCCGTTGGGGAGGGCTCATCTGAGTGACATCCTGAATGAACTAAATCGCTTGAAGGCTTCTACTTCCCTGTTACGTGACTCTTCCATTATCGATGACGGCTCTTCAAACGGTTCTGGAAAAGGTCCTTCAGACGGTCCTGGAAAAGGTCCTTCAGACGGTCCTGGAAAAGGTCCTTCAGACGGTCCTGGAGAAGTTCCTTCAGACGGTCGTGGAAAAGGTCCATCAGACGGTTCTGGAAAAGGTCCTTCAGACGACTCTGGACCATCTTCCATATACCTCATTCCTTTGGGCATCGCTCTAATATCTTTGGTAACCTTGAAATTCCTTTATACCCCAGTAGCACCTTACCTCAAGCCTTCTCCTCGCAAACCTTCCTCGAGATTCACCAGCGCCGGTCCACTCACAAGGAGAGTCCCTCAGAATCGCTATCCTTATGTCCAGCCACAGTTCAAGCTATTCCGTTCCGCAGTCGTCTCACCCAAGCCGCAATCCCTTATCCTTGCCAAGCCAAAGGAGCAGCAGCAGCCGCGGCAAATTCAACAGCATAGGCCCGCCCGCCCAGCTGCGACCCCGAGGTTCAATTTCACACAGACCAGTGTCCTCCGCAAAACCTTATAGCTAATCAAGAGGATTCGCTGACGACTTTTTAGCATTTCCTTGACCCTCTTTTCTCAATATTAGTCCCTCTTTGGGGATTCCCAACCTTAAGAAAGAAAGGAAACAAAGTTATATATGAATATAGGGTGTGTGTGTGTGTCTGTGTGTGTGTGTGTAAATATATCTATATGTATATATATATATATATATATATATATATATATATATATATATATAGAGAGAGAGAGAGAGAGAGAGAGAGAGAGAGAGAGAGAGAGAGAGAGAGAGAGAGAGAGAGAGAGATAGATAGATAGATAGATAGATAGAGAGAGATAGATAGATAGATAGATAGATAGATAGATAAATAGATAGATAGATAAATAGATAGATAGATAGTTAGATAGATAGATAAATAGATAGATAGATAGATAGATATAGATATATAAATATATTTATATATATATATATTTATATAAATATCTATATCTATATCTATAAATATATATAATATATATATTTATATATATATATATATATATATATATGTATGTGTGTGTGTGTGTGTGTGTGTGTGTGTG
>NW_028234411.1:21152833-21161919 GCF_977035675.1 Penaeus japonicus
AGCAAACCCCAATGTAGGGAAACCGTATGAAAGAGACATTGAGAAAACAAAAACAAAGTCAACACATAAGAGAACAAAAAAAAAAAAAAAAAAAAAAAAACAGAAACTATTACTAATCTTCACAAAAAGCTGTAATATTCTCCACCCAGACAAACACGTCTGATGAATGAGACTGGATACTGCACTTAACGAAGAATAAAATTACTTAATGAGTGGGTGGGGGACTTACATTGATAGTTCATTCATGATTTGTGTGTGTGTGTGTGTGTCCGAGTATGTAATTAAGCGTGCGTGAGACTCTGCTGTTTCTGTCTGTGATAAACAATAGATATATTTATATAGATATAATCTTCTTTTTTCTTGAGGAAGGGGGAGGGGGGCTTGTTCCTTTTTCTCCTAGATTTCTTCTCTTTTATTTCTTATTTCTCTAAATTCAGTTTCCATATGTAGACAATAAGTAACTCTCTCTCTCTCTCTCTCTCTCTCTCTCTCTCTCTCTCTCTCTCTCTCTCTCTCTCTCTCTCTATATCTATCTATATATCTCTCTATATCTCTCTCTCTCTCTCTATATCTCTCTCTATCTCTCTCTCTCTCTCTCTCTCTCTCTCTCTCTCTCTCTCTCTCTCTCTCTCTCTCTCTCTCTCTCTCTCTCTCTCTCTCTCTCTCTCTCTCTCTCTCTCTCTCTCTCTCTCTCTCTGTTCCTCTCTCCCCTTCTCTCTCTCTCTTCTCTCTCTCTCTATCTCTCTCTCTCTCCTCTCTCTCTCTCTCCTCTCTCTCTCTCTCTCTCTCTCTCTCTCTCTCTCTCTTCTCCTCATCAGAGTATATATTCTATATATATATAGATCTCTATCTCTCTCTATCTCTTTCTCTCTCTCTCTCTCCTCTCTCTCTTCTCTCTCTCTCTCTCTCCTCTCTCCTCGTGCTCTCTATCTCTCTCTCTCTCTCTCTCTCTCTCTCTCTCTCTCTCTCTCTCTCTCTCTCTCTCTCTCTCTTCTTCACTCTCTCTCTCTCTCTCTCTCTCTCTTCTCTCTCTCTCTCTCTCTCTCTCTCTCTCTCTCTCTCTCTCTCTCTCTCTCTCTATCTATCTATCTATCTATCTATCTATCTATCTATCTCTCTATCTCTCTCTCTCTCTCTCTCTCTCTCTCTCTCTCTCTTTCTCTCTCTTTCTCTCTCTCTCTCTCTCTCTCTCTCTCTCTCTCTCTCTCTCTCTCTCTCTCTCTCTCTCTCTCTCTCTCTCTCTCTCTCTCTCTCTGATAATAATAATAGTAATGAAAATGGCAATTCAAATGATAATAGTGCTATTGATAATAATGCTAATAATGATGATAATAACAGTGTTAATAATGCTAATGTTAATGATGATGCCAATTGTTTTAATGATAATAATGATGATGATATCAAACTGATAATGGTAATATTAACGATAATGATGCTAATAATGATAGTAACATTAGTAATAAGGATAATGATTATGATGATAATAATAACAATGAAAATGATAATGATAATAAGACTAATAATGGTAATAACAATAGTGATAATAGTAAAGATAATAATGATAACAAAAAAAATGAAAATAATAATGACGCTGGTAATAATGATAATGATAATAATTATGGTAACAAGGATAATAGAATTGAAGATAACAGTAATTATAATATCAAGATGGATCAATAATTTTGATAATGATAATGATCATGAGATTAGCGATGCTGATAAAGATAATAATCACAATGATAAGAGTAATGATAACGATGATAACAATATTAATAATGAACGAAAGAAAGGTCGACAGACATCTCAACTGACATGAAAACAGACATGGAAACAGACACAGACACGGAGAAAGAGCGAGAGCAGCGCAACCTCAAATCCTCTTAGCCGACGGGGGCGTCTCATGCAATTGCAAGCAACACATCGTGCCAGCCACTCTTTGAGCGCTCGCGGCCCCTCCCTCGCCACTCTAAGTCCCTTTGGCAAAGAGGAACGTCGCAGGGGTCTTATCAGAACGCCACACTTGTATACGTCTTTATCTCCTTCAGATCGACATGTCTCCTACCTACGGAGGGGTTGGGGTGGGGGTAAAAGGGTAGGGAAGGGGGAGGGTGGTCAGAGAGAAGAAGGGGAAGGGGTTGAAATAAGAACGTAGGAGAGGGGAAGGAAGAGATAGGTTGGGGAGGGGGATGAAGGATTGAGTCGGTGAAGGGGCGGGGGGGGAAGAGGAAGAGGAAGAAGAGAGGTGAGGGCTGGGCTGAGGGGAAGAGGAAGAGGAAGAGGAAGAAGAGAGGTAAGGGGTGAGGGGAAGAGGAAGAGGAAGAAGAGAGGTAAGGACTGAGGGGAAGAGGAAGAAGAAGAGAGATATGAGAGCATGGATACAAAAAGGCGAGAAAGAAAAGGGTAATGGGAAGAGTAAGAAAGAAAGAGAAAAGATAAGGCAGAGACAGAGCGACAAAACAAATGGAAAAATAGAGAAAAAAGGAAAAAAAAGGAGGAAACACCAAGAAAATGAGAAAGAGTTAAGCATCTCCGCCCAGAACAAGGTCAAGGTCGCGTTAAAAGAGGAAAGCCAGTTTGCTGAAAACTCTAAAAGGAGAGACGGAGCGAGAGGTCAGACCAGGTCAGGAACGGAGAGAATCTCACAAAATAACACATAGAATGAAAAACGAAATTCAATGAGGTTGTCGAGAGTGTGGTTAGGTTCAGGGTGAGTGTACCGGAGCTAAATGATATACACACTTTGTACATTAGCGCACACACATGATCCATGTGTATATAAATCCATTTGGATATGGATATCTGTAACTATATCCATATTTATATTTACATCATACTAACATACATACACTACCACTTCTACACATACACACACACACACATACACACCCACAGACACACACACACACACACACACACACATACACACACACATATCTGGGGGAAAAAAAAAATATATATATATATAGATGAAATTATATAAAATTGTAAAAAAAAGAAAAAAAATGAACAGAATACACTAACGAAATAGGGCCAATTTTCTCTCAAACTTGCCTTACATAATTGGCTCAAAACATCCCTAATAATATCAGAGCTATGATAAACATGTTTACTAAACTCTTTACCTTGAAGCTGTTCATGTGACTTATACTCGCCAAATGGATTTTCACTTTTTCCAAAATAGGATATTCAGTCATCATAATCATCATTATCATCGTTATTATTGTTGTTACTACTACTACTGTTTTCATTATTATCATAGTTATCTTTATTATCATCTGTAGTATGATTGTTGTTATTATTGTTGTTGCTATTACCATAATCCTTATTATCATAATTATCATTATCATTATCTTTGTTATTAGTGTCGTTCTATTTTTTGTTGTTGTTCCTGTTGTTTGCGGTTGTTATCATTACTAGTATCATTATCATTGTTGTCATCATTTCAACGCTATTATCAGGAAAGAAATCAGGAAAAGTTTTGAGAGCTCCCCTGTTCTTGGAGAGGATGAAGAGAGAGACCAGGTGGCAGAAGGGGGGGGGGCAAAGGGATGTAGGGAGGGAGGAGGGGGGAGGGGAAATGAAATCATCATTAAATGGGTAATAGAAGCGGACATGTATTAAATCGGGGTACGAGGGAGAAATTGCTGGCTTTGATGTAGCTTGCATGATCGGTAAGGGGGAAACGCTGAATCTCTGGCGCTCTCTTTCTCCTTTCCTTATCTCTCTCTCTCTCTCTCTCTCTCTCTCTCTCTCTCTCTCTCTTTCTCTTTCTGTCTTCCTCTTTCTTTCTCTCTCTCTTTCTCTCTCCCTCTCTCTCTCTCTCTCTCTCTCTCTCTCTCTCTCTCTTTCTCTCTCTCTCTCTCTCTCTCTCTCTCTTTCTCTCATTTTCTTTTCTTCCTCTCCCTCTCGCCGCATTCTCTCTCTCTCTCTCTCTCTTCTTCATCTTTCCCTTTTCCTCTCTCCTCCTTTCACTCTTTCTCTCTCTCTCTTTTCCACCTCCTCTCTCCTCCACCTCTCTCTCTCTCTTTACTCTCTCAACGTCCCTCCATTCTCCTCCTCTTCTCCTCCCTTCCTTCTCTCTCCTCCTCATCTCTCTCTCTCCCCCTCTCTCTTCCTTCTTTCTCTCTCTCTTCCTCTTTCTCTTCTCTCTCTCTCTCTCCTCTCTCCTCTCCTTCTCTCTCTCTTCTCTCTCCTCTCTCTCTCTCTCTCTCTCTCCTCCTCTCTCTCCTCTCTCTCTCTCTCTCTCTCTCTCTCTCTCTCTCTCCTCTTCTCTTTCTCTTCTCTCTTTCTCTCTCTCTCTCTCCTTCTCTCTCTCTCTCTCTCTCTCTCTCTCTCTCTCTCTCTCTCTCTCTCTCTCTCTCTCTCTCTCTCTCTCTCTCTGTCCCTGTTTTTTTTTTTCTCTCTCTCTCCCGCTTTCTCTCTCTCTCCCTCCTTCCTTCATGCCTCTTTCCCCTTTACCCCTCCAAACCCTTCTCCTCCCTTTTTCATTCTCCTCCTCCCTACCCCCTCCTATCCCTATCTTATCTCTCCTCTCTCCTGTTTTCCCTTCTCTTTCTTCTCTCCTTCCCCCTCCTTCCTCCCTCCTCCTTCTCCCTCCATCCCCCACCTCCGCCTCCACCGATCCCCTCAATCCCTCATTCCTCCCTCCCGACCTTTTCCCTCCTTCTTCCACTTTTCTCCACCCTCCTTCTCCACCCTCCTTCTCCACCCTCCAACCTCCCTCCGCCCCATCCCCGCCCCCCGCCCCCCCGACCTCGCCCCCATCTCCCTCATCCCCAACCCCAACCTCGTCCCAACCCCATCCCCAACCCCTCATCCCCACCTCGCCCCAACCCCGCCCCCATCCCCAACCTCCCCCCAACCACAACCCCACCTCGCCCCAACCCCGCCCCCACCCCCCAACCTCATCCCCACCTCCCCCCAACCTCGTCCCCAACCCCCCGTCCCTACCCCGCTCTCCAACCTCATCCCCATCCCCCCCCCCCCGCCCCGTTTGCGTAACAAAGGTCCCATTCCTGATTATCCTTGGGTGTAGGAAATGGCTTCATTTTCTTCCACGTCCTGTTCCCTGTGTGGCTTGGGCTTGGTCGTCTCGGCGCTCTCTTTAGTGGGCTCTCTTGGTTTATCTTCTCTTTTTATTATCATTTATTCTTTGTCTGTGTCGATGTGCGTGTCTGTGTCTACGTTCGTGTCTGTGTCTGTGTTTAGGTGTGCGTCTGTGTCTACGCCTGTCTCTGTGTCCACGCCTGTCTCTGTGTCTAAGTTTGTGTCTCAGTCTATGTCCGTGTCTGTGTCCACGTCTGTGTCTGTGTCTACGTCTGTGTCTTAGTCTGTGTCTGTCTCTATGATTTGTGTCGCAGGTGGCTATGATTTATCTGTGTCTACGTATGTGTCTATGATTTTACTGTGTCTATATCCATGTCTTATGTGTTCCTATGTCTTATCTGTGTCCACGTCTGTGTCTATGTTTTGCACATACTTATTTATCTTGTCTATGTCTATATTCATGTCTTACTCGTGTCGATGCCTTGTCTATGTCTAATCTATGCCAGTATCTTGTTTGTATCTGCATCTGTATCTATGACACGCGCGCACACACACAAACATACACACACATACACATACACAGACACACAGACATAGAGACACAAAGACACAGATACACAGACACACAGACACACAGACACACAGACACAGAGACACAGATACACAGACACAGACACAGACACACAGACACAGACATTTATTATCTCACGCTGACCAAGATCCTTTGACACCCCGACAGAGTTGCCTCGGTGTGAAGTCTAACCGCTGGGATCCATCTTCAGTCTTGAGGAAAATTGCCTTTCAAAACCACAGCCGAGAAATATATCGAAGACTCTATCCCTGGGAAAGGTTTATATTAATCCAGAGTGAAATGAATTGTTTCGTTTTATTGCTGTTTTTTTTTTTTTTTATCTAAGTAGAGTTTTAGTATCTCTATTATGCGTGTGGTGTATTTATGATGTGGGCGGAATATTAAAATGATTGTGTTTATGAATGGTCTTTTGTGTGTGAGTTTTGGCGGATATTAGGAAGAGACGGTTTGCTGAGAGGTTAGGCCTATTAATATGGACTTAATATGGACTCACATGTTCAAATTTTCTGTGTTTGAACCGAAGTGTTGTTGAGTCAATACACTTTGTGTGAATATACCTTTTAACATGATATTATGGTCGTTTGTGAAAACAATATTGAACATGTTTTGAAATAACTTTCTGTGCTTAGTTTCATCAGGGGCAGTTATTCAAGTATTATATAAGGGTTTTGTAGAAGAAATTGTCGAGATAATATTTCTTTTTAAAATAGTTTGCCAAAAGAAAATCATGATCAAAGAGACTCCAGTTAGAGCAATTAGATTTTAAATGTTATGTTGATTTCTATATGAAAATTGTATTGATCTTATTCTTGAATATTCTAGATGATAAACTTAAACATTTCCTCCCTAAACCAGTAAAAGCTAGTTTACTGTTTACAGAAGCGTCCATTTTCTTTGGCCACCGTCAGAAAAGCAATTTCATATGTTAACTTAAAGTATGGTTGTTTGTCATTAAGGTACACAAAGAATTATTTCACATGTGAACATTATTTGAACAATAAGAATGAATCTTCTGTGTATCTTTTGTAGAAAAAGGGGTTTGAAATCCCATGAACAATTGTGTAATCAATAATTTTCACGAAGACAGAAAAACATTGGCATAGCAAGGGATGAATTGACGAGCCCATAGCAACGCCGTCTGCTGGAATGTATAAGCGTTTATCACAGGTAAAGGCAGAGTATTTAGTGAAGATATTCAGACTTTTAACTTTTTTTTTACTGTAAATTGGGAAAGTGATTCATTTGATTTTGTTTGGGGGGGGGGGGGTTGCTTCCGAAAGCGGTGCATTAGTAAACAATGGGTCAATGTCGAGGTCTGCCATAATTGTTGAGTTTCAAGTTTGAGATACTTAATTTGGTTAACCAAGTCCATTGTAGTGACATGGTTACAGGTGGTGTTGACAGATGAAACAAAAGGCCTAGGGGATAGGCCGATCTTATTTACTTTACGCAAGCCATATAAAAGCCAGGTCGAGATCCAGTTAAAAAGAAGGAACTTTATACGTCTTCGTTGATAGCTGTTTATAAGGGTTGCAAGGTTCAGTTTAGCTTATCCTCAAGTTTTAAAGAAAGTGGCTGGCTAGAATGACATTTAGAGGTTGAAATTTCGACGAATCTGGAAAGCTATTAGATACTTAGTCATTATAATCTGCTTTCGCTTAAAATCGCGACGCTTTAGCTTTTCTCCGGTCCTGTTATATGCAATGCTTTCATCTTGCTTTAAACTTTAAAGAGCATCAGAATATTTGGCATAAAGAGCTCTGGGGGATGTACAGAATCTATGCCAAGTTGTGCGTTGATGTTTTTTTGTTTTGTTTTTTCTTTAGCTAGAGTCAAGCCAGGTTTTGATATGATATACACATTTTCAACACGTGGCAAGTTCAGGCTGAATAGTCTCGTGCTAGCCTTTCTGCCTTTGTTTATAGCTATAGTAAGAGGATGCTGCGGTATGATGCTGATCTTCTGGCGTCTCCTCTTTGTCACTGATGCTGGCGAGGGCATGGAAAGCCGGCTAATGCCTCTGCACCAACTACAACGAATCTAAGATGTATATATGCATGAGTGTGTACGTCTGTGTGCGTATGCGTGTTTGTGTTTGTGTGTGTGTGTGTGTGTGCGCGTGTGTGTGTGTGTGTGTGTGTGTGTGTGTGTGTGTGTGTGTGTGTGTGAAAATAAGTAAAGAAAAGAATAGGACGAAGAGAATAAACGGAAAGAGAAGGGAGAAAACCCAGAAAATATGGGAAAATGAGGAGGGTACCAAAAATAGAAGGAAGAAGACATTAGAGGAAAATATGAATAAAACAGACCAAGATGATGGATGGAAGAGAGGAGAAGAAGAAAGAGAAAGAAAGAAGAATGTGAAAATACATAATGAAAGAGCGGAAGAAGATGACAAGGAAAAGGGATGAGTAATGAAGGGATGAAAAAGAGATGAAAAAAAATAATGATGATAATAATGCTAATGATAATGGTAATGCTAGTAGTCATGATGATAATGATTAAGATGATGATGATGATGATGATGGCGATGACAATGATAATAATAATGTTGGTGATAAGAATGAAGATGATGATGGCGATAACATCAGGAACTGTAATTGGGATAGTAATTGTAAAAATGGTAATTGTAATGAAAATAACAACGACAATGATGATAGTGACAACAATAATACTACCAAAATTTATAACAATTATTATAATAAGTAGAACTATAATAAAAAAGTATTAGAAAGAAGATGGAGAGAGAGAAGACCAGCGAGAAAAATGATAAGAAGAGTGAACTAAAGAAACCGGGGAAAATGGTATTTGGTAATGAGAAAGTGGATAGAGGTCCATAGAGTTTCTGACCTAGATATTTTACATCAATGGATTTTCTGTACGTTGGTTTACTTGAAGTTAGAGATGAAGAAGAGGATGGGAACGAAGAGGAAAGAGGAAAGTATATAGATTTTATCTCTCTATCTATCTGTCTGTCTGTTTGTATGTATGTATTTATGTGCGTGTTTGTGTGTGTGTGTGTGTGTGTGTGTGTGTGTGTTTGTCTGAATCTCTGGCTATCTGTCTATCTATATATTTATATATCTATTCATCCAGCTGATTATTCTTTATTCTTTCTTTTTTACACTTTCTCTAAGTGTAGGCGAAATTCAGACCTCCTTTAATATACTTTGAAATAAAACGAACAAATAAATCATTAGAATACACAAATACAAATGCGCGGATAAACAAACAAAGCAACAAGAAAAAATAAATATGCTATCTCATATATGTTTAAGAACGAGGAAATTGAACTTATTTGTTTGTGAAGGACTTTGGAAAATTATAAACATGATTATGTATACATGGCTGGTCTTCAAATGTTAGTCCTCATATATTCATAGATACATAAATATACACTCATACATGCTCGCATATACATATACACAGTCCCAAACACACACACTAACAT
>NW_028234411.1:21162019-21164519 GCF_977035675.1 Penaeus japonicus
TTTATATATATCCTCATGATATCAATATGTTACAGAGAGGGAGAGAGAGAGAGAGATGGAGAGAGACAGAGATAGATAGATAGAGAGAGAGAGAGAAAGAGAGAAATAGAGAGAGAGAGAGAGAGAGAGAGAGAGACAGACAGACAGACAGACAGACAGAGAGTTACGGGAAAAACTGATATAAAGTGACTTTGGAATTCATTACATGGATAAGGCATGGATGCTGACGTCTTAAGGCTACTATGCCTAACAGATATTTGGAGCAACGGAATCATTCCTAGAGATTGGGACATGTGAAAACGCAATACAATCCTTCAGTTAATTTAATAGAATGAAGATGAAGTTTTACATAGAAAAGAGAAGAACTATGTATACCAGATAAAAAAAATGATTGAATCGGGGATCGATGCTATAACGCTGTGCTATTACTTTTTTCTTTTTTTTTTTTTTTTTTTTTTTTTTTTTTTTTTTTTTTTTTTTTTTTTTTTTAGTAGTAGTAGTAGTAGTAGTAGTAGCGGGAAGATTTTGATATCCGCCAGTCAAATATTATTTTTTTAATTAATCTTATTTTGTAAGATTATTATCATTTATTTTATTTTTATTTTTTGTATGATAATCTTTCGGTCTCATTAATTGTGTTTGTTTATGGTCCTGATGCTTAATTTCTCATATAAGTGATTATATCATTATGTGTATATTCCTTCTTGGTACACTATGAAGTATACTTATCCAAAGAAGAAATTTATGAAAATATGATAAAAGAACATATTAGAAGTAAGCATTCGTTATATAATCACATTCGTGGTGAATACATTAGCAAACATACATATAAACACACTCCCCTCCCCACTCCCACCCCAACATGTACCCCCTCCCCCCTTCCCTCTACCTGTCTTCTCTCCACTCCACTCCCTCCCTTCCCCTCCCTCCCTCCCTCCCTCCCTCCCCTCCCCACTCCCACCCCAAATTGTACCCTCGCCCCCCTCCCTCTCCCTCTTTTCTCACCACTCCACCCCCTCCCTTCACCTTCCCCCCTCCCCTCCCCATTTCCACTCCAACATGTACCCTCGCCCGGCCCCCCCCCCTCCCTCTCCCTCTCTTCTCTCCACTCCACCCCCTCCCTTCCCCTCCCTCCCTCCCCCCCTCCCTCCATCCCTCCCCTCCATACTCCCACCCCAACATGTACCCTCGCCCCCCCCCACTCCCTCTCCCTCTCTTCTCTCCACCCCACCCCCTCCCCTACTTTCCCTCCCTCCCTCCACTCCCCACTCCCACCCCAACATGTACCCTCGCCCCTCCCCCCACTCCACTCCCTCTCCTCGCTTCTCTCACTCACACCCTCCAACTTTCCCTCCCTCCCTACCTTCCCCACTCCCACCCCAACATGTACCCTCGCCCCCCTTCCCTCCATTCCCCACTCCCACCCCAACATGTACCCTCACCCCCCCTCCCCCCTCCCTCTCTTCTCACCACTCCACCCCCTCCCTTCCCCCCTCCCTCTCCCTCCCTCCCTCCCTCCCTCCATCCATCCACGTCCCTCCACGCCCCTCCCGCACACACTCGCATGCATTTTCATTTTTTTTATCTCCCAAAGCACCAACTTTGAGGCAACTTGACTCTCCCTCCTTCAAACAAAGACTTAAAACTCCTTAAGAAAATTCCTTAAGGTCTTAAAAACTTGATTAGGAAAAGACTTTCAAGTTTTAGAAGCTTAAAGGCAGAAGGTGTTTGATGGAAATGGAAGATAAGTGTCTGTTAATGCGTGTTAAGTTTGATTGAATTGATAAGAACTTCAATCAATGGATGGAGTGGATGGTAAGCATATGTAGAGATGGAAAGACATGATAACTACATAAATACTAATTAGATAGATAGGTAAACTAACTTTAAAGCACTTTAAAATATCGATACCTCACGATGAATAAATATATAAACAATTAGATAGAGAGGGGCGAATAAATCAAGTTAAGAAATTATAGTAATAATAATGACGATGTATTATCTTTAAACGAGGAAATATTCTTAACTACTATTTTGATCGAATAGAATAGATCAATATATACAATAACATACATTTTTTTTTTAATCAAATATAGATATCATATATGAAATGAAAAATGAGAAACAGAAAATGAATAAGAATAATAAAGACAGATAAGATGACCACATAAGAAAATTAGTAAAGATAAATCAGACCGAACAGGAAACAACAATAATTATTCCAATCAAGTTTGCGATGAGCAATTGATGTATTAATTAAATGTTTTGTTTACACACGTAATTGATTACTGATTAATTAACCAATTTGTTAGAAATCTATTTATCTATTTAAGTGTATCCGTATATATATAAATATGACTCTATATTATATATAAATATTATTTCTAATAAATATATATATTATATATATATTTATTGTGTGTGTTGTGTGTGGTTGTGTTTGGTTTGTGTGTTGTTGTGTTGTATGTGTGTGTATGTGTGTGTGTGTGTGTGTTTGTGT
>NW_028234411.1:21199519-21202019 GCF_977035675.1 Penaeus japonicus
TCTATCTATCTATCTCTCTATCTCTCTATCTATCTATCTATCTATCTATCTATCTATCTACCTATCTATCTATCTGTCTATATATCTACATATCTGTCTGTCTGGCTGGCTGGCTGTTTGTCTTTCTGGCTGTTTATCTGTCTGTCTGTTTGTCTATCTGACTATCTATCTGTATGTCTGACAATCTATCTATCTCTTTCCTTTCCCACCGCAGCTCACCTTCTTCATTCCTTCCCTCCTCCACCTCTTCTTCCTTCTCCACCACCTCCTCCTCCATTAACACCAGTAAAGCATCCACCTTCTTCTTCCTCCTCTTCCTCCTCCTCCACTACCACCACTACTACCACCACCATCTCCACCTACTATTCCTCCTCCACTACTACCTCCTCCTCCTCCACCTCCTCCACCTCCTCCTCCACCACCTCCTCCTCTTCCACCTCCTCCACAACTACCTCCTCCACCTCCACCTCCTCCTCCCCCACCTCCTCCACCTCCACCACCTCCTCCTCTTCCACCTCCTCCACAACTACCTCCTCCACCTTCACCTCCTCCTCCCCCACCTCCTCCACCTCCACCACCTCCTCCTCCTCCGCCTCCTCCTCCATTTCCTCCTCTTCCACCTCCTCCACAACTACCTCTTCCACCTCCTCCACAACTACCTCCTCCTCCTCCTCCACTACCTCCCCCTCCATCTCCTCCACTACCTCCTCCTCCTCCTCTACACCCCCCTACCCCTACCCCCACCCCCCTCCTTCTCATCTCAGATCAATATTGCCATCAAGAGATCCTTCGTAAGCGAATATCCTGCCTCTGAAAATCCAGATGGTTTCCTTCTTATGTCGAGGGGGAAAATGTCGTGGCTTTTTGAGATTTATTTTACAACTGTCTCCAAAATTGTATTTCAAGAGGTTCGTTGTTCAAGATTTTTTTGGGGGAGGGAGATTGTTTGGTATGTTTTGTTGTTATTATTTATTGTTTTTTTATTACTTTTATTTTTTTTTTATTGTTATCCTTGTTGTTATTATTATGATTGTTGTTATTGTCATTGTTATTGGTATTATTATCACTCTTATTGTCACTACTACTTTTAACATCATTTTTATTGTTATCATCATTATTATAGTTATCATCAATAATTATGCCAATATCATCATAATTACTATTATTATCATTTTCATTATCATAAGTAATAATAATTTCATTAAAATCATCATCAGTGTTTTATTATCATCATTATCATTACTGTTATCTTTATCATTATTAGCATTATCATCTTTATCCTAATGTCATTTCCAGTATCATTACCATTATCAATATTGTTGTAATGATCATTATCTTTCTTGCCATTATTAATTTTGTTACTATAGTTTTCAATATTAATTTCATTATCATCGTCATTAGTAGTAGTAGTAGCAATATTATTATTATCATTGTTACTATTAAATTTCATTATTATCATTGTTATCATTATCATTACCATTGTCATTACTATTGTCATCATCATCATCATTGCCTTCGTCAATATTGTTATGATCATCATATTTGTTGTTATTATCCTTATTATTATTGTTATTGTTGATGTAGTTATCATTATAATCATTATTATTACCTCTACTGCTACCATTCCCACTATCATCATCATCAACACTGTTATCACCATAAACATTATCTTCATTATCATCATTTATTGTATCATTTCAAGACCCAGATATTGTTAAAGAAATACTCGATCGCAGTATAACAATACCACTATAACGGCGACTTGGCGTTTCTTTTGCCATTTTCTATTTCTCTGATGTTTCGGTCGTGTTCTTTTTTTTTTGTCTGTTTTTATTTGTTTGGTCGTGTTTTTGTTTCTTCCTGGCGTGTTTTTTTTTTTTTGTTGTTGTTGTTGTTTGTTTTTAGTTCGCTTGTATCTTTGTTTTTGTTTGACTTACCAGACGTTTTAATTGTTGTTGTTTTTGTATATTTTTGTTTTTACTGAGTCTGTTTTTGCTTTTCTCTCGTCGTTTCATTGGTTATTTTAATGTGTTTTAAGTCATTATTTGTCGGGTTATTTTTAATTTTCTTTTCTATATTAGTCAGCGGATGTTTTGTTACCCTTTTCGACCTTAAAACATCGGTTGTCAGAAGAGAACAAGTAAACAACCAAAAGCCTTGAGATCCTGACATTTCATTATTAATAGGAGCTGGACGTGATTTCTTTATCTATATACTTCATGTCTTAACAGTGAAGCGTTGTGTTTTTATGATTTTGTTTTGCTTTTTTACTTCTGATTTATCATACCTTCAGGACTGGCTGTGCTTGATTTCTACTTTAGTTCTTTGCCTTTTTTAATTTATAGCCTTTATCTTTTGCTATTACTTTGTTTGTACTTTTTTTTCTTTTTTCTTTTTTTCTTTTTTTTCTGTTTCTATCTAAGACCTTTAGCCAGAGAGTAATTTTAGGCTCTTTTTCCTTCGTTTTTTTTTTTTTTTTTTTTTTTTTAATGAAGCCTTT
>NW_028234411.1:21204519-21207019 GCF_977035675.1 Penaeus japonicus
AAGGGGGAAATAGGAACGGGTGTTGAAGGGGGAGGTGGGGGGGGTAGAATTGGTAGTGAGATGGTGCCACATATGTTGGGCGAGGCAAGAGGTAATGAACAATTATTGTAACTTTTTTGTCTTCTTTTCTATTCCCTTTTTGACTCAATTCCCATGTGTTTTATTTTCTTCTTCTTCTTCTTCTTCTTCTTCTTCTTCTTTTAGTTTTTTTCTCTCTCTTTTTTGTTGTTCTCTTTTCATGTTTTTTTTTCTCTCTCTCCTCCGTCTCTTTTATCTATTCCTGTGTTTCTTCTTATCATTTCTATGACTAATTTTCCCTTTTCTTCCTGAATATGTCCTTGTTCCTCCTCTTTTCTGTGCCTATACTTTTTGTTCATCCTCCTCTTCTTCCTCCTCCTCCTCTTCCTCCCCCCTTCCCCTCCTTCTCTTCCTTCCCCTCCTCCTCCTTCTCCTCATCCTTTTCCTCATCCTCCTCTTCCGCCTCCTCCTCCTTCTCTTCCTTCCCCTCCTTCTCCTCATCCTTCTCCTCCTCCTCCTCTTCCACCTCCTCCTCTCCCCCCTCCTCCTCCTCTTCTTCTTCTTCCTCCTCCTCCTCCTCTTCCTCCCCCCTCCTCCCTTTCTTCCTTCCCCTCTTCCTCCTTCTCCTCCTTCTCCTCCTCTTCCTCCCCCCTCCTCCTCCTTTTCTTCCTTCCCCCATCCTCCTTCTCCTGCTGCTCCTCCTCCTCCACTAATACCATCAAAACCTTATTCCTCTTCCTATCTCTTCATTCCCCGTTCTCTTCCTATTCTTTCCTCTTCTTTTTCTCTCTTCCACTTCCTATTCTTTCTCTTCCTATTTTTTCCCCTTTTCCAACACCCCTCCCCCCCCCCTCACACATCCTAACTCATTTCCCTTTCTTCCTTGTCATTAAGTGCCGAGAACCTTCCATCTTTTCGTTAATATTTGCAGATTTATAGTTCTTCTTTATTTCGTTTTTGTTATTGTTTATCGTGTTGTTATTATTGCTATTTGGATCACTATTGGTATTTTAATTGGTATCAATATTAGTATGATACCAGTCGTTATTTTTCATTGATGTCATCACTCTATGAATGTAATCATTATTGATATTAGGGGTTGTACCATCGTTGGTGTTGCTATGGTCATAAATGTTGCTATCATCATCATCACAATCATTATCATAATCATTATCTTTATCATTATCCTTACCATCATAATTATCATTAAGCATTATTATTGCCATTAAAATTGGTGATGTTGTGTTGTTGCTATCACCATTAATATCAGTTATATATATAACATAATTTATTGTCATCATAATTTATCCATCTCCATAGGGAGAAAGCAAGATTTTCTTAAAGGTTTTATAGATTCAAGGCTAGCTATTAAAACAACGTTGGAGAAAAGAATTTTAAAAAATCATAATGATTTGCCTGAAATAGCCAAGCAGAAGAGTTGAGAAGAGGAGAAAGACAGACTTTTATTCAAGACTGTAGAGATATACTGCACGATATGTTTTCTTGGTATTTTGTCATTGAAGTAAATAAATTATAAATAAATTGACTGACTAGTTATAACAAATTGATGAATAAATGAATGTACAATAGACTAATAAATTAATAAATCCATATCTAAATTATTTAGTAAATAATGAAACCTTTTTTCACTCCCATTTAGTTCCACAAATCACCACACACAATACAGAACTATCGCATTAACAGAAAGTTTATATCCCAGAAAAAGGGAAGCGAAATGTGGTACGAAACCGCAAAAATCTTACATTGAGAGTTTTCATACGGATCATTAAAACATTAGCTGCAATCTCTTGCCATTAGGATGATGCCACGACGCAAACTTTCCCTGGTTTTCCTCGCCAACTTGGATAGCATTACATTTCGAGGGAAACTCTACGGGGTTCCAATCCACATTTCGTTATGTCGCTTATTTGCGATATTATTGATCCTCATCATCATTGCCGGTTTCAAGACTGATATAATTGATATCATAGTTATCAGTGTTATCGTCACTGTTATTATCATCATTGTCATTTTTGTTATTATTGTTTTTAATTATTGCTTTCGTTATTATCATTATCATCATGGTCATTAATTCACTATCTTATTTTTATCACCATCACTATTATTTTGTCATCATCGTTATTATTATCATTATCAATATCATTATCTTCATTACCATTATCATCATCGCTATCTTCATAATCATCACTACTATGACTATCGTAATTAACATCATTACTATCATCATCATTATTCTTATTTTGATCATCATTACCATCGTTATTATTGTCATTATTGTCCATCATTATTGTTAAAAGTGTTGTTATGGTTGTTATTGTTATTAATATCATCCTTATTTAATATCATCATTATTAACATTACCATTATTATCATTGGTAGTAGTATAAGTAGCAGTAGAAGTATTGTTATTATCATCATTATCTTCAACATATTAGTGTTATAAAAATCATCATCATTTTTT
>NW_028234411.1:21234519-21239519 GCF_977035675.1 Penaeus japonicus
TTTTTTTATGATAGGCTTAACAGCTCTTTAGTCTCTCTCTCTCCAATTGTTTTGTTTATCTTTTGTCATCTTCTCTGTTCTTTTATTCTACCTGTGAACATGATTAACCCGAGCGGCAAGAAATTAGACCAAGCAATTTTCTGAATTCCTTTGCCAGTTTCCCTAAAGCAGAGGTTAATTAATGTATTTATTGTGCGTTAAACCCAAGCGATATTATGTTATTAACTCCTAGCATGTATATGGAGGGAGAGTGAGTGAAAGAGGTTTGTTGAACGCGATCCAGAGAGGGGTGAGAGAGAGAGAGAGAGAGGGGGGGGGAGAGGGAGAGAGAGAGAGGGGGGAGAGGGAGAGAGAGAGAGAGGGGGGGGAGTGAGAGAGAGAGAGGGGGGGGGAGAGATGTGTGTGTGTGTGTTTATCTGTGTTTATGTGTGTGTGTCTATGTATGTGCGTGTGCCCGCGCGTGCGTATACTTGTGTATTTGAATAAAGGGGAATATGCAATTTTCTGGAATCAAATATACGGAACTCCCCTTCTGATTTCAGTATTTTAAACCCTTTACTCAGTTTATGTGTGGTATATCAACTTTATAGAGGAAATAATTTTAATCCGACATACTGAGTATACACGATTTGACTGTTACAATTAGTTTCCAATTTCTGGGTTCGTTGACCGTGTCCGAATTAAATATATTTTGAGCAAACTTTATGTATTTGTATTTCAACCCTTCATCATAAAGTGGCCATTTAATGTGATTTGTTGAAGAGCAATTAACATGATTAAATTTGAAGTGTGTGATTACAAAAGTCAGCGTAAAAAAAAAAGAGTTAATTATGGTCGTCTCACAACGGTAGTTTAGAAAATGCGAAAATATATCATTTTGTTAGCGGTTGCAAGAAAAACAAATTTATTTTCGCTCCTAGGAAGATATAAAAGAAATATGATATCTGTGTAGCAGGCAGATATATTTTCCAAAAATAAACCCTTTTCCCTTTTCATTTTCTTCTGTTTTGTCTATCTATCATTCACTTTTCATGACAAGATATAGTCCTTGAATTATCTCTTTATTTTCTGATCATCACATTCTCCTTTCTTCCTTCTTTTCTTTCTTCCTCTCTATCCAAATTCTTTTTCTTCTTTTCTTTCTTCCTCTCTATCCATCTTCTTCTTATTCCTCTTCTTTTCTCTCGATCTTCCCCTTGCTATAGCATGTCCTTCCCCTTTCCTTTCCTTTGTTCGTTTACTGTTGGAATTCTCTTTGTCGCATTCTTCACTGTTCGCTCTCTCTATCCTTCTGTCTCTATCTGTCTATCTATCTATCTATCTATCTATCTATATATATATATATATATATATATATATATATATATATATATATATATATATATATATATATATATATATAATATATATATGTATATCTGTCTCTCTCTCTACCTACCTACCAATCTATCTATCTATATGCCTGGCTATCTGTCTCCCTATTTCTCTCTCTCTCTCTCTCTCTCTCTCTCTCTCTCTCTCTCTCTCTCTCTCTCTCTCTCTCTCTCTCTCTCTCTCTCTCTCTCTCTCTCTCTCTCTCTCTCTCTCTCTCTCTCTCTAGTCTCACACACTATATATCTACCTATCTATTATCTATTTAATTTTCTATCTGTATATATCTATCTATATCTATATATACGTGTGTATTTATACATATGTGTGTGTGTGTGTGTGTCTTACCTTGTTTCTTCCGAACGACTTTTAGCTTTATACAATATACACACATACACACACACACATATGCCGCGCATGTTCGACGAAATAGAAAGAACCCTGATTTTCTTTTTAAAGATATATAAATAAATAGAGAAATAAATAAAATAAAGTAAAATAAAGGGATTCCAACTCAGTCATCTTCGTCCTTGAGATAAAGCCAGATAAATCTTAGTGGTTTAAGCTACGGCATAGATCGCAGCTTATTGGCTAACCCTAAAGCTTAGCTCCTAAGAAGATTAAAGCTCAGAAGAGGGGATATGATCTCTTTTGATGTAAAAATATATTGTTAGGTTAGGTTAGGATCGGGTTGGTTTGGTTAAAGTTACGTAAGGTTAGGTTAGGTTACATAAGGTTAGGTTAGGTTAGGTTAGGATCGGGTTGGTTAGGTTACGTAAGGTTAGGTTAGGTTAGGATCTGGTTGGTTAGGTTAGGTTAGGTTAGGATCGGGTTGGTTAAGTCACGTAAGGTTAGGTTAGGTTAGGATCTGGTTGGTTAGGTTACGTAAGGTTAGGTTAGGTTAGGATCTGGTTGGTTAGGTTACGTAAGGTTAGGTTAGGTTAGGATCGGGTTGGTTAAGTTACGTAAGGTTAGGTTAGGTTAGGATCTGGTTGGTTAGGTTACGTAAGGTTAGGTTAGGTTAGGATCTGGTTGGTTAGGTTACGTAAGGTTAGGTTAGGTTAGGATCTGGTTGGTTAGGTTAGGTTAGGTTAGGATCGGGTTGGTTAAGTCACGTAAGGTTAGGTTAGGTTAGGATCTGGTTGGTTAGGTTACGTAAGGTTAGGTTAGGTTAGGATCTGGTTGGTTAGGTTAGGTTAGGTTAGGATCGGGTTGGTTAGGTTAGGATCTGGTTGGTTAGGTTACGTAAGGTTAGGTTAGGTTAGGATCTGGTTGGTTAGGTTAGGTTACATAAAGTTAGGTTAGGTTAGGTTAGGATCGGGTTGGTTAGGTTACGTAAGGTTAGGTTAGGATCGGGTTGGTTAGGTTAGGATCGGGTTGGTTAGGTTAGGTTAGGATCGGGTTGGTTAGGTCACGTAAGGTTAGGTTAGGTTAGGATCGGGTTGGTTAGGTCACGTAAGGTTAGGTTAGGATCGGGTTGGTTAGGTCACGTAAGGTTAGGTTAGGTTACGCAAGGTTAGGTTAGGTTAGGATCGGGTTGGTTAGGTCACGTAAGGTTAGGATCGGGTTGGTTAGGTCACGTAAGGTTAGGATCGGGTTGGTTAGGTCACGTAAGGTTAGGTTAGGTTAGGATCGGGTTGGTTAGGTTACGTTATGGTTCTTCAAAGGAACGGGTTGTGAGCTGGTGGGAGGTGCGTCGCTACGACATATAAAAAAGGGATGGTGATATAAAATTAATATTTAAAGAATGCATATATTGTGAAATATAATGCATGCAGTAGTAGATAAGGCAGATAACAAACAAACAAACAAAAAGATAAAGATAGGCATATTACGACTCATTCGTGTGCAATACTGGTCAACAGGGATGTGAGGGTAACAGATGTAGTCTAATTGGGTTGCAATGGAAAAAAAATGGACACTGGGTTACGCAGAGAGAGAGAAAGAGAGAGAGAGAGAGAGAGAGAGAGAGAGAGAGAGAGAGAACGAGAGAGAGAGAGAGAGAGAGAGAGAGAGAGAGAGAGAGAGAGAGAACGAGAGAGAGAGAGAGAAATGAAGAGAAATAGACAGAGAGAGAAAAAAATAGAAAAAAGATAGAGAGAGACAGAAAAACAGAGAGAGAGAAAGAGAGAGAAAAAAGGAAATAAAGAAAGAAAGATAGAGAAAGAGAGAAAGGTGCACGCACACGCACACACACACGCGCCCACATTTCCCCCTAATCGCATTCCCCATCTGGATCCGACGCCTCGCTCCGGCATCTCCCGAGCGAGGCCTGGGACCTGAGACGCTCAATCCTTTTCATGATTTGGTCGTCAGTCGCATGCGATGAGCGGAACGAGGTCTTGAACTTCTCTCGAGGCCCTGAGGCTCAAGTTATGACAATGTCTTGGAGTTGTCTTGAAGCTCTCCTGTGAGAATGTCTGGGAGTTGTCTTGAAGCTCTCCTGTGAGAATGTCTGGGAGTTGTCTTGAAGCTCTCCTGTGAGAATGTCTTGGAGTTGTCTTGAAGCTCTCCTGTGAGAATGTCTGGGAGTTGTCTTGAAGCTCTCCTGTGAGAATGTCTTGGAGTTGTCTTGAAGCTCTCCTGTGAGAATGTCTTGGAGTTGTCTTGAAGCTCTCCTGTGAGAATGTCTTGGAGTTGTCTTGAAGCTCTCCTGTGAGAATGTCTTGGAGTTGTCTTGAAGCTCTCCTGTGAGAATGTCTGGGAGTTGTCTTGAAGCTCTCCTGTGAGAATGTCTGGGAGTTGTCTTGAAGCTCTCCTGTGAGAATGTCTTGGAGTTGTCTTGAAGCTCTCCTGTGAGAATGTCTTGGAGTTGTCTTGAAGCTCTCCTGTGAGAATGTCTGGGAGTTGTCTTGAAGCTCTCCTGTGAGAATGTCTGGGAGTTGTCTTGAAGCTCTCCTGTGAGAATGTCTTGGAGTTGTCTTGAAGCTCTCCTGTGAGAATGTCTTGGAGTTGTCTTGAAGCTCTCCTGTGAGAATGTCTGGGAGTTGTCTTGAAGCTCTCCTGTGAGAATGTCTGGGAGTTGTCTTGAAGCTCTCCTGTGAGAATGTCTTGGAGTTGTCTTGAAGCTCTCATGTGAGAATGTATTGGAGTTGTCTTGAAGCTCTCCTGTGAGAATGTCTTGGAGTTGTTCTTGAAGCTCTCCTGTGAGAATGTCTTGGAGTTGACTTGAAGCTCTCCTTTGAGAATGTCTGGGAGTTGTCTTGAAGCTCTCTTGTGAGAATTCTTGGGAGTTTCTTGAAGCTCTCCTGGGAGAATGTCTTGGAGTTGTCTTGAAGCTCACTGTGAGAGAAAGTCTTGAGTTTGTCTTGAAGCTCTCCTGTGAGAATGTCTGGGAGTTGTCTTGAAGCTCTCCTGTGAGAATGTCTGGGAGTTGTCTTGAAGCTCTCCTGTGAGAATGTCTTGGAGTTGTCTTGAAGCTCTCCTGTGAGAATGTCTGGGAGTTGTCTTGAAGCTCTCCTGTGAGAATGTCTTGGAGTTGTCTTGAAGCTCTCCTGTGAGAATGTCTTGGAGTTGTCTTGAAGCTCTCCTGTGAGAATGTCTTGGAGTTGTCTTGAAGCTCTCCTGTGAGAATGTCTTGGAGTTGTCTTGAAGCTCTCCTGTGAGAATGTCTTGGAGTTGTCTTGGAA
>NW_028234411.1:21252019-21254519 GCF_977035675.1 Penaeus japonicus
TACTATATATATATCTAAATAATATATATATATATCATCTTATAGAGAGAGAGAGAGAAGAGAGAGAGAGAGATAGAGAGAGAGAGAAGAGAGCGAGAGACAGAGAGAGAGCGAGCGAGAAGATCTAGCGAGAGAGAGAGCATTAACCCCACACACACCCACACACACACACACAAACACACACCCACACACACCCACACACACACACACACTCATATATATATAAATCTAACTAAAACAATATCTATATATATATATTCATAACAATAAATCTAACACAATAACCCGACTCGCTCTCTCTCTCTCTTTTGCTTTGCTTTGTCAAACACACCCCACACACACACACACTCACACCCCACACACACACACCCGCACACCACACACACACAAACCCACACACAAACACACACACACCACAAACACACCACACACTCACACACACAACACATCCAGACATTAAACCTCAACACACACAAACACACACACCACACTCTCACGCACACACACACCCAGCCACACCCCCAACATAAAAGATATACCACATAACACCCCCCTCCCCTTCCTCCCCCCTGCTCAACAGAGGCCCCCCGGTCCGGCTCCCCTCGGTTCGAACCGCCCAGCTCTCCCCGCCCGTTGCGGGCCCCACACCTCTTTCTGTCCTTGGCTACCCTTTCCCGCCGACGCGAGCTATCTCGTCCATCCGCCCGAGCCACGCTATGCGCCGCGCACGCTCGCCCGCTCGCGCCCCGCTCGCGCTTGTGTGGGCCGCGCGCCCCGCCGCGCGCGCGAGCTCGCGCCCGCTCGCGATCGCGCTAGCGCCAACACTCAGCCAGCCAGACCGCCCCCCCGGCCGCTGCGCTGCTCTCGCCCTCTCGCTCTCTCGCTCGTCCGCGCTCGCTTCGGCGTCCGGCCCGCACGTCCCTCGCTCCCTCTCGATCGCGCGCGCGTCTCCGCTCTCTTCTTGCCTCTTCCCTCACTCCCCTCTCTCCCCCTCGCGCTCTCTCTGCTGCTCTCTCTCCTCACAACTCTCTCCCCCCCCCCTCAACTCTCTCTCTCCATCGCCGCGCTCGCGGGCTGAAGCTTCGTACTAAATGACCTCAAACTCCCAATCACTACCACATCTTCCAACCGACCCCAAGTACTCACCACATCTCCCTCCCGCTACACCCACCAGCTTACCCCCTCAGCTGCAATTGCAAACATTCCCCGATATTCTCATTTCTCACTTCGTGCTTAACCTCATAACTTCGAGTCGCCCTCATAAATTCTCACGTTACTCTGCTTCTGAGGTTGAGATTTCCTCATACATGGCTGGTAATTGTTTATATTTTTCTTTTTTTTCTTTCTTTCTTTCTTTCTTTCCTTCTTGCTCTGATTTCGCTCTCTTTGTCTGTCTGTATGTATTTTTATGTCTACCTATCTGACTGTCTTATTCCCTGTCTCTATCTATCTGTCTGTCCATCTATTTATTTATCTATCTATCTATCTTCCTATCTATCAATCAATCTCTCTCTCTCTCTCTCTCTCTCTCTCTCTCTAATCATATCTATATACATAAATCTATAAATATATATATATATATACTATATATATATATATATAAAATATATATATATGTATGTATGTATGTATGTATGTATGTATGTAACTATCTATCTATCTATCTCTATCTTTATCTCTATCTCTCTCTCTCTCTATTTATCTCTCTATCTCTATCTCTCATCCCCTCATATCTCTCTCTCTCTCTCTCTCTCTCTCTCTCTCTCTATCTATCTATCTATCTATCTATCTATCTATCTATCTATCTATCTCTCTCTCTCTCTCTCTCTCTCTGTCTGTGTGTGTGTGTGTGTGTGTGTGTGTCTCACCTTTCCTCTCCTTCCTATTCTTTTACTAACCCCCACCACAGATTATAATGGCAATAGATAAATAAATCCACACAAACACACACACACACACACACAGACAGACATGACCCACGCAACACCTCCGAGCCAAACAAACCTTCATTAACAAAATTGTGTGTCGTTGGAAATGGTCGATCAGCTGACCCGGAAACACAGTCGATGAAAGAGTTTCTCATTAAGGTTGTTTCGGTTAAGGTTGTGTGTGTGTGTGTGTGTGTGTTTGGCTGGTTGATGGTGTGTGTGTGTGTGTGTTTGTTTGGTTGGTTGGTGGTGGTGTGTGGTTGTGTGTGTGTACGTGTGTTTGGTTGGATATGTAGGAGTATGCTTGTATGGTTGGTTGACTGGTTGTATGGCGGTGTTCAACGTCTTTGCGATCCCTTTGCTTTCCCCTCCTGCCTCCCCTCGCCTCACCTGATCTCAGTCAGTCTCCTCCCCTCACGCTACGTACCAGGAATTCCCCTTTCCCCTTTGGCTCATCTTCCGTGCGACCTCCCCTTTCCCTTTCTCGTTTCCTCGTTTTCTCGTTTCTTCCGGAAGGCAACACGCTTTCTCTCTTTCCCCTTCTTCACCCTTCCCCCCTCTTCTTTCCTCCT
>NW_028234411.1:21279519-21292019 GCF_977035675.1 Penaeus japonicus
AAAAAGACAGAGAGAGAGAAAAAAAAAGAGAGAGAGAGAGAAAGAGAAAACGATATTGTTTAGATATTATGTACTGATATTCCTCTTAATTAGAATATCAGCGAAAATGATAGTGAGTAATCTATAGTATTTTTCAATGTGTTTAGTTTTCTTTGGCTTTTTATCTTATCCTTTTTTTCTCTCTCCTTCTCTTTCTTATGATAATTAACCTAAATCTTTTAAAACTCCGTTTATCAACAGTAGTCAAGTATAATTATGTTTAGATAACGGTGATAACCTAATGATTGATTTATTAAATACTTATTGATATTAATTGTATATTGATATATTAATTTCAGATCATAGACGGGATATTTTTCAATATCATAATTAACCTAATAACTAATATTTGTTTAACATAAACGGATTAATTACATTTAATATCCTTATTAACGATAATGCAAATACCGTGAATGGTTCTACTTACAATCATTAAGATGATTGAATAAAAACATCAAAGAATTAGGAATGAAAATCAAAGGAAAAGCGAGGTAAAAGTGACAAAAGGAATGATAATAGAAGAGTTGGCGATATATAAGGCCCGAGTTTCGAGATATTACTTTAGATCTCGGTGGTACAGTCGACAAAGCGTCTAACTTCTATTTCAGGTTGGTTCCAGCGTCGGAGGTACTCGGGTTCAAGACCAGAAAAATCTTTCCTCGGGAAAAGTTAACAGGTGTCCTGGGCACTTGCTCGTGTTTGGCGGTTCACGAGCGTTCTCTTCGGAGATAACGTCCCCCACTCGAGGTCAAAGGTCATTCCGGTCGGCAGTCACGCAGTAAGGCAGCACAGGCCTCTGGATTATAAGTTGATCAAATCTGTATGAGTTTCTGGTTCGGTCCGATACGGTGGTTGTTTTCTAGAATGATAAACTTCAAGTATTTTTCGAGTCCTTCTACTTCATGTTTATTGATCTAATGTTCAAAAATTATTACGAACATAGCTATTATTTTGAATAATAGTGAAAGTACTATCAATTAAACTATAGTTGTTGTTTTCTTTGATTGTTATTTCCTTCTTACTTTTTTATACTTGTTATTTTTCTTCACAAAGGATTAACAAATATCTTTCTGGATGTCTAAATGTCTTATTGATTTAACATTTACAATATAGTTTAACAGCATTTTGACTCTCAATTAGAACGATAAGGATAAGCCAGATATTCGGAGCAGATGTTTCACCTTGATCTGCCGACCACGGGGATGCAAGGTCAAGGCGCTACCTCTGCAATAGCATGACAGGTGAACATGCAATATCCGTAATAATTCAATATTATGCAATCAAGGATATGCAATATCCGTAATAATTCAATAATAAAAAATTAAGGTTATATTATACTAAATTTATATCTTATTGATGTGTTTATGTTTATATATAAATATTACTGCCGACTGCTTGTCAAGAGAGGATACATGTATAAAAGAACTATAAATGAAGATGGGATATATCAATATTAGAATTATAATAACTAATACTTATTAATCATTACAGAATGAACCGATAGTAAATGATTATGTTGCAATCATTGCAGTGACTAAATTAAAAGATTTTGATAGCACAAAGATGAGGAAAATATGAAGATAAAGGTAAGAATAACAATAAGTGGCAACTCTCTCTCTCTTTCTTTCTATATCTATCTATCTCTCTCTCTCTCTCTCTCTCTCTCAGATCTATCTAATATATATATATATATATATAAGAGATATATATATATATTTATATATATATATATATATATATATATTATATATATATATATACATATATATATATATATATTTATATATTATATATCATATATTATATATATATTTTATATATATATTTATATATCAATATATTATATATATAGATATATATATATATATATATATAATATTTATATATATATTATATATATTATATATATATATATATATATATATATATATATATATATATATATATATCAATCCAATTTACTCTTAAGACTTGATGAACTAGAAAAGTAATGATAACAATGACAGTAGCAACAATATAAATGATAAAAAAAAATGGATATGAAAATCATAATACTACTAATGATAATATATTGATAATGATTTGCAATAACAACAATAATAACGAGACATTTGAATAAATATTGAATAACAATTATTTTGGGTATTAAGCTGTAGTTAATCTGTGGCTAAAGATATGTATTGTTTTATATAAGTGCAGTATTGTGTACGTGAATTTATTTCACCTTTAGAGTTAATCAATTAGCCAGTTTCCTATCATTCGTAGTTCAACATTCATTATGTTAGATAAGCACTGTGCAAGAGTGCTGTGGCATCTGCAGACACCATGTATTCTAAAATATAACTTGATAATTAAACGCAAATCGTTCAAATATAAAATGAATAGCACGGGCCCTTTGGCACCCCTGTGGTTTATCATCATGATATATTTACGGATAGCGATCTGTCAAGAGAGAGAGAGACATAATGAAATAGAGAGAATGAGAGAAAAGGAGAAGGGAGAGAGAGAGAGAGATAATGAAATAGAGAGAATGAGAGAAAAGGAGAAGAGAGAGAGAGAGAGAGAGAAATAGAGAGAATGAGAGAAAAGGAGAAGAGAGAGAGGATGAAAGAAAGAAAGAGAAAGGGAATAAGAGAAGAGAATGAAATATAGAAAGAGATAAAATGAAAGAGAATGAGAGAGAAAGAGAGAATCTTCTCCCATTCTACCTCTCTCCCTCCCTCCCTCTAAGACTAACCGGAAGAGAGAAAGAGAGAATGAAAGAGAAAGATAATGATAGAGGGAGAAAGAAAAAACAAATCTTGCGTAGACACAGAAAAGAACGAAGAGAGAAAACTGGCATAGATGTTGTTACTGATAACAATAAAAAAATAGTATTTTACAGCATTTATTTTTCTTATTCCGTGTTCTCTCTGACTTTGTTTTTTACAGTTTTCTCCAATATGTCCTTTGGTGTAATTGTAATTTAATTGATTATATTTATCTACTAACGATTTTTTTTTTTTTATAAATAACATGGATGATTAATTTGAGTGATTAATAATTTATCTAAATTCTCTCTGGCGGAATTACATATTCTTATATTTACTTTATAATTAGATAAATTATAGAATTATGTAAAAAATATTTACCTTTATTCTAGACGCATTAAGCTACTTTTAACTTATAAAATTTTACTGCTGATCTCCTGCCGAGGGAGGATATTCGTAAAAGGGAATTGCAGACCATGAAGATGTTATTTTCCAATGCTTGGATAACCATAATAACTTATACTTAAAAGTGAAAAAAAAAGTCTATAATAAAAGAGTTGGAGATATATAAGGCCCGAGTTTCGAAATATTACTTTAGATCTCGGTGGTACAGTCGACAAAGCGTCTAACTTCTATTTCAGGTTGATTCCAGCGTCGGAGGTACTCGGGTTCGAGACCAGAAAAATCTTTCCTCGGGAAAAGTTAACAGGTGTCCTCGACACTTGCTCGTGTTTGGCGGTTCACGAGCGTTCTCTTCGGAGATAACGTCCCCCACTCGAGGTCAAAGGTCATTCCGGTCGGCAGTCACGCAGTAAGGCAGCACAGGCCTCTGGATTATAAGTTGGTTCAAATCTGTACGAGGTTCTGGTTCGGTCCGATACGGTGGTTGTTTTGCACTCATTTAACAGCAATTTCGAGCAGAAAGATTCTTCAGGTTTTTCCTCCTTCACTTCTGTTTATTTGATTTCAAAATAAAAGCAAATTTAGTTTAAAACTATTTGGGTAATAAAAAAGTAAAATCAATGATTATCATCAGATGAATTGTTTCGCAAGGATGTTATTTCAAAAAAACAGAAGAGAATCGGAAGATGAATATAAAAGAAAACGCATCAGTTCTTGAAACTAGTATATCTGATTATTACAAATATTAGGCTTTCGTGTTTAGATAAAAGTCAAATAAAATGATACCTTGGAAAAAGTGGCTTAATATATCAATCATTGCCTGTATTTCTTAATACTAAGGACGCTGGTTAAAGGTCAAAGGTCGTTGCTCATGCTATTTCGTTAACTTTTTTTTTATGTGTGTATATGTTTCGAGTTTCTCTCTTTCTCTCTCTCTCTCTTTCTCTTTCTCTTTCTCTTTCCTTTTCTCTCTCTCTCACTTTCTCTCTTTCTCTCTCTTTTTCTCTTTTTCTCTCTTTCTCTCTTTCTCTATCTATATTTCTATCTCTATCTCTCTCTTTCTCTCTCTCTCTCTCTCTCTCTCTCTCTCTCTCTCTCTCTCTCTCTCTCTCTCTCTCTCTCTCTCTCTCTCTCTCTCTCTCTCTCTCTCTCTCTTCCTCCATCTTTGTACCTCTCACTTCTAACTGTTTTGAAGTGCCAATTTTTAAAAGCATTTCTTTTTTTTCGTAAATACGTTTTCAGCATCAAATTTCTTAGAACGCAGAATAAAAAAATATATATATCATTTTCATTTGGGTCTAGGAATTTCCAATTTCACTTAATTGATTAACACTTTGAATAAATACTCTCAAAACAGAAAAAGAAAAGAAGAAAAAAGGAAAAAAAAACACTCAAGATAAGTTTCTACCGAAAAAAAGAAAAAGAAAGATAGAAAGAAAGAAAGAAAATACACGAGGTCAGGCTAACGTAGTTTCCAAGCTTAACCAAAGCTCGTGATAACTCTCGCTCAAGCTTACCTTACAACCGGCATCAGCAATGTACCTCTTCCAAGGACTGGTGACTTTTTTTTTTTTTTTTCTTGCAGAAAAACATTTCAAAACTTTTTGTCCTGATTTTTTTTTTCTTTTTTTTTTTGCAAAAGATGAAGGCACAACCTGAATTAGAATTATATGATGCAAGATATTTGAATGTGTCTATAATATAAAAGAGGAAGAGGAAGGAGAAGAGCCATGATACACATATAACAGGAGAATTATCAAAGGATAAAAGAAAAAAGAAAATCAGCAACCATGGCTAAATTAAAGACCATTTACTTCTCTTTTACATTATTCAAACATACTATACTATTATAAACCGGTATTTATACACTTGATAGATAGTATTCATCCCAGTTAGGCAGTCTACTACTCACTAATATTTTACTTTTTTTTTCTTTTTTTTCTCTTTTTTACCAACATCGGGATAAAATGTCATAGCGCCCATAAAATGTAAGTGCTGAAAACAAACAGAAAACAAACAAACAAACAAATCCGTGATTAAAAGGCGATAAATTAAAACGACCATGTTTTCAAACTTTTATTTCATATTACTTAATAATAACACAAGCAACCGCAGACGGCTTTGATTTCTACGTGGAAAATTTAGATGAAAGAAAAATTCTCTCTCAGAACCGATCGAGCCCATACCTGTGCATGATACAAGCCACTATGCAAATGAGAGATTGCTTTTGAAGTTCACTAAGGAATCATCCATCGGAATTATCCCTCATACATTACTTTATGATATTTGCACTTTTTATTTGATTTATATCTCATCATTAGAAGGAGGTAAGAAGGGCAAACCATGCAAAGAGAGAAAAGGAAAGTCTGTTTCTTTATCATCATCTTATCAAGCATACGTTATATGACCTTATCTTAAGAGGGCATACTTGAGACGCCGCGCCGTTCACTCGAAAGGAAAAGCTTAGCTGTAAGAGGGTTTCCACAGTTACGGTACACTTTCATTTAGGAATTAGACTTAAAGATAGTTTTTTGTTGTTGTTGTTGTTGTTGTTGTTTTGTAAGGCACACGATAAATGTAATGCGAGGAAAATGAAATGGAAATCCCTTGACGAATAAGACGGCGATAGATAGAGAGATGGACTTGAAGATATATATAGAGATAGATAAAGAGAGAGAGAGAGAGAGAAAGTGAAAGAGAAAGAAAAAAAACTCGAAACATACACACATAAAAAAGAAAAGAAAAAAAGAAGTTAACGAAATAGCATGAGCAACGACCTTTGACCTTTAACCAGCGTCCTTTAGAGTGCCAAGAGAAGGCATCAGCATTGTGAAACGCCCCACGTAATACGCAATAAACACGACCTCTCGAGCCCTCCAGTTTATGCTGCCGTCCATCCACGCTGCTGTTCAACGGCAGTGCAACGGGGCAACAGATTACGAATTAAACACACGCCCTGTTCAAGACTTGCTCGCCGAAGAGGAAAATGTTATTTGTATCTCGGAAAGAGAAGGAGAAACAAGAAGAGATAAGAGGAAGAGGAAGAGGAGTAGAAGTAGAGGAAACGGAGAAGAAAAGGGCTATTAACAGAATCATAAGAGAGGAAAGAGAAAAGTAATTATATACTAAGAATGATTGGATCTAACTTTTTTTATTTTTTTTTGAAAACGGAAATGAGTGGTATATATAATAAAAAATATATATCAAATAAATATTCTAGTAATATAATTGGTTCATGTGAATATATATTTATATATTACTGATGACCACTTGTTAACGGAACATACATATATGAAAGGTATTACTGATGATGAGAATTTAACTTTATTGTAAAATAATAATTATGATAATTAAAAAATATTACTTACCTCTTGATTTCCATGATTTATTTAAACTATAGCACTGAAGTTAATGAACAAACAGTCCTTATGGTATTATTTATAATCGTATCTGTTACATCTGAAGGTTAATAGCAAAATAAGTTGCAATATCTATTGATAATAAGTCAATTAAGTAAAATCTATAAAAAAGACGAAAATATATAACCGAAAAAATACTTTAAAGCAACTGAGGAAATAACACACGATGAAAATATTTAATGATCATAAATGTGTGTGTGTGTGTGTGTGTGTGTGTGAGTGTGTGTGTGTGAGTGTGTGTGTGTGAGTGTGTGTGTGTGTGTGAGTGTGTGTGTGTGAGTGTGTGTGTGAGTGTGGGTGTGTGTGTGAGTGTGTGTGTGTGTGTGTGTGTGTGTGTGTGTGTGTGTGTGTGTGTGTGTGTGTGTGTGTGTGTGTGTGTGTACACATATATATAAATATATATATAAGAATCTCTCTATTGCAGCCATATTTCAGACGTTGTTATTTCTTTGTTCCTAATTAATTTGCAAATCAAGGGAACATATTGTCAATAGCATCAACATTGTGAACAACGCAACAGTTGCAATATCAACAATAAATATGGACAGAGTTACCATATATATATATATATATATATATATATATATATATATATATATATATATATATATATATATATATACACACATATATGTGTTTGTGTGTGTGTGTGTGTGTTTATGTGTGTGTTTATGTGTATATGTATATATATATATATATATATATATATATATATATATATATATATATATATATATATATATATATATATATATATATATATCGCGTTGATATTATAATGCTTATTGCGAGATATCGTATCTCAAGGCCACGAATCAGACAAGTCGACCTCCAGATTTCGCTCGATTAAAGATGAATAAAATCGGTAGTATGGTTCTGGTTGGCTGAGTCGGCAGTTTAGTTTTGACTTTGCAATATGCTTACAGTAAAAAAAAAAAAAAAAAAGGATTGTTTAAACATTCAGATATTAGTATTTTTACCCCTTTATCGATTCTAACTACAACGAAAATAGTTTGGAAATATTTTTGCGCACAGGTTTACCTACTGTTGTCTTGCAGTCTTTATAAGAATCTCCCTATAATTCTTGTACATATAAGAAAATATATCTATAACATAGTGTCAGTTAACATTTATGTCACGAAAAAAGAAAAAAAGAGGAATATATATATATATATATATATATATATATATATATATATATATATATATATATATATATATATATATATATATATATATATATATATATATATTATATATATATATATATATATATATATATATATATATATAATATATATATATATAATATATAATATATGTATTATATATATATATATATATATATATATATATAATATATATATATATATATATATATATATAATATTATATATATATATATATATAAATATATATATATATATATATATATATATATATATATATATACTAAGCAGTTCTGTTTTTTATACCAGTTAGATGTTTGTTATTTTATACCAAGATCAAACAAGAGGTTGCATTTTCCTTAGATAATACAAATAAGCCAAAGAAAACATATGTGAAATGCTTGCAAAATGTTAAATAATCTGGTAGGAATATTTGATCAACAGCTTTAGTTAATATGTGGCGAGAACACATTCATAAGAACGGTCTTTTTCCTTTATTAGTTGTTTTTTTTAAGATTCGTTTACTATTTTCGAGAATATCGTACTTAAGACAAATAATGTACACTGTGAAATGCATATTTGATGATCATATATTTTCCAAAACAAACATACGGAAAGTTAATATTGAAGCATAGCCATCATCAAAGGTTAAATAAACCACCATCTCGCCGTGCGAAATGGCAGCGTCATCCATCAACCAGTCAGCCAAATTTTGAACGCGTTGATGATCTGTCTGTTTGCTCTCGTGTCCCGATGTACCTCTTGCTGGAAGACTCCCTCCCCAGGCCTT
This sequence comes from Penaeus japonicus, assembly GCF_977035675.1. Classification (NCBI taxonomy): domain Eukaryota; kingdom Metazoa; phylum Arthropoda; class Malacostraca; order Decapoda; family Penaeidae; genus Penaeus; species Penaeus japonicus. The sequence goes on from NW_028234411.1 coordinate 21,288,089, forward strand.
ACTAATTGCAGGATTAGGCTCAAGCGATGTCGCCAAACTGAGATCGCAGCTCGCTGATATCACAATTAAAGAAACTGCCATCTGTTGAGAATGCAATCAGTGTTGATTAAAATCATTTCGCCGGCGAGAGAGAGGGGCAAAATGTCAGCGTTCCGAAATCAGCTGACTGTAGCAGAAGCTTTATGGATTTCTTCTTTTTAGCTTTTTTTAAAATTATTTTGCCATCACGTGACTAAGCGATTAAACATTTACTGATATATTTGAGTAGATATTATACCAGAGTGTGTTCTTTCAGAGCTTTGTAAAGCTTGCATTTGGCATCAGCGTTTTCTCAAGAGGCACTCTGTCGTAAGGGAAAAAACCTGCTTTATTTTTTTTCTTTTTTCTTTCTTTATTTTCTTTTTTTTTCATTTTCTTTTTTCTTTATTTATTTTTTTCTTTTTTCTTTTTTCTTTATTTATTTTTTTCCCTTTCTTTCTTTATTTTTTTTCTTTTTCTTTTTTCTTTATTTTTTCTTTTTCTTTTTTCTTTATTTTTTTTCTTTTTCTTTTTTCTTTCTTTATTTTTTTCTTTTTCTTTTTTATTTCTTTTTCTTTTTCTTTTTTATTTCTTTTGCGTGTGTGTCTATGCACACGACAACCTTGTGATCTATATACCCAAGAGGGAAACTAAGAAGATTTGCACCATCTCGTCAGATTATCTTGTTAAAGACAAAAGGCCCAAAAAATGAGGTGTATTTCTTTTCTCTCTCTAATATCTTCGCGCCTTTAAAGATAAGTTGTAGGATCTCTGACACTTCCTCTTTGAATGAAAACAGTCCTGGCGTTGACCTCAGAAAATACGCGACGTTTTTTATCATTTTGTGCTGTAATTCTTAATGAGTCTGAAAGGGATAGAACCGGGTGAGGCAGAGAGAGAAAAAGAGAAAGAGAGAGAGAGAGAGAGAGAGTGAGCAAGCGAGGCTAGAGAGAGAGAGAGAGAGAGAGAGAGAGAGTGAGCAAGCGAGGCTAGAGAGAGAGAGAGAGAAAGAGAGTGAGCGAGCGAGACTAGAGAAAGAGTGAGCGAGCGAGGCTAGAGAGAGAGAGAGAGAGAGAGACAGAGAGAGAGAAAGAGAAATAGAATCGCACGGACTTTCTTTGTCCTTGGCTGACTCTGCCAGGCTTCCCTCCTCAAAGAATCTCGAATTCCATTGATTTGTTTTTTGTTTTTTTGTTTGTTTGTTTTTTTCCAAAATATCTCCAGACGAAGTTTTTGGTTTAAAAGAGTTGCTGACGTGTTGCTAATTAAAGGCATTCGAGGGAATATTACATGATTAAGAGGATCGTTATTTATTTACCGATTTTTATTAGTTCTGGTTATCAGAATTCCACTTAGAACTAATGCCAAAATCAAAGGGAAAAGTCGCAATATAAATATAAGTAACTGCGGTGAATATAGCCTTCAAAACAGTATATTGCAAATGACAGAATAACAATAATTATGATGATCATAACATTAATTATAATGTTAACAATGATTATGATAAAAATACTGATAATAACAATAATGATCATGATGAAGACAAAGATGATAATGATAACAATGATGAGAACAACAAGATTATAAAATTACTACTAATGGTATAAATAATTATAACATCTATAATGATAGAACAATAATGATAATAACAATACTGACAATAGCAATGATATTGATAACAAAAATGATAACAATAATGACAAGAAGATTATAAAACTACTACTAATGGTATAGATGATTATAACAATTATAATAGTCATTATTATAATAAGAACAATGATGATAATAATAATAATAATAATAGCAATAATGATAATGATATTGATAACAAAAATGATAACAATAATGATTACGATGATGATAACAACAACGATAATGATATGATGATAGTAATAATAACGAAAACGATAACAATGATAATGATAATAACAATAATAATAAAAAATCACTATAACTATCGTCACCATCATGATAACAAGCAAACAAATGCATCCAACAAAGCGAGCGAAAGGCAGGAAGGAATCAGAGAGAACAAGTCCTGGTTATTATGCAAATAAGGTTAAAAAGATCAGGTGTGCGCGGGGTCTTATTTCCCTGCGAAAGGGTTAAGAGTTTGGGTTGAAGTCTGTTGGTGTTGTTTGTCAGTTGTTATTATTTTGTAATCTTTTTTGTTGTTGTTTTGCTTCACTTTGTTTTGATTCTCTCTTTATTTTATATGTGGAGTATATATATATATATATATATATATATATATATATATATATATATATATATATATATATATGTGTGTGTGTGTGTGTGTGTGTGTGTGTGTGTGTGTGTGTGTGTGTGTGTGTGTGTGTGTGTATGTGTGTGTGTGTGTGTGTGTGTGTGTGTGTGTGTGTGTGTGTGTATGTATTATGTGTCTGTATGTGTTTGATTATCTAAGTGTGTGTGTGTGTGTGTGTCGTGTGTGTGTGTGTGTGTCTGCGTGCGTGTGCGTGCCTGCGTGCGTGCGTGTGCCTGAGCCTGTGCCGAAATAACATTTCAATTAAAAGTTGTTCTCAGCATAGCCGAAAGGTCACTCTAATTAGAATATCTAAAGCCAAAATATATTTCATCAGCGGATTTTATACCGAGATAATCATTCGCTGAGTCCAGCCGGTGAAATTAATATTGTTCTTTGCACTGTTTGCCGGGAGTCTATGTTCAACAGAAAGACATCGTTGTTTCCCAAGATTATCTGAAGGAGGGATTGATTTATGCTCTTGTTCTCTGTCTCTCTCTCTCTCTCTCGGTCTCTATCTCTCTCTCTCTCTTTCTCTCTGTCTGTCTGTCTCTCTTGCTCTCGATCTCTCTTTCTTTCTCTCTCTCTCTCTTTCTTTCTCTCTCTCTCTCTCTCTTTCTCTCTCTCTCTCTTTCTCTCTCTCTCTCTCTCTCTCTCTCTCTCTCTCTCTCTCTCTCTCTCTCTCTCTCTCTCTCTCTCTCTCTCTCTCTCTCTCTCTCTCTCTCTCTCTCTCTCTCTGTCTCTCTCTCTCTCTTTCCCTCTGTCTCTCTCGCTCTCTTATTCTCTCTCTCTCTTTCTCTCTCTCTCTCACCTTTCCTCCCCTTCCTATTCTTTCACTCACCCCTTCCTAAAAAGGATAATCTCTCTATCCATCTTACTATCTATCTATCTTTCTTTATTTATTTATCTATATCTGTCTTTCTCTATCTATCTCTATCTATATCTGTCTTTCTCTATCTATCTATCTATTTATCTATCTATTTATCTATCTTTTTATTTATCTATCTATTTACCTTCTATCTATCTATCTATCTATCTCTACCTTGATGAAGCGGCGTATGAAGATATAGAATCATGATGACAAACATAAATCAATTTCCGATTCTTAGGAGAGGAAACTCGAGTGAATTGTGCTGGTTGGGAAGTAGACATAGTGAGCGAGAAAAATCCCGAAATATTGACACAAAACGATGCAAAAAGATATACTCGCGCTATTCACTCTTCCCTATAGTCGCCATCTCAATGCTACTTCATTCATTGTTCTCAATTTTGTTAAGACTTTGTGTATATACAAAATCTAGCCTTTTTTCCACCTGTCTAAAGTCTTGATAGAATTGAGAACACTAAATGAAGAAACGTCAAGGATGCGATTATAGGAAAGAGTTACCAGCGGATCGTAACTTTTCCGAAGTCGTAAACTTTTTCCGAAGTCGTAAACCCAATGAGTGTTTTAAGCCACTGTGTTGGTATGACTGATTTCAGTTTGGGTTTCTTGTATTTTTTTGCGCTGGTTTCTTTCTCTTTCTATATGTTTGTTTGTTTTTTCTTTTTTTTGTACCTGTGTCTATGTGTTTGTTTGTGCGTGTGTGTGTGTTTGTGTTTGTGAATGTTTGTTTTCTTATCATATGTATGTGTGTTTTTATTATG
>NW_028234411.1:21312019-21317019 GCF_977035675.1 Penaeus japonicus
TGCCTGCGCAGGCGCGTTTGTGTAAATATCTATCTGTATATATATGTATACACCTGTATATACATATGCATTATATATATACATATATATGTATGTATATATACGAAATATACATATATTGCTTACACACACACACACACACACACATATATATATATATATATATATATATATATATATATATATATATATATATATGTATATATGAGAATTTCCAATGTGTTTGTTTTAATTGTAAATATTGGGTTATTGAACGGTCTATGTTAATTGTATTAAACGAATTCATATCATAATTCAGTGTTTCTAATGCATTTTAAGGTATAGCATTTTTTTTTTTTTAATATTTATTACTTTAAAAATACTGAGTACCTCGCTGTAAACCTGTTGTGTATAAGAGATGATTGTTTTGTTTTTGTTTTTCTTTTTTCTTTCATTCTCTCCTTCCTTTTAATAATCTAGTCAATGTTATCGTTCTTTTGTCCACGTACAAATAAATACATCTCCATGGCTTAATTTCAGATTGTATTGTGAATAAGATCAATCCCACATACATACATGCATACCCACATAAATATATATACTTACATACTCACAAATACACATACACACACGTGTGCACTAGTCTCACGAAATCAATTTATCATAAACACACCTTCATTTTCATGCATACAAACAAATACACACACATACACACATACAAACAAACACAAGCACAAACAAACACAAACACCCACACACACACACAAACACAAACACACACACACACACACACACACCTATACACCACCTCCATTACGTATTACTAAACATATCCACACGAATTCTCAACACGAAGCGCCACAACAGAGCAAGTCTCCCGCCAACATTTCCTTTGAAGGTCGCCATTCGCTGAGTCAACTACGTATCGTCAGAAAGGCTTTTAATGACTGTAATTAACGGCGTTTTGAATGACGACCATCAAGTTCTCGTAAACAATACCTGAATAATTTGTCTCGGGGAAATTAGTCTTGCATAGCCATTTGCATTTTGCTTGTGGATGTATATTCTTGTCTTGAATCTTTCCGAGAAAAAAAATACACATTTTCTTTGTTTCTTTATCGCCTCTTCCCGTCTTTCTTTTTCTTCTCTTTCTGTCTTATTATCTCTGTCTGTCTATCTAACACTTATTCATTTATTGTCTATTTTTTTTTCTTTTTTTTCTTTATCATTCTATTCATCTCTTTTAGTGCCTGTCTGTCTCTTTCAATGTATCTCTCTTACTCTACTTCTCTTTCTCTTTCTTTTCTTTTCTTTTCTTTTCTTTTCTTTTCTTTTCTTTTCTTTTCTTTTCTTTTCTTTTCTTTTCTTTTCTTTTCTTTTCTTTTCTTTTCTTTTCTTTTCTTTTCTTTTCTTTTATTTTCTTTTCTTTTCTTTTCTTTTCTTTTCTTTTCTTTTCTTTTCTTTTCTTTTCTTTTCTTCTCTTCTCTTCTCTTCTCTCTCCCTCTCCTTCACCCTCAACCTCTCCCTCTCCCTCTCCCTCTCTCTCCCCTTCCCCCTCATCCATCTATCTACCCATTCCCTCCCCTACCCCCCCCAAAAAAAAAAAAAACAATCCCAATAAATACGAGACTCTCCATAAACATTTTTTATCTCTGCCTTCACTCCCAGAGGCTGTATTTAAGCTCCTCGTTGGCTGACGAGGGAACAATGGTAGGCCGGAGGACCGGATTGTCTCATCGCTGATCCAACTGCCATTGTGAAGGGAGCGCTGGGCTAAACACTTTCCACTTGGCCTTCGGTGCACATTCCCGCTGGAGTATAGGATTTTCGTCTTGTTTTTTTTTCGTATTATGATTGTTATCAGATTATTATTCCTTATCATTATGATTTATTATCATTATTATTATCATTATTATTATTATTATCATTATTTATTATCATTATTATCATTTATTATTATTATGATCATTTATTATTATCATTACATTATCATTATTATATAATATTTATTATTATTATCTTTATTATTATTATTATTATTATTATTATATATCATTTATTATTGTTATTATCATTATTATTATTATCATTATTATTATCATTACTATTTATTATTCATTATTAGATTATTATTATCATTATCAGTATTACGATTATTGTTAATATTGTTGTTATCCGTATTATCATCATTATTGGTATGTTAATGATATTGTTATTGTTGTTGCTGCCATTGTTGTTGTTGTTATTATCATTATCATCATCATTATCATTATCATAATCATTATTATCATCATTGCTATTATTTTCATTATCATTATTATCATTATTGTTATAGTTATTACTATTATTATCATCATCATCATTATCATTATTGTTTTTATTCTTGCTATTATTATTACTATTATCATTACCCATTATTTCATTATTATAGTTATGTTCATGATTATCCTTATTGTTATCATTGTTAGCATCCTTATCATCATTATTGTCATTATTATCATTGCTATCATCATTTACCACTACCATTATTATTATTGTTATCATCCTCATCATTATTGTAATCTTCATCATAATTGTCATTATCATTGTCATCATTATCATTATCATCACAAGAGAATTAGATAAAAAAAAGAGAAAAAAAAAAACATGAGAATGAAGGAACTGAATAAAGTTCTGATTCTACGATTAAATGATTCTCCTCTTTCTTAACATAACTATCATCATCACATCACTCATCACTCGTTATCACTTGTCATCACACCCACACACACACCCACGCACACTCCCACGCCCACTCCCACGCACTCCCGCCATATTACTTGCACGCTAATCCCGGGAAAAAGTTTCCTCGGTATCAACTTGATAGTTAATCCTTTAGGCGAAATAGATTGAAAAATAAGAAACAGGAGATTTCTTTTAACATAGAATTAGTTGCGGTGGATATTCACGCTTGCATGAATGCGTGGGCGTGTTGTGGGCGTGAATTTTATCCAGTGGAATTCATTTTCGAAGTTCTGTTTCGATTTTTTTTTTTTTTTTTTTTTTTGGTGCGGTTGTGGTATGTTTTTTTGTTTTTTTTTGTGTGTGTGGTGGTGGTGGGGTATGTATGTGTGTGGTGGGGGTATATGTACGTATATGTGTGTATGTGTGTGTGTGTGTCTGTGTGTGTCTGTGTGTCTGTGTATGTGTGTGTGTTTGTGTGCAGGATGCATGGTTTATGTGTAATCATCTATTTTATCTTGCGCTCTTTTGTCTCATTTATTATTCCTCTAATTTTGCCTCAGTTTATTGCAATTGCTAAAGTGTTGATATCAAACGTTAATAGCTTTGCCTTGTGGTTCCGGGAATTCTGATGTTGCTGGAAATTCCTGAATGAATGTTCGCGCACATATATACACTTGTACACACACACACACACACACACACATATATATATATATATATTTATATATATATATATATATATATATATATACATACATATATATATATATATATATATATATATATATATATATATATATATATATATGTATGTATGTATATATATATGTATATATTTACATATATATATATATGTATATATTTACATATATGTATATGTATTCATATATATATGTATATATTTACATATATATATAAGCTGTATTAAAAGAAAGAAAAGAAGACGAAGAAGGAGAAGGAGACGAAATAATAATAATAATAATAAATAGATAAAAAGAAGAAGAAGCAGTACTAGAAGAAAACTGAAAAAAAATATCTCTCGACTGCTTCCTAATAGGAAAGAAGTTATTATAATCACATTTCTTTTCCTAGGGGACGGGGGAGGGGGGGGGATGGAGCGCATCGGAACAGCGAAGGAAAATACTTATCGTCCTTCACTTTCTCGAAGGGTAGGGGAAAGAACGACGAGGGGAAAAGGGGGAGGGGAGAGGGTAGAGGAAAGAACGACGAGGGGAAGGGAAGGGGAGGGGGGCACAGAGGGAAGGGGAGAGGAGATTAAAAGTCAAGGACCATTAAGTGGAAGTAATGGGGTAATGTATGGATGGGGGGAAGGAGGAGGAAGTGTGGAAAGGAATGGGGAGAGAAGGGAAGAATAAAGGAAGGGAACCAGGGATGGGACGGATGAGACGGGGAGGGGGAAGGAAAGGGCTTATCGAGCGAGAGAAGGGGAAGACCCATAAAACCCTACCTACGATTTACCTCCCCATCACCCCAATCCCTGACATTTTCCTCTTTATAACATTCTTATCCCATCTACTATCCTCAACTACTATCCTTACTTCATTTCCCTCATTATATCTATATTCCTAATTCAAGAGGAGGGCGAGGGACGAAGAAAAATATACCAGTGTTAAAAACCTCACCGATGGACGCACCGCGGTAGCGAGAGAGGAACGTGATTTTCATGTGAGAAAATGGGTCCTTTTGGAGTCCATCTCGCATCCTGAGGAAGTCGCTCGGTCATACCACACGGCGGCGTCTCCATGATATAGAGGGGAGGGGGGGGGGTAGAAAGAGAGGGGAAACGGGGGAGGGAGGAATTGTAGGGGGGTAGAGAAAAGGGAGGGAGGGAGGGATTGAGGGAAAGGAGGAGCGAGAGATATAGAGAGAGAGAAGGGGAGAGAGATAATGAAAGAAAAAGAGAGAGAGACACACACACACAAAGAGAGACAGAGTGAGAAAAGGAAAGAGAGAGAGTGAGAGAAGGAGAGAGAGAGAGAGAGACACAAAGCATAGAAGATAACAATGTAACAATGATTTGATAACCATCAGATAAATAAACAGTCGGTCTTAAGAACATCCATAACCGAACTCAACCCCGAACAAAATAGAACCCATAATAGTGTCAGTCGGGGATTCTGTAATTGATATCTCGAAGCTACGTGTATGTATGATTCTCAATCATGCAAGACTGATATGCAAATACACGCCATTTGCAAACAATTAGGGAAGAAAGAAAAAAACATGTCATTACTAAGGTGGCTGACTATATATATGCAAAACGAACTTCTGCGTTT
>NW_028234411.1:21329519-21334519 GCF_977035675.1 Penaeus japonicus
CAAGTCGTTTATGATACTCTTGTTATAGAGATTTTTTTTGTTTTTGTTCGTTATTTGATTAATATAATCAATTAGATTAAGGTCACATCAAAGGCCATATGTGGGGGAAATGCAGAACAAAGACAGAGAGAACATGGAATAAAAAAAAAAAAAAAAAGAGATACTGCAAAATGCTCACCATCATCTTTATTGTTATTACAAACAATATCTCTCTATCTATCTCTATCTCTGTCTCTGTCTCTCTCTCTCTCTCTCTCTCTCTCTCTCTCTCTCTCTCTCTCTCTCTCTCTCTCTCTCTCTCTCTCTCTCTCTCTCTCTCTCTCTCTCTCTCTCTCTCTCTCTCTCTCTCTCTCTTCTCCTTCGTTCTTTTCTTTGCCTCAGTGAAAAACACACTTATAATCTAGAGGCCTGTGCTGCCTTCCCTTCCCTTCCCTCTTTCTCTTCTCTATAAGTTGATAATCAGTAAGCGACGAACACAGAGACACGAGGTGGTGCAATATGCAGTTGCATGTTAATGGTTAGAAAGACTTTCGATGTCTGCTTTTTCCACAAGCCAGAATAATGCATAAGATTTTGAAAGGCGTCAGTAATGAAGTATTAATATATACAGACAATAATTAATACGTTCACATTTTTCCAAGCTATTATTTTTTAACCTAATTATATATGGATTTTTATGATTGTATCATTCTAATGTACAGCTTGAAATAACTAATGAGTTTTATTTTATATTCCTCTCCCAATCTTTTCCTCTTTTATTATATGCTCATAATGCATTATGTTTGCAAAATAGACATTCAGTAATCTTTGATTTTACTTGCGATCTGCGAGATTTGTAACTGGTTGAAAAATAAATAAATAAAAGTGAAGGATTAAAAAGTCTCGAGGAATGTTTCAAATAATCTGAATAACCGGTCTTTCTGCTCCAGTTGATCGTAAATGATCGCAAAACAACCACCGTATCGGAACCGAACCAGAAACTCATACAGATTTGAACCAATTTATAATCCAGAGGCCTGTGCTGCCTTACTGCGTGACTGCCGACCGGAATGACCTTTGACCTCGAGTGGGGGACGTTATCTCCGAAGAGAACGCTCGTGAACCGCCAAACACGAGCAAGTGCCGAGGACACCTGTTAACTTTTCCCGAGGAAAGATTTTTCTGGTCTCGAACCCGGGAACCTCCGACGCTGGAACCAACCTGAAAAGAGAGTTACATGCTTTGCCGTCTGTACCACCGAGATCTAATTAAAGATAAAGAAAATCGGGCCTTATATATCGCCAACTCTTTTATTATACGTTCAGGTTATTTGAATAATCTCTATTAAAATATATCAAACAGGAGCTATTTTGTAAAATAAATAACAAATATTAGTTGTTACGATTATCATAGCATTGGAAAATAACATTTTCATTATCTGTAATTCTCTTTTACGTATATCCTTCCTTGGCACGAGATCAGCAGTAAATTTGCATTTATAGAAATATATGTGTTTATTAAGTATAAAAATATTTGTAATTCAACTAATAATAGATTATATTTGAACATGAATTTGTACTGAATAGAATATTAGTTACTTAGTAATCACTCTAATCATTAACAAGTCGTTTATGATACTCCTGTTATAGAGATTTTTTTTTTTTTTTCGTTATTTGATTAATATAATCAATTAGATTAAGGTCACATCAAAGGCCATATGTGGGGGAAATGCAGAACAAAGACAGAGAGAACATGGAATAAAAAAAATAAAAAAAGATATACTGCAAAATGCTCATCATCATCTTTATTGTTATTACAAACAATATCTCTCTATCTATCTCTATCTCTCTCTCTCTTTCTCTCTCTCTCTCTCTCTCTCTCTCTCTCTCTCTCTCTCTCTCTCTCTCTCTCTCTCTCTCTCTCTCTCTCTCTCTCTCTCTCTCTCTCTCTCTCTCTCTCTCTCTTCTCCTTCGTTCTTTTCTTTGCCTCAGTGAAAAACACACTTATAATCTAGAGGCCTGTGCTGCCTTCCCTTCCCTTCCCTCTTTCTCTTCTCTATAAGTTGATAATCAGTAAGCGACGAACACAGAGACACGAGGTGGTGCAATATGCAGTTGCATGTTAATGGTTAGAAAGACTTTCGATGTCTGCTTTTTCCACAAGCCAGAATAATGCATAAGATTTTGAAAGGCGTCAGTAATGAAGTATTAATATATACAGACAATAATTAATACGTTCACATTTTTCCAAGCTATTATTTTTTAACCTAATTATATATGGATTTTTATGATTGTATCATTCTAATGTACAGCTTGAAATAACTAATGAGTTTTATTTTATATTCCTCTCCCAATCTTTTCCTCTTTTATTATATGCTCATAATGCATTATGTTTGCAAAATAGACATTCAGTAATCTTTGATTTTACTTGCGATCTGCGAGATTTGTAACTGGTTGAAAAATAAATAAATAAAAGTGAAGGATTAAAAAGTCTCGAGGAATGTTTCAAATAATCTGAATAACCGGTCTTTCTGCTCCAGTTGATCGTAAATGATCGCAAAACAACCACCGTATCGGAACCGAACCAGAAACTCATACAGATTTGAACCAATTTATAATCCAGAGGCCTGTGCTGCCTTACTGCGTGACTGCCGACCGGAATGACCTTTGACCTCGAGTGGGGGACGTTATCTCCGAAGAGAACGCTCGTGAACCGCCAAACACGAGCAAGTGCCGAGGACACCTGTTAACTTTTCCCGAGGAAAGATTTTTCTGGTCTCGAACCCGGGAACCTCCGACGCTGGAACCAACCTGAAAAGAGAGTTACATGCTTTGCCGTCTGTACCACCGAGATCTAATTAAAGATGAGGAAAATCGGCCCTTAAATATCTCCAACTCTTTTATTATACGTTCAGGTTATTTGAATAATCTCTATTAAAATATAGCAAACAGGAGCTATTTTGCAAAATAAATAACAAATATTAGTTGTTACGATTATCATAGCATTGGAAAATAACATTTTCATTATCTGTAATTCTCTTTTACGTATATCCTTCCTTGGCACGAGATCAGCAGTAAATTTGTATTTATAGAAATATATGTGTTTATTAAGTATAAAAATATTTGTAATTCAACTAATAATAGATTATATTTGAACATGAATTTGTACTGAATAGAATATTAGTTACTTAGTAATCAATCTAATCATTAATAAGTCATTTATGATACTCCTATTGTAGAGATTTTTTTTTTTTTTTCGTTATTTGATTAATATAATCAATTAGATTAAGGTTACATCAAAGGCCATATGTGGGGGAATGCAGAACAAAGACAGAGAGAACATGGAATAAAAAAAAAAAAAAGAGATACTGCAAAATGCTCACCATCAGCTTTATTGTTATTACAAACAATATCTCTCTATCTATCTCTATCTCTATCTCCTTCTCTCTCTCTCTCTCTCTCTCTCTCTCTCTCTCTCTCTCTTACTTTCTCTCCTTTCTCTCTATCTCTATCTCTAACTCTATCTCTCTCTTTCTCTTTCTTTTTCACGGATATAACTTTTCTGGGGAGAAGGCCGGCAGTTATGTTCACATATAGATTTCAACTCGTATAAGTATGAAGTGCAGATAAACAATATTTAATAGATTAGTCAGCATTATTATTCCAATAGATACACAAATTGTTATTTTCGAGAACAGACGAATTTTATTAGAATTGGCTAAATTGTCATGAAAGACTACTCACACATACACACAAACAATCACAGACTTACCCGCAAAAAAAAAGAAATAATAATAATAATAATAATAAATGAAATGTGAATGAAAAAGGATCATAAAACTTGTCTGTAATTCTATTTTACGTATATCCTTCTTGGCAGAAAATCAGCAGTAAATTGCTATTTATATAAATATATGTGTTTCTAAGTGTAGATTTTGGTCTATTTTTTAAATCTAAATGAAAATGAATTTTATAAAAACATAAATGTCTTGAATGAATTTTAGTTAATTAGTAATAACTCTAATTAATCATTAATAAGTTATTTATGATGCTATTCTTAAATAGAATTATCAATTTGTTTTTCTATCGTTATTTACTTAACATAATCAATTGAATTACAATTATACCAAAGGCCGTATGAGGAAAGTGTAAAAATAAAGTCAGAGAGAATATGGAACAAAAAAAATAAAATGCTGCAAAGGATTCACGATCATTTTTATTGTTATAAACAATATCTATGCCCGTTTCTCTCTCTCTCTCTCTCTCTCTCTCTCTCTCTCTCTCTCTCTCTCTCTCTCTCTCTCTCTCTCTCTCTCTCTCTCTCTCTCTCTCTCTCTCTCTCTCTCTCTCTCTCTCTCTCTCTCTCTCTCTCTCTCTCTCTCTCTCTTCTCCGTTCTTTTCTTTGCCTCAGTGAAAAAAACACTTATAATCTAGAGGCCTGTGCTGCCTTCCCTTCCCTTCCCTCTTTCTCTTCTCTATAAGTTGATAATCAGTAAGCGACGAACACAGAGACACGAGGTGGTGCAATATGCAGTTGCATGTTAATGGTTAGAAAGACTTTCGATGTCTGCTTTTTCCACAAGCCAGAATAATGCATAAGATTTTGAAAGTCGTCAGTAATGAAGTAGTAATATATACAGACAATAATTAAGAAGTTCACATTTTTCCAAGCTATTATTTTTAACTTAATTGAATATGGAATTTTATTATTGTATCATTCTAATGTACAGCTTGAAATAACTAATGAGTTTTATTTTATATTCCTCTCCCAATCTTTTCCTCTTCCGTGTTTTCACATGCATTATGTTTGCAAAATAGACATTCAGTAATCTTTGATTTTACTTGCGATCTGCGAGATTTGTAACTGGTTGAAAAATGAATAAATAAAAGTGAAGAATTAAAAAGTCTCGAGGAATGTTTCAAATAATCTGAATAACCAGTATTTCTGCTCCAGTTGATCGTAAATGATCGCAAAACAACCACCGTATCGGACCGAACCAGAAACTCATACAGATTTGAACC
>NW_028234411.1:21337019-21339519 GCF_977035675.1 Penaeus japonicus
TTCTTTTTTTCTTTTTTTTTATTTTTTTCTTTTTTTGTACGAAAATAGGTTTTCATTATCAAGACATACCTCCACGATTAGTGAGTCATCCTACATAGTTTCGAAGTAGGATTATATATATATATATATATATATATATATATATATATATATATATATATATTATATATATGTTCACTGAGTAAAGTGGTTGCTATATTAATGAAATTGTTACTTCACAACATTGGTTTTCAAACGCCTAATACAGTACGGAACAGCAGACATATCTGGTTGTATCACCTTTCGGTTCACATAGTTTAGCATTAATTAACATCATCGCGGAGGTGTTAGTATGTTGTTTAAAGTTAAATATTCTCTTCGCTCTTTATAGGGAGGTAATAGGTATTGTAATTAGACCCAAGCTCTTTTTTTTTTTTTCTTTTCTTTTCTTTTCTAACTGTATTAGACGAATGTTACAATGGGGCCGCGTATTCACAGGTAGGTCGCATGAAAATCGTCCATATGCGGAGTTTGGATTTAAAAGAAAAAGAAAAAAGAAAAAAATCTTGCACTTTGAAATGCTTTTCTTGGTGTTGAACTATTTCAGATCTTTAACTATGACGACTAACAAGCTCACCTCAGAGGCGTGATTTAAGGGGTCGTTGCTTATTGTCAGATGTTCAGCCTATTGATGTATTTTATTTGAATTTTAATGCCATACGCGTCTGCATTTCATTCACTGAAGCCCATTCTGAAACGTGGTTGAGGGAATCCTGTAACAAAATAGTACCTTGCCCTGGTTTAAGTGCAAGTGTCAAGTCCTCCACATATTTGGAGTTTTCTTTTACATGTGGAATATTATTATCCACGTTAACCATTATAAGGGATATTGATGGGTCGAAGATCGTTTTTTCTCATGGCCTCTGGGAGCGGAGGTTGATAGAGGAACAGATCCATCTCCCCCCGAGGTCGTGAAGTCCTATGATTTTTTTGTTTTTTTATTATATTTATTATTTATTTAAATTATTTATTATATTATATTATATTATTTATTTATTATATTATTTATCATATTATATTATAGTATTTATATAATATTATTTATTTATTACAGGTCGAATGCTTTCCGAAGGTCGATGAAGACGGTGACTCACACCCGCTCGAACAGGTAGCGAGTGGGTGGTTGAACTTCATTTCATCTTTCCAGACTGATGATTGTCTAGTTCTGGCGAGAGTCGCTTCCAAAATTCCTTGGCGAGGCTCGGCGAAATGAGTCGTCGAGGGAAGTGGGCGGCTTAGTCTTTGGGATCGGGACTGGTCTAGCTCGCTTCCAAAGGTCAGGGATCACGCCCCCAGTGATGGAGCTGTTGAAGATGTCACAAAGGGGGCGGGGGGGGGAGGTGGCAAGCTCGGGAGCAAACTCTCTCGTTAATCTTAGAGGCATGTCGTCAGGGCCAGGAGATTTACTCTTTGCTATTCGTTTTAGACGCTGAAATAACTCGCTCACTATTGCTTAGAGGGGGCGAGAGGGGAGATATATCGGTAGATCGCTCGTTTGGAGTGAGGGGAGCAACCTGTTGATGTTTGCGAAATGATTGTTTATAATGTAAGCAGTGTTCGAGTTGGCTATTTCGCCGATTTGGGTAACGTAACTACAGCTTTTATTGTCGCTAATTGTGCTTAACGTTGTACCGTGATTTGGGATTTCCCTTCATCTTATCAATTATCTCTATATGAAATTTCTTTTTAGCCATTCTTATTTCTTGACTTACTTTTTTGCTAGGAGTTTTATCACACCATTGTTTTTGTTTTGTGAAGTTTTTACCTGCCAGATAAAGATATTTGATCTTTATAAATGAAAGCAATTGTTAACTTGATCCCAGACTGATCTATGAAATTGTTGACATTTAGCATTCGGATTAGAAGCGTCAAGGGAATCTTTTATGAATTTTATTCTGTTTGATTATGTAGGTGGTTGATGTCTCTTTGGCAGTCAGAGCAGTAACTGATGATCACTGTTGCCAAGGGGTGAGAGAGAAGATAGACTATCTTAGAAATGTTCGTTATTTGTTATGATTTTGCCTGAGGTATATAAGGTGGTAGTTGTTCCCACGCGTTGAGAAGGTCACAGCCTGCTTAGAATTTAATGCAGATGTGGAATTACCATCTGGGAAAGAGCTAATGTTGACCAGTATGATGAAGAAGGGGCTTTCATACTTAGCTTAAAGGGAGAAAACATATTCAATCATGTATTCCCTAAAGATATCTTGAGTAGGAGCCCTAGGGGGGGGGGGTGATTATTCCACAGAGTTACCAACACACTGATATCACGAGGCAACCATCTTGGCTGATCTGTGACTCAAAATAGTTCATGGCTGTCAGTGGGTGGTCTGATGGACTTAATAATGTTACATGGGATAGTATCTTTCATAAAATTGCAATCCCGCCACCTTTTCTGCCTTCCCGCATTTTATTATGACTAGAACGCTTCTAAGATCCCGAGGTTTTGAGTGTCGTTTTG
>NW_028234411.1:21347019-21349519 GCF_977035675.1 Penaeus japonicus
CATTGATGTAAGTGAAAATAATCATGTCTGAAATACAAGCTAGTTTCCTGGTCAGAAAATGACTGGCGGCTTTTTTAAAGTTCATGGAGTAACGAGACGTGGAAGATACCCCTCTAAGTAGCATCCACTCTCTTGTAGTTATTCAGTTTTCCACTTAATGTCATTTCATCAGTTTAGAAGGTAGATAAAAGGAAATTAGGCAACGAAAGGAAACGTAAGGTCTATTATTTTCATCACGATATAATATAACACGTTTAGGACGCCCCTCGAGTTCTCGGAAAGGTCACCATTGATCGCCAGGAAACTTAATCGTGAGAAAGCGTCGGTCGTGTCTACTTATATTTACTTAGATTTATTTAAGTAAAAGTGCAGAATAAGCTGAGCCTGTAGCAAAATTATCCATTAAAAAATTATTTATAAGAAATAGGCTGTCTTTAGAAAAAGACAAAAGGGTGAGGTCTAGAGAGCAAAGATACATCTAGTATTAGAAGATACAAACAGACTGACAGAGGAAACGGAGACATCCAAGTGAGATCAATAGTAATATTACAACCATGGAAACAAACAGGCTAAAAGAAATATAAATAAGACAAAACATGTAAACATCGCGTTGAGAAATCAAGAAACACTTCGCTGATGAGGACGTTTGAAACCTGCCTCGCCTGTATCGCCGACGCGGAACCTTTTTTTCTTTTCTTTTCTTTTCTTTTTTCTCTGTTCGTATTCCTCCTAAATATACTCATAATTCTAATTTGTATCTGTTCTCGTTAAAGAGACGATTAGATCGATGGAAATTAACGACATTTTCTAATTAATGCAGTTTATTACACAATACATTAGAGAAACAAACTTGTAAAAGGCTCCAGTTTATCGAGGAAAAAGTCACCGTCCGTTGGATTCGAACAAGATGGCCGCCAAACTTTTCACTCGGCCTCATTTTCCCAACAATAGAAACTCTATCAGGTTTTTGTTGTTGTTTATTTTTAATCGGTGTTCGAGTCTGGTGGGAGAGTGATTATGTGTTGTTGTTGTTGTTTTTTTCTAATTGAGTTATCTAAAAGTTATTTTGTTTCTTATGATAGTTTTGTTTTGTTTTTTGTTACTACCGCTATTGTTATTGTGATAGAAGGAAAATATCAATCTCACTTGATTTTCTGAGAATTTTTAAAAACGAATAGAACATCTACCCATCTCATTAGCATCTTCGTCATCGTCATCATCGTCATCATTATTACCTTCATCGTCGTCATTATAAATGTCATTGTCATTGTCAGTGTTATCATCATCATCATCATCACCCATCACCATCATCTTCATCTTCATTATCTCATCACCACGAACACCATCACCATCATCATCACCATCATTATCAATGGAGTCTTCTGTCGCAGTAGGAATATTGTATATCAATATTGCACATTGGATTATCTCTGGCAACCTCCACAGGCGATAGTCGCGGGTATTCAACTGTCTATATATCCTTTACAACTACATCGTCTTTCATTTAGAGTGTAGCATTACTAGTACAAGGTAGTAGCTGATGAGCCAAACCTAACCTGCAACCAGTGCGTGCGTGCAGGAACATCAAGTGGGGGTAAACATCTCCCAAAATGCATCTCCATCTTACCTGAGCAGAAGAAAAGATTCTTATTAGGCAATTCAACATAATAGAAGAGCAGAAAAGGCAGGTTTTGTCCTCTATAATCAACAAGGTAGATTTCTTTATGAATGTCTGACATGTGCTTTTGTGATCTTTTTGTCGAATCTTCTGGGTACATTATTTCATGTCCACTTTCTTTCGGTAGTAAGATCAACCATACCTGGTTTGCTGTTGTCTTGTTCTAGAGACTCCTTTCTTTTTTCCAAAAAGAAATGGCATGAACTCTGCCTCTGATATCTTCTTGTCTCGTATTTTGCGAATATTTTTTTTTTTTTTTTTTTTTTTGTGGAATGCTTTTCATTTAGCAGTCAAATATTGCCGTTATCCCGCCACAATTTATTTAATGGTCCAGTCAGTGCCACCGTTTTTTCAATGCAAAAACAAAGTGATCTGTAATTGTGATATATTTGCTTCTCGTGTGTCAAAGCTAAAAATAGCGTCAGCGAGGGATAGCGTCTCGACCTTTCGTAGAATATTCTTTGACAAACATAACCGGAGGGAAAGGACACGGTTTATATCCCACGGCATGGTTTAGAGACATTTCTTTGGGCTGTGTCAATATGATTAATCTTGAGAAAAAAACGGAGCTTGGTCGGTGGAACGAGGTCCACATACTTTTCCCGCTAAAGCGTTCTCCATTGTTTTTACAGTGGATATCATTTTAAGGGCACAAGTTAAGACTTCTAGCCCTTGCATTTTGTTTAAGATTACGTTGCTACCATCTCATGCTGGTGAACCTTTGCATAATGCAATTAGTCCAGCTATTGCATTTCTAAAGGATGGGACAACTGTGAACCATTTTCAAAATTAGGGAGGGAGAATTTTAATCCTTGATAAAGA
>NW_028234411.1:21364519-21367019 GCF_977035675.1 Penaeus japonicus
TAGTGTGTGGGTTCTGCCTTCCACAAGGCAGCCTGTCAGCATAGCTCTGCAAAGTGGAAGTCACGTTTAATACATATGTTGATGAATGTGTATTTTAGTGTGTTTGTGTGTATGTGTTTGTGTTTGTGTATGTTTGTTTGTTTGAGTGTGTGTGTGTGTGTGTGTGTGTGTGTGTGTGTGTGTGGGTGGTTGTGTGTGTGTGTGTGTGTGTGTGTGTGTGTGTGTGTGTGTGTGTGTGTGTGTGTGTGTGTGTGTGTGTGTGTGTGTGTGTGTGTGTGTGTGTGTGTGTGTGTGTGTGTGTGTGTGTGTGTGTGTGTGTGTGTGCACTCGTGGGCGTGGGTGTGTGCGCGTGTGTGTGTGCGTGCGTGCGCGTGCCGGGTGTGAATATGAGCCCTCGTGTGTGTTAATGAGTGTATGCATATCTACATGTGGCTGGGTATGGGCGAAGTACCAAACCATACCATACGAGAGATTTACAAAGCCCCAACACCCAGTCAAAGTTTTGTCACCTGAAATAGGGTGAAGCAGCTGCGAGGATGACCTTGTGCGCGTGTATAACTTGGTCCTGCGCCGTGATGACCAGGTCGGTGAAAAGCCCCGCTTCCCATGCTTGGTGCAGGCCGCGGGTCAAGGTTGCATGCCAGCCGCTATCCGCCACGCCCTCTACCATCCCTGCAAAAGAGGAGGGAGTCAGGACTTCGGCAGCGTATACAACTCACGTTTTATAACATCCCTAGAGACTATAAATGAGAGATAATATAAACATCGCAGTTCTCTGAAAATCGTTCATTCTTCGCCTATCGTGTTTTCTTTTTTCGAGTTGAAGCAGAAGCATAAATATATGTAAAAGACTGCAGGGGACCTTCAAACCTTAACCTTTATAATACTTAGTCTTGTTTTTACAAGGAACAAGCATCCTTAACTGGGTGTTATTACGATATCCACCCATATTCCGACTAGCAACATTATACATAAAAAAAAACTCACTCATCATATTTACCCCAGGAGTAAGTAGGCATAAGAATATTGTCTTATGGGAGCTGTTGAATCAAGAATTAGCGTCCTGTCGCGCCCTGCTTGGCTACCTCCGTCTACAATATATGCGAGTCCGCCACCTCTCTCACTCTCTCTCCCTCTCTCTCTCTCTCTCACTGAGTCTGAAACCCGCCGAGCAACCCGTATCCTCCCGGCTCTATCAAAACACTAACATCATCAACCCGGCGTACTCGCTAGTCTACCCCCTTCATGTACACACACACTCACACGCATACATATAACCTGTTCCGACGACAACACGCTGTCCCTGATTCTCTCTCACTCTCTTTCTCTAGATGTCTGTCTGTCTGTCTGCCCGTGTCTCTGTTTGTCTGTCTGTGTATCTGTTTGCCCGTGTCTCTGTTTGTCTGTGCCTGTCTGTCTGTCTGCCCGTGTTTCTGTTTGTCTGTCTGTGTCTCTGTTTGTCTGTGTCTGTCTGTCTGTTTGCCCGTGTCTCTGTTTGTCTGTCTGTCTGTCTGCCCGTGTCTCTGTCAGTCAGTTAGTCAGTCAGTCAGTCATTCTGTCTGTCTGTCTTTCTGTCTGTCTGTCTGTTTGCCCGTGTCTCTGTGTGTCTGTCTGTCTGTCAGTCAGTCAGTCAGTCAGTCAGTCAGTCAGTCAGTCAGTCAGTCAGTCAGTCAGTCAGTCAGTCAGTCTGTCTGTCTGTGTATCTGTTTGTTTGTGTCTGTCTGTCTGTTTGCCCGTGTCTCTGTTTGTCTGTGTCTGTCTGTCTGTCTGTCTGTCTGTCTGTCTGTCTGTCTGTCTGTCTGTGTCTGGAGGGAGGGAGGGAGGGAGTAAGTGGGTGAGTAAGTAACTGAGTGTGAGTAAGTGAATGAATGAATGAATGAATGAATGAATGAATGAGTGGGTGAATGTGTGCATGGGTGAGTGAGTGAGTGAGCGAGTGAGTGAGTGAGTAAATGAGTGAGTGAGTGAGTGAGTAAATGAGTGAGTGAGTAAATGAGTGAGTGAGTAAATGAGTGAGTAAGTGAATAAGTAAGTGAGTAACTGAGAAAGTGAGTGAGTGAGTGAGTACGTAAGTGAGTAAGTAAGTAACTAAGTAACTAAGTAAGTGAGTGAATAGGAGCACGACCGAGCATGCGCGCAGGCATATAGGTTTTCATTTTCACACATCAGATTCTCAAAAATATATATTGTTTCTATGATATCCACCCACCCACCTTCTTCTTACACCCCCCCCTCCTCCTCCTCCTCCCTCTTTCCACACCTGGTATAACAGGTGCTGCGAACCCAACCAACCGCCACATGGATTTTCGTAACAAGTTTGTCTGCTAATTCTTCTACGCATCAAATACATGTGTATGTGCAAAAAAATGAATGTATAAATAAATGAACAATAAAATAGAATAGGGGAGGGCGGAGAATATAGTTTAAAGACAGACAAAAAATAAAGAAAACAAAATAAGATATCTGAATACAGTGATGTATTCAAATACTCGTTCACTTA
>NW_028234411.1:21372019-21382019 GCF_977035675.1 Penaeus japonicus
TTTCCCTCCCTCCCTCCCTCTCCCTTTCCCTCCTCCCACTCTTTCCCTCCCTCTCTCTTTCCCTCCC
Organism: Penaeus japonicus; assembly: GCF_977035675.1. NCBI lineage: Eukaryota > Metazoa > Arthropoda > Malacostraca > Decapoda > Penaeidae > Penaeus > Penaeus japonicus. The sequence goes on from NW_028234411.1 coordinate 21,372,087, forward strand.
TCCCTCCCTCTCTCTCTCTCTTTCCCTCTCTCCTTCCCTCTCTCATCCCCTCCCTCTCTTTCCCTCTCTCTCCCTTCCCCCCCCCCCCCTCTCTATCTATCTATCTCTATCTCTCCTCCTTCATAATTATATTTTCCATCCTCCTTCCTCTCTTTTTTTTCTTTCAATCTTTTATTTCTTCCTTTCCTACGTGTATATATCTCGCTTCCTTTTCCTCCTACCTTCCTTTTTCAATCTTAATATCCTTCCTATTCTACTTATTCCCTCTAGCATTTTATTTTCTTATTTTATACTTTTCCTTTTCCATTGTTCATCATTACATTCCCTGATATTCTTCTTCTTCTCCTCCTTACTGACCTACTTTGTATTCTTATACATAACACCCATCATCAGAATCATCTATATTATCAATAGCATTAAAAGGATAATACTGATCCTCTATATTGTCTTCCTCCTCCCATTCCTATTCCTCTAGCTCTTATCCCTGTACTTCCATCTCCCTTTCTCCCCCTCATTTCTCTTCCTCTAGCTCTTATCCCTGTATTTCCATCTCCCTTTCTCCCCCTCATTTCTCTTCCTCCAGCTCCTATCCCTATACTTCCATCTCCCTTTCTACCCCTCATTTCTCTTCCTCCAGCTTTTATCCTATACTTCCATCTCCCTTTCTCCCCCTCATTTCTCTTCCTCCAGCTCTTATCCCTATACTTCCATCTCCCTTTCTCCCCCTCATTTCTCTTCCTCCAACTCTAGCTCTTATCCCTATACCTGTTTCCCCTTCCTTCACTAACTCACTGACAACTAGTCTAGCACCTGACCTTCGCCCTTTCTCACTTCGGCGATAAACAAGAGTGTCACGTGTCGTCCGCCATGTTACAAGGGTCAACACGTGTGCATATGAAAAAGATATCGTACGATTTTTCTTCGTTTCGTGTCACGGTTGTTTCGTTCAAGGTCCTAAATGTTAATGCTGAATACAACATCAGCGAGGAATGAAATCAAACAGTAGCAATAATAACAACAATAAAGATCACTGCGGTTATAAGGACCTACTGCATTACACAAGGTAGCTTGATGTCTGGATTTAACGTGGGGGGGGGGGGGGGGGGGAAACAGAGAAAGAGAGATAGAGACAGTCAAACACACACATACACACACACACACACACACACACACACACACACACACACACACACACACACACACACACACACACACACACACACACACACACACACACACACACACATATATACACACTCACATAAATACAGAGAGAGAGAGGGAGGGAGAGAGAGGGAGAGAGAGAGAGAGAGAGAGAGAGAGAGAGAGAGAGAGAGAGAGAGAGAGAGAGAGAGAGAGAGAGAGAGAGAGAGAGAGAGAGAGAGAAATACATAAATAAACCCTGGTGCATAACCAGCACGCATGAATACCGACCCGAGACCCATCATAGCAACAGGCAGTCAGACCGGTATACGGAACAAAATAAAAATGTCTAATCGCCATGGCAAACTATATAGCTTCAATAATACCAATCCTTATGTTATCACAAAATAACCTCCGTGTACTTTCTCTCTACGAAAAGTACAGTCACGTTAAATGTTGATGAACAGATGTGTGCGCTGGCGTCGTAGCTAGGACAACGACCACGATCTGATCACGTGATTGTGGACCATACCCCTTTTTGGAAGCCAGACAGGTGACTTAGACACGTGGCTTGGCTTATGCAAACATCACTATAATCATTCTCATCATAATTATCACCATTGTTATTTTGTTATCATTGTGATTTCTTGATGTTTTGCTTATTATAATCATCATTAGTAGTAGAACTAGTTCTAGTTGTTATTTTTATTAACAAACGTTTATCATAACCATTATTAATATTACTAATGTTATCATAACCATCACTCATTAGAATTAGTAGTACTAGTATTAACATTTCTTATTCGTATTATAATCATTATTGTTATCCCTTACGTTATAATTTTTCTTTTATTTGCCATCATATATTCACCAATCCCATCAATATCAACTCTTATCAAAATTACTATTACCTTTTTTCTTAAAATGTTATTAATGTTAATATTTTTCTTATTAAATTACTATAATTGTTTTTATTTTCATCCAATTACTATTAATGTTATTCTTTTCTTACTGTATTACTATCAATGATATTCTTATACTTATTCTATTACTCTTCTGATCATATCAAACTAATTTTCTGTAATATCATAATCATGATCATAGTAAAAGTAATCTTAATCATCACTATTACTATTTTTTCCTGTTATTGTTACCATCATTACCACCGTTATCAATATAACTACTTTCTTTTTTCATGTTATTACTACTATTATAAATATTATCATAATAGTCATTGTTATCAGTATCATCATCATCATTACTGTTATTAGTGTCATTATTATCACTATTATCACTGCTTTATAATCAGTGTTTAATACAATCATTATCTTCAGCTTATTTTTAATATTACTATCATTGTCGTTACCATTCTCAATGTTACTACAACTATAGAATTTATGATGTTTCTCTCAGCTTCTTTCCTTTTACTGACCATTATTTTCATTATCATGATCATCGTTACCATTTTCCTTATCATCACTGTCATCATAACAATATTGTTCATATCAAATACAGTGGAAAGATGAACTTAATCAGCCTCACCCCAGAGAGCCTATCAACCAAGGTTACTAGAGTTACCTAGTCTAAATATACGATTAAATTTACCTGCATGTTGTGATTCGGGAAATAAATTTATATTTGGAGTAACAAGTTTTTTTTTATACATTGTTGTCACTACTAATGTTTTCGCCTTATGAAGTTCTGACACATGACTGTAGTTATTTAATGTAAAGGTAAATGCAATTTTTTGGCATTAGAATTTTCACTTTATCTGTTCCGATAAACAGCTGTATGGTTTTGTTAGCAATGCAGTTTTCACTTTAGTAATTGTTATATACGGCTGTAGTATTGCAATATAAGTTACATATAAAGTGTTCAATGCAATTTGTCTATTCTCTTAGTTCCAATGATCTACTCAGCTGCAGTCACGTGCAGCCAAAGGGGGATAAATATCATTTACAAACTCCATGTACACCATTTATATTGCATCAGGAGGTTTCTGCACTCATCTCGAAACCATGATGGGATTATGAAAAACAATAATTGAGAAGTATCACTGAATCTATGAATAAAAAAAAATATTTATTACTTTTAGATGTATATGAATAATTGGGTTGCATAATTACGTTTTCTAAGTCAAGGCCGCAAAAAAAAATATTACGAGTTAACTTTACATGCCAGAGGCCAGGATTAGGCAAATTTAATTTGTTTTCCCATCGTCTATACTAAGTAAAGAATTAAAAGACCCCAATAGGCATAATTAAATGGCCTCTTAAAACAAAAACATGCGCCATTTATTAACTCAAATATAATTTCGTTCATCAGTATATGCCATTCCCTATTCCAATATGTTAATATTACTCAAATTCAACAAACCGCAATCTTACAATAATCGAAATGACAGAAGCTGTAGGTGTCAATTAATGGTCCACATATCAATAAAGAATATAAAGATGTGAACGCACATACACCTTCCATAAACAAGAACTTCCAAAGTACAAGCTACAAGTAGCTCCTGATCAACGCACATTCCATCGGTAAGTGAGTGAATCCAATTACTCCGTGACAAGAAATGAGGTAGACATAACGAGACGACTGCACTTGCTATATGCTATGCACCCTCCATTATTTTTTTGTGCGACGTAGCTAGTAAATGTTTTGATAAACAAAGCTATACTGGTAGTATTATCATTACTGTTTTCATGATGAAACGTAATCGTTATCAGTATTATTATTGATGTTATCATTATTACAAATACAACGCTCATCATCATGAATATTATTAGCAATTATGGTGATAATTATAAGTTAGTTCTTTCGCTATTAACATTACTGTTTCATCATTATTCGTATAATAATGATTATATCATAATCTTCATTAATATAATTATCATATAATTCTATTATTTTGATAATTATCCTAGTCACCATATTTGGTATTTACTATTATTATCTTCATTTGTATATTATGATTATTACTGTCACGACCATTATTATTTCTATCACCAGAAGTAGCATTATTAACGTTCTAATCACTACTGCCTTTATTGTTGTTGTTGTTCTAACCCCCCCCCCCCAACTGGGTGCACAACAGTGCCAAAAACTGAAGTGAAAAGTCAATGACTCTTCGTACCCTGTGACCCTATTGCCATATTCGTACACCAGTCTGTTGTGAATAGTACGAGAGGACGATTAATAAGGTTTATCTAAAAAAAGCTTTGTGTTATCTTGTCTGTTTTATTCCATTATCGTTTCATCCGACTTCGTTAATTTATCTTAATGAGACAAAGGGATTATTGATGATACGAATTACGAACCGATGGCGAAGAAATTAGGGTATTTGCTATATACTATTTTCTTTCTTTCTCTTTTTTGAGGAGTGTATGATAATCCAATAGCTGGGATAGCTATTCCTAAAGCGAGTTGAAAGGAATAGTTCTAATTACAGATTTTTTTTTATTGAAACAAGGTCTACTTATTTTATGCTTTTTCACAAAATGCTCTCCCCGCCCAGAACACACTCGACAAAGGTTCAGCAAATTGTGCATATTGTATTTCTATCAATAAACGCACATCGGGAGAAAGAACGGTGCCATGATATGCATTTGGAGAGGGTAACCAGAACCATGTCAGTCAATATGAAAACTGAACATAGACTGTGGAATACTTTTTTTCGTAAATTTGCAAAAACCCGAAATTTGAAACAAACAAAATTATCGACATTTATTCACAGGGAAAAATATATATATTCGCCAGGAAAATGTCATATTGCGAACACATAGATTAGGCTTAAATACGAGCTGCATTGGCAGGTGGTACAACTAACTGTAACCTTTGCAATGAACAAGAGTGAACGCTTGTAAGCAGTACTTCAGAGAACCATCTCATTTAGACATTCAGTCCACCTAGCATGAGGTACACTCAGCTACTTAATCTCAGCTGACGTACTTGAAGCCCATTCTTGACTTATTTGGTAAATTCTTAAGGTAATATTGCACAATAATATCATAACCATATATCAAATAATATTACACCCTGAGAAGATACCCAGAGTGAAAAGACCTAATCTAACCTAACCTAACCTAAGACAAACTTGCAATTCCCTCCCTTTCGCAGTCACTCTCTCAAATTTAACCCCCACTCTACTCTCTTACCCCCACCACCCCCACCCCCAACCCCACCACCATCCCCAACCCCCAACGAACATCATCACCGACTCAGCCACTTCGCCAACAACAACACTAGCCGGTTATATCTGGTTCTGTCTGGATATAACCAGACATAGTTCCTACCCGAGAGAGTGCATCCGTGTGTGTGTGTGTGTGTGTGTATCGGAATGTAAGTGTGCGTATGTGTGTCTGTGTGTGTATATGTGTGTATGTGTATAAGTGTATATGCATGTGTAGGTGTGTATGTGTATGTGTATGTATATGTATGTATGTGTATGTGTATCTGTATGTATGTGCGAATGTGTATACGTGTGTATGTGCATGTGCCTGTATATGTATATGTATATGTATGTTTGTACTGTGTATTTTTTTTTTTTTTTGTGTGTGTGTGGGTGGGTGGGTGTGTATTGTGTGTGGGGGGGTTGTTCGTTTATTTGCTTGCTTACTTGTCTGCTTGCATGCTTGCATCCAGACACATAGAGCCAGCGTACTGTAGAGTGGCATGACAGCAAAGGCGAAAGGGGTCGAAGGAGAAAGAAGAGGGGAGATAGGAAGGGAAGGAGGGACAGGAACACACAGAGAGAGAGAGAGAGAGAGAGAGAGAGAGAGAGAGAGAGAGAGAGAGAGAGAGAGAGAGAGAGAGAGGGAGAGAGAGAGAGAGAGAGGGTCGGGAGAGAGAGAGAGAGAGAGAGAGAGAGAGAGAGAGAGAGAGAGAGAGAGAGAGAGAGATGGAGGGGGAGAGAGAGGGAGGGAAGGAGGAGAGAGAGGAAGGGAAGGAGGGGGAGAGAGAGGGAGGGAAGGAGGGGGAGAGAGAGGGAGGGAAGGAGGGGGAGAGAGAGGGGAGGGAGGGAGGGAGGGAGGGAGGGAGGGGAGGGAGGGAGGAGAGAGAAGAATAGAAGAGAGAGGGGAGAGATGAGAGGAAGAGAGAGAGAGAGGAAGAGAGGGAGAGGAGAGAGAGAGGAGGGAAGGAGGGGAGGAGGGAGAAGGAGGGGGAGAGAGAGGGAAGGAAGGAGGGGGGAGAGAGGAGGGGAGAGAGAAAGGGGGAGGGGGGAAGGGAGGGGGAAGAGAGAGGGGGGAAAGGGAGAGGGAAAGAGGAAGGGAGGGAGGGAGGAGGGAGAGAGGGAGGGAAAGGAGGGGGAGAGAGAGAGAGGAAGGGGGGGAGACGAGGGAGGGGGAGAGAGAGGGAGGGAGAAGGAGGGGAGAGAGAGAGGGAGGGAGGGAGGGAGGGAGGGAGGAGAGAGAGAGAGAGAGAGAGAGAGAGAGAGAGAGAGAGAGAGAGAGAGAGAGAAAGAGAGAGAGAGACAGAGACAGAGACAGAGACAGAGACAGAGACAGAGACAGAGACAGAGACAGAGACAGAGACAGAGACAGAGACAGAGACAGAGAGAGTGAGTGAGTGAGTACGTTCGCGCCAGGTACATGACCTTAATTAAGTGCGCCATCTACACCAACGCATGGACACTCCCAAACAATTTCAACTTCCAAAAATGTGAAATAAAATCAGAAAACAAGTACGACCCCCCACCCCCCCAATTACCCAACAGCCCACAGACCCTCGTCAACATCACAGTCTCTCCACTTCCTAAACACAAAACAGCTGGTTAACCTAACAGCCGCTCATCACATCACATGCGTCATAGGAAGTAATCATGAGAGCGCGTCTTATCAACATTTTTAGGTTTTCTTTTCGGTCCCAGACGAAAGCTTGGCCGTTACTTTATCATTTACATATCTCTCAGCCACACATGAATAATATGTGCAGCCACAGCCCCCAAACTCCGACACATTTTTTTTCTTTTTCTTTAAGGAAAGGAAAATGGCGGCTTCTTCGAGTCGACAACAAAATGCTGATCGTAGTTGGCAGACAACATGGTGTGTGTGTGTGTGTGTGTGTGTGTGTGTGTGTGTGTGTGTGTGTGTGTGTGTGTGTGTGTGTGTGTGTGTGTGTGTGTGTGTGTGTGTGTGTGTGTGTGTGTGTGTGTGTGCGTGTGTGCGTGTGTGCGTGTGTGCGTGTGTGCGTGTGTGCGTGTGTGCGTGCGTGTGTGCGTGCGTGCGTGTGTGTATGTGCGTGCGTGTGTGCGTGTGCGTGTGCGTGTGCGTGTGTGTGTGTGTCTGTGGGTGTAGGTGTGGGCAAGGATGAGTGGGGAGGGGAGGTTTATACTGGACAATGACACAGCGATGTTGATTGTGTGAAACCCGGTCTTATCTACAAACAACTACGCACCATATATATGAAACTTTCAAGCGAAGGTACAACTCTCTAACGAAATTATACCTACACATGACTTGGACACAAATTAGCAACATTAATTGTATATGCTATGAAGCAACACCTACAAATACCGGAGAAAAATGCAACACGACTTGAGCTTCCAAGTTAAAGTTCTTAAAAGTGTTGTAAGCATTTTTAGATTTATTGAAGATAATAGCATTTATCTGAGACGTAGAAGACTTCAGTCCTGTCATATTTCCTTGTTTTTATTTTGCTAACAGTGACTTATCTTACCATATGAAGTGAATTACAGTACCATAGGACAAACTAGTAAAGAAAATGTCTTTGCTGTTAAAGAAAACGTCTCGTTAAACTGATAGCGTAAACTTTTACAATAATGATAAACAGCTGCATAAAATACTGGTAGTCTTTAACGGCAGTTAGAAGCATCACGAAACATCAGTAAAAAAAAAAAAAAAAAAAAAACGAGACTTCAAATCCTGGATTAGTGTGATGAATTTCTAGTATTACAACACAGGGAGAAATTATCAGGTTAAAGAAACAACACAAAAACGGTTTTTTAAAGAATAGCCAGAAGTCAAAAAAAAATTTGTTGGGGTGGGATTACTATTGAATAACAGAGGTTACGTGAACACGAATGATAAAATATCAAAGAAAGGGAGGGTGAAGTGAAGGGAGCGGGAGAGAAGGGGGGGGATTGGTGGAGGGGAATAGGGAGGGAGACTGCAAGATGGCTTTATGGGGTATTTACTGAGTGCGAGTTGTTTGTGTGTGTGTTTGTGTGTATGTGTGTGTGTGTGTGTGTGTGTGTGTGTGTGTGTGTGTGTGTGTGTGTGTGTGTGTGTGTGCATGTATGTATGTATGTGTGTGTGTGTGTGTGTGTGTGTGTTGTGTGTGTGTGTGTGTGTGTGTGTGTGTGTGTGTGTGTGTGTGTGTGTGTGTGTGTGTGTGTGTGTGTGTGTGTGTGTGTGTGTGTGTGTGTGTGTGTGTGTGTGTGTGTGTGTGTGTGTGTGTGTGTGTGTGTGTGTGTGAGAGATGAGTACGAGTGAGTACGTATGTGTGTTTATGTGTGTCAGAAGAGGGAGAGGTGTTGAAACACGGCGTTCCTTGGGTTATACTGGACAATGACACAGCGATGTTGATTGTGTGAAACCCGGTCTTATCTACAAACAACTACGCACCATATATATGAAACTTTCAAGCGAAGGTACAACTCTCTAACGAAATTACACCTACACATGACTTATTAGCAACATTAATTGTACATGCTATGAAGCAACACCTACAAATACCGGAGAAAAATGCAACACGACTTGAGCTTCCAAGTTAAAGTTCTTAAAAGTGTTGTAAGCATTTTTAAATTTATTGAAGATAATAGCATTTATCTGAGACGTAGAAGACTTCAGTCCTGTCATATTTCCTTGTTTTTGTTTTGCTAACAGCGACTTATCTTACCATATGAAGTGAATTACAGTACCATAGGACAAACTAGTAAAGAAAACGTCTTTGCTGTTAAAGAAAACGTCTCGTCAACTGATAGCGTAAACTTTTACAATAATGATAAACAGCTGCATAAAATACTGGTAGTCTTTAGCGGCAGTTAGAAGCATCACGAAACATCAGTAAAAAAAAAAAAGACTTCAAATCCTGGATTAGTGTGATGAATTTCTAGTATTGCAACACAGGGAGAAATTATCAGGTTAAAGAAACAACACAAACACGGTTTTTTAAAGAATAGCCAGAAGTCAAATGTTGGGGGATACTATTGAATAACAGAGGTTACGTGAACACGAATGTTAAATATCAAATGAGAAGTCAAAAAGTGAGGAGAAAGGATGAAGGTAATGAGTCAACACCAATACGACCTTACAGTACCTGTAGCGGCGTTGGTGGTCGGCAGCGACACCTCGGCCCGGCATCCTAAGAAATCTCTCGCCGCCGCCCCGTCCCTCGGATGCACGTCCCCGCTCAGGTAGCACGACCAACAGGGGCCAGGGCCGCTCGAGTACATCCTCGTCCTGTTGCCTATGTCAGCACCTCCACCACCTCCTCCACCTCCTCCTCCACCTCCACCTCCTCCGCCCCCTCCCCCACCCCCGCTCCCCCCGCCAGCTAGCCCTTCCTGCTGCTCCTGCTGTGGGTGATGGTTCGCCCCCTGCATCAGGTGGTCCAGCCTCTGCCCCGTCTTCCTGCGTTTCTTCGGCGTTTTTCCTTCTTTTCTCTTCTCTTCTCTTCTCTTCTCTTCTCTTCTCTTCTCTTCTCTTCTCTTCTCTTCTCTTCTCTTCTCTTCTCTTCTCTTCTCTTCTCTTCTCTTCTCTTCTGTTATTCTCTGTTATTCTCTGCTATTCTTTCTAATTCTCCAGGGCTGCTTTAGGCGTTTTCCTCTCG
>NW_028234411.1:21387019-21407019 GCF_977035675.1 Penaeus japonicus
ATGTGCGGCATTTAAGTTTATTATTTAGGGTCTACTTTTCATTGGGTGGTGGAGGGTATTGTTATTCGGCATTGTGTGATTTGAGACCGTTTTATAGAAATTTGTTTGATTGGAGCTTGATTCTTGCTTTAGAGTGATAGGCCTATGGAACCGTAATATTTACCGTTTGGGATTTTGTGGTAACGTGCGAATTTAGAATTAAGAAATTGATTCATTTTAGATCTTTATTGATATGCTTTTGTAGTATCATTCAATAGACAAATTTGATATAGAATTGCCACAGACAGAGAGATATTGGACTCCGATTGCAGAGGTAAATAGAATTGACTTTGGTAATTCTTTATGGTTCATGGACATTGATAAGCATAGCATAGTGTCTTGGATCTGTAAAATAATGATTTAAAGATGGCTGGTCTGGAAAACTGCATAAGTTATAACTATTATGTGCATGTATGGACAGTTAAAATGATTTACAAGTGATTTATGAGTATTTAATGTGTTGCCAATTATCTACTAACAGTAATATGATCCTTGTATTGATGGATAACATCTAGCATTTGAAATGGAAATGTAATACGGCTTTGATGATCCAGGTTTACTTCATTTCCATTTTAACTGTCAGGTGATGATCATCATATTAGACATTCTAAATGGCTTTAGATGAGTTGGTCATAGTGGAACAGGTGTTCACTGTGGCTGCTAATAACTATCCTAAATAAGATTATATATTGAAAGATAGAGCTTGAAACACTGGATAAAATAACTACAGCTTTTCTGGTAGACCATAGTAGAAATCCAGGATTGTTTTCTCCATTGTGTTGTATATGAATAGTTCTTGTCTTTTACTCTGTCTATGATCTTGTAGTAATTACCCAACACAAAATTCTACAGAGATCGAAAGTAATGATCATAGAGAACATATAATCCAATATTTTTATCCAGATGATTTATTTAAGTATAATTTTAGTAATCAGACAACAGCTTATAAATATCTGCAAATATACACATCAATGATGCTGTAACTTTGGCACTTCCCACTCTAATAGTGATAAGCATTACTCTGCCATCTACATTTTGGCTACATAGAGCATGTAGGCCTCCCTGGTAATTAGTTGTATTTTGCCAGCATATATGTAGTACAAAGAGTAAAAGGAAGGGCTGGTAGTGCTTGAAGGTGTCACCTTTTCACTAATTACAGAACTTGTTTGTGTTTCCTGTGTGAAATTTGAGAATATGTAGTTCTGCCGGTTATGGAATTTTTATATTTCTCTTAATTTTTTATTTTTTACTCAATTGTTTTTCTTATCCGTCCTACACTACTAAGCCAGTAAAACTTTGATCATGCCCAAGGGTTGGTATGTACACCTCAAGAATATATCATATCAAATCTTATATAAAATCCTTATATGTGATAAAAGTTGTTCATGAAACCATATTAACCTGTTAACCCATTGCGGACGGATGTCATGACATACGTGATGCATGAGTTTATAGCTTAGCAGCATAATTCATGACATACATGGCGTCTGATGATTTTGGAGTAGCGAGTAAGTGATGATGACAGAAGCAATCAAAATTACAATAATTGCTGTAATATTAAGCAAAATGGGTTTCACCTAACATCCAAAACCTAGATGGCACCACTTTCTCCTAGCACCAGCAGGAGAGAAAGCCTTTGAATGGTATCCATTAACCCCTTCACTACGGGCAGTAGAAAACGCCTCTCACGCCGTATCCGAGCTGCCGGCGCGCACCAAATTTTAAACGTCGCTATTGAATATGATAAGTTTTAAGCCAAAACCTCAACATAATCATCATGTGTTATATATCAAAATATGCATAGTTAACCTCTTCCCCCATATGCATGTGACAAGTTATTTACATGGGTTGGGAGGAAGATGGAAAGAGTGACCTTGGTGGGAGGCCTCACTCAGATGACCAAAGAAAACGATTGAAATAGTATGGTAAACTAATCATAATAAGTTTTATATTTTTACGTAATGTTCCATAAATAAATAATAAAATGATTGCTAGCAGGGCCCATCAGTGCCTCCCCTGGTATAAACGAATCCCACTCTTATGTAATAAATTAATAATAATGAAAGTCAAGTAATATATCGTATCATATCCGACCTCTATTCTGAAAGATCTCGTACAGTATCCGGAAGAAAGAAAACTCAATTCCACCAGAACTCAGCCATGACGCAGTATGCGCGTCCTCGGATTTGACGCGAGCGCTGCGATGACGCAGTATATGCGTCATCGTGTCGAAGGGGTTAAGATTAAGTGCTTAACCGATACTTGATATTTCTGCCTACTGATTTTAAAGTAAAGCCAGGATGTGTGTTAATGTGCATATCTATGCTTGATTATAGTATGTGCATGAATGAAGTTCTGTGTGGGTAGTAGTTGGGGGTGTGGTGTGGGCAGGTATATGTGTGAATGGATTTTGATAAATGTTTAGAAAAAGCCTGCATTCACTTTTAAAATGTGCCTTTTTTCCTGTGATGTTTGGGGAAAAAAAAGGCACAGTATTAACAGGATAATAATTCATTGTCATGCAGTCACCAGTTTCCATACCTTGGTTTCTTATTTGATGATGGATTGCTATGGAGGATTGCAAATCTATCTTGCCATGGAAAAACATTGCAAAGGTTTCCTTGCCTTCACAAAAGTGCTGATTGGAGAAGAATTTTTTTCACTGTAATCAATAATAGTATTACAATGTTGCTCTTTGATTATTAGGCAATGTAATTATTAATATATTTTAAATTTGTGTTTGTGGCTCTTGAATTATGTTACTTTCTAAAAGTCAAAATAAATATATTTTAACCCACATGACAGGGGCATTCTAGCCTTGAATGTCACAATGCCGGGGCTTTCGAACGCTTAGGCCTAAATCAATTAAATGGCTGGCACAATACTGTGCCGCCTGGCCACTGGGCTTTTGAATGAGCGGTACAGTACTGTACCACCCGTCCAGAGAGGGTTAAGGAATAAATTTATGATTACGACTTTTAAACTAACTTTTTTATTTTTTCCTTCAGGCAAACTAGACGATGGCTTTGCCTCCCTACCTGATCCCGGGCAGTCCCTGGGCCTATATGGCACAGCAGCAGGCTCAGCTTGCTGCTGCCCAGGCCCAGGCTGCTCATGCTCAGATGCATGCACACTTCCAAGCCCAAGCCCAAGCGCAGGCACAGGCTCAGGCCATTCCACGTCCGCAGGCAGGACCTCCACCGGTGGAAAATGTATCGCTGGAGAAGATGCAGGAGAAGGCCCGAAGGTATGGACTATCTGCCTCTCTTTTTGTTATCATCTTAAACAGCTGCCATATGGCTTGTCTCTTATTTATCTCTTGCTTGTACCTAGGTTTAGGATAAGCCTTGAATGCTTGCCACTGTTTTGTTAATGATAGCCAACCTTCTTACACTTCAGATGGCAACAGCTCCACAACAAAAAATATGCGGAGAAGAGGAAATTTGGCTTTGTGGATGTACAGAAAGAGGAAATGCCACCCGAGCACATCCGAAAGATCATTCGTGACCATGGTGACATGTCGAGCAGAAAGTACCGCCATGACAAGCGTGTTTACCTTGGAGCGCTGAAGTTCATGCCACATGCAGTGCTGAAGCTACTGGAGAATATGCCCATGCCCTGGGAACAAATTAGGGATGTGCAGGTCAGTGAAATTGCACTTGGCTTTTTTAGGTTAGAAAGAGGACTGATATCTTTGTTTATGAAAATAGATGAATAATAATTTTGTCCCCATATTACTATTATTATATTTTTTGTGTCGGAGGGGGTAGCTCTGTGTATTATTATTATCATTATTTCTATTTTCTTCCTTTTCCATTTCTTATATCCATCATTGATTACTAATTGTACAAAACAGTCAAAATATCTAATGAAAATAACTTTTCCTTCCAGGTTCTATACCACATCACAGGAGCCATCACTTTTGTCAATGAGATCCCATGGGTGATTGAGCCCGTATATATTGCCCAGTGGTCCACCATGTGGATGATGATGAGACGCGAGAAGCGAGATCGTCGACACTTCAAGAGGATGAGATTCCCTCCCTTCGACGATGAGGAACCCCCTCTAGATTTTGCAGATAACGTGCTTGATGTGGAGCCCCTGGAAGCTATTCAGATGGAGCTGGATCCCGAGGAGGATGTGGAGGTATGAGTAGTTGTCTATGTATTGTCGATGTTTTCATGGATTTGGTTATTTATAGTTATTCAGTGGTAAATATCCTTTATTGATGAGGATCCTAATAATTAGCTTTAAGAAAAGTTAGTGGCAAATATAGCCAATTACCCCATTCACGACATGAAGTCTCCGCTGGGAAGATAACAAGCTCGTGATGCTTCATTCTAGGGTGCTTTCCTGTTGCACCTCTCAGAGCGTTTTTCACCCACCCTATCCTTACGGTTTGCATGATTGCATCTTCAATGTAAAGGCATGTAAAAATATTCCCATGTTCAGAGGAGTTATTTTAGTCAAAAGACATTACAGTAATGCTTTTCTAGTGTTTTATTTTATTGAGCTTTACCTAAATTCTTCACTTCTATGTGAATTACCCATGGAAAGTAGAAATAATCTTTTAGTGGGGCATCAGAAAGCATGTTTTATACTTATCTTTTTATTTGCCAAAACAAAAAGAATAATATGATTACATGTACATACATATGAGTATGTACATTTACCTCGTGATGTGATGTGACATCATATCACGGGTAACCAACAAATCAGAAGTAGTATTACATTAGTGATTTTTTATTTTATTTTATTTCTTGGCCAATCACATTGATTTTATAATAGTTTTTTGACTCAGATCTTTTTATTAAACTGATAAGAAGCAGAAATTACCATGAAGTCATCAATAATCACGTAGTTTTCTGTAATGTTTCTCTCTCTCTCTCTCTCTCTCTCTCTCTCTCTCTCTCTCTCTCTTTTACATTATATAATTTTATGACATTCAAAAACCTAAACTAAAGTAACAGATTATTATAGAGTATTATATTTAAGAACTTTCTATTGGTCTATTACCCGGGTCCGGGAGTATTTTCCGACCACGTGATAGGATGTCAACTGGCACGAATGGGTTAAAGCCTTCAGATTTTGGCAAATAGATTGATCGTTGGAAGTCTATAGGTTTTAGTGATTGTATTCTGACATTGTTGATTAGAATACAGAAAATAAACTTGTAATAAACTCCCTTTAATTACTTTCACAGGTTGCAGAGTGGTTCTATGAGCACAAGCCCCTCATAGACACAAAACATGTGAATGGTCCCACATACCGCAAGTGGCGTCTGACTCTGCCACAGATGGCAACGCTGTATAGATTAGCAAACCAGCTGCTCACAGATGTGTCGGACAACAATTACTTCTATCTCTTCGACTTGAAATCCTTCTTCACAGCAAAGGTATATTCTTTAAAGGCACAAAAGAATGATTCTAGTGTAATTTATATTATATTTTCTAATCTTCCATATTTAATCAAAATAACTTTCAATACTTGGTGATATATCCTTAATATATATTTCTACTCCATTACTATTATTAAGAATAAGTTTTAAGTATGATTCATATACACAAGAAATATACTGTTAGATTCAATATATTGATTTCCCTTCTTTCTTCGAGACATCCATAATATTTCAAGCATCTTTTTCATTTTATTGCAGGCCCTAAATATGGCACTCCCTGGAGGGCCCAAGTTCGAGCCTCTGATCAAGGACATGAACCCAGCCGACGAGGACTGGAACGAGTTCAACGACATCAACAAGATCATTGTGCGTCACCAAGTGCGCACAGAGTACCGCATTGCGTTCCCCTACCTCTTCAACAACATGCCTCAGTACGTGCATCTCAGCTGGTACCACACTCCCGTAGTCCTGTACATCAAGACAGAGGATCCTGACCTTCCTGCCTTCTACTTTGATCCACTCATCAACCCAATTTCCCACCGCAACACTGTCAAGGGCGAAACACTCCTGCCCGACGATGACGAGGTGATGTTATTGTTGTTAATTTGTCGTCATTTTCATTGTCGTAGTCAGAGTGTTGTTGTTTAATTGTACTTAAATCAATATGTTTTCTACTTTTAAGTTATACATATAGTATGTTTTATACTCAAAATATTTTTTCCTGTTTGTATTAAATGATAAAGTTATTACTGTGCTCATTGTTATTGTTGTATTCTTATTAGTTAATGTATAATTATTTACAGGACTTTGAGCTGCCAGAGGGTGTGGAATCCCTCCTGAAGGATTGGCAGCTCTATGATGATGCAACTGCTAATGGAATTGCACTCCTTTGGGCTCCACGACCTTTCAACATGAGGTCAGGTACGATGAGGAGGGCCATTGATGTCCCCCTGGTGAAGACCTGGTACAGAGAGCACTGTCCACCTGGCCAACCTGTCAAGGTAATATCCACTTTTTGTACCCCCCCCCCCTCTCTCTCTCTCTCTCTCTCTCTCTCTCTTTCTCTCTTTCATTTATATATATATTGTTATTGTTTTTTATTCTTGGATTTGTCAGGTCAAAGATTTCTTTATTTCTGAGGTGTATTGCTCATTAGGTATTTTATACATATTCACTTTACAATATGCTGGACATATGCAGCAGAGACTTGTATTCCTGAGACTTTAACTTTTTGGTTCTTTGATTAGTGTAAAGTTACAGATGTAGGAAAATTATCTAATTTGATCCAACATTATCATTCATTGGTTGATATCTTGGTTCCCTGCTGGTGGTCCCTGGATCCCAAGGGGCAGTAGAAATAGAGCTTTAGGTCCATGAG
This sequence comes from Penaeus japonicus, assembly GCF_977035675.1. Classification (NCBI taxonomy): domain Eukaryota; kingdom Metazoa; phylum Arthropoda; class Malacostraca; order Decapoda; family Penaeidae; genus Penaeus; species Penaeus japonicus. The sequence continues at coordinate 21,393,835 of NW_028234411.1, forward strand.
CTAATTTCATTACCTCATGAATCTTTATCATAAACAATGTATGATTACCAAGACAAGGAGGTTGAAGATGAATTTACATATTTACATTATTTTTTATACTGCCATTTATTCAACTACATGCTATATCTAGAGTACACGGTGAAATGAATCAAAATATATGAAGTCATATGTGGTGAAAAGATTTGGAACCTCATAGTAAAGCCTCAGTAAGATAATTACAGCTGATGGTGAGTGTAATGTCATGCTGGAGTCCAAGTACGAGAAATTGTATGAGAAGATTGATATGTGGATAGATGAATTAAAATGAGCGATTTTTCCTCACAGGTCCGTGTGTCGTACCAGAAGCTGCTGAAGTACTACGTCCTGAATGCCTTGAAACACCGCCCACCAAAGGCCCAGAAGAAGCGCTACCTGTTCCGCTCCTTCAAGGCCACCAAGTTCTTCCAGACCACAACACTCGACTGGGTAGAGGTTGGCCTTCAGGTTTGCCGACAGGGATACAACATGTTGAACCTCCTGATTCATCGTAAGAACTTGAATTACCTTCACTTGGATTACAATTTCAACCTCAAACCAGTCAAGACTCTCACCACAAAGGAGAGGAAGAAGTCCAGGTTCGGTAATGCGTTCCATCTGTGTCGTGAGATCTTGAGGTTGACCAAGCTGGTTGTTGATGCTCATGTTCAGTACAGGCTGAACAATGTTGATGCCTTCCAGCTGGCTGATGGCCTGCAGTACATCTTTGCCCATGTTGGCCAGTTGACAGGTATGTACAGGTACAAGTACAAGCTCATGAGGCAGATCAGGATGTGCAAAGATCTGAAGCATGTCATCTACTACAGGTTTAACACGGGTCAAGTGGGCAAGGGTCCTGGATGTGGTTTCTGGGCCCCAGGCTGGAGAGTATGGCTCTTCTTCATGAGAGGAATCACGCCACTGTTGGAGCGCTGGCTGGGCAACTTGCTCTCACGTCAGTTTGAAGGAAGACACAGCAAAGGTGTGGCTAAGACTGTCACCAAGCAGCGAGTAGAGTCTCACTTTGATCTTGAGCTGAGAGCCTCAGTGATGCACGACATCCTGGACATGATGCCAGAGGGCATCAAGCAGAACAAGGCTCGTACAATCCTCCAGCATCTGTCTGAAGCCTGGAGGTGCTGGAAGGCCAACATCCCATGGAAGGTACCTGGATTGCCCACCCCCATTGAGAACATGATCCTTCGTTATGTGAAAATGAAGGCAGATTGGTGGACAAACACTGCTCACTACAATCGTGAGAGAATTCGCCGAGGAGCAACTGTAGACAAGACTGTGTGCAAGAAGAACATGGGCAGACTGACTCGTCTGTATCTGAAATCAGAGCAAGAAAGACAGCACAACTACCAAAAAGATGGTCCCTATATCAGTCCAGAAGAAGCTGTGGCTATCTACACGACAACAGTTCACTGGCTGGAATCTCGGCGTTTTGCCCCCATCCCATTCCCTCCTCTGTCATACAAGCATGACACCAAACTCCTCATTCTGGCTCTGGAGAGACTGAAAGAAGCATACAGTGTCAAGTCAAGGTTGAATCAGTCACAGCGAGAAGAGTTGGGTCTCATTGAACAGGCTTACGACAATCCCCACGAAGCACTCTCCCGTATCAAGCGTCACTTGCTCACTCAGAGAGCCTTCAAGGAAGTCGGTATAGAGTTCATGGACTTGTACAGTCACCTTATACCTGTCTATGATGTAGAACCACTGGAAAAGATCACTGATGCCTACCTTGATCAGTACTTGTGGTACGAGGCAGACAAGAGAAGACTCTTCCCACCATGGGTGAAACCAGGTGATTCTGAACCACCTCCCCTACTTGTGTATAAATGGTGTCAAGGAATCAACAACCTCACAGATGTTTGGGACACAGCTGATGGTGAGTGTAATGTCATGCTGGAGTCCAAGTACGAGAAATTGTATGAGAAGATTGATCTCACGTTGCTCAACAGGTTGTTGCGCCTGATTGTTGACCACAACATTGCTGATTACATGACGGCTAAGAATAACGTAGACATCAACTACAAAGACATGAACCACACCAACCGATATGGTATCATTTGTGGATTGCAGTTTGCCTCTTTCATTGTGCAGTATTACGGTTTGGTTATGGATTTGTTGGTCCTTGGTCTCAAGCGTGCTGCAGACATGGCTGGGCCCCCTCAAATGCCCAATGACTTCCTGAACTTCCAAGATGTTGCCACAGAAACCCAGCATCCCATCAGGTTGTACTCCCGTTACATTGACAGAATTCACATTTTCTTCCGGTTCTCAGCAGAAGAGGCAAAGGACCTCATCCAGAGGTACCTGACAGAGCATCCTGATCCCAATAATGAGAACATTGTAGGCTACAATAACAAAAAGTGTTGGCCGAGAGATGCCAGAATGAGGCTCATGAAGCATGACGTGAACTTGGGACGTGCTGTTTTCTGGGACATCAAGAACCGTTTGCCAAGGTCTGTCACAACTGTTAACTGGGAGAACTCCTTTGTGTCTGTGTATTCTAAGGACAATCCAAATCTACTTTTCAACATGGCTGGCTTTGAGTGCCGTATTTTGCCAAAGTGCCGCATGACCCATGAAGAGTTCAAACACAGAGACGGAGTTTGGAACCTTCAGAATGAGGTTACAAAGGAACGTACCTCACAGTGCTTCTTGAGGGTTGATGATGAGTCCATGCAGAGATTCCACAATCGTGTGAGGCAGATCCTCATGGCCTCTGGCTCTACAACATTCACTAAGATTGTGAACAAGTGGAACACTGCCCTAATTGGTCTGATGACATACTATCGAGAATCTGTCGTGAACACTCAGGAGCTACTGGACCTCCTGGTGAAGTGTGAGAACAAGATTCAGACACGTATCAAGATTGGTCTCAACTCAAAAATGCCTTCCAGATTCCCCCCTGTGGTATTCTACACACCAAAGGAGTTGGGTGGTCTTGGTATGCTATCAATGGGCCACGTCCTCATCCCACAGTCGGATCTACGATGGAGCAAGCAAACAGATGTAGGTATCACTCACTTCAGATCTGGTATGAGTCACGATGAAGATCAGTTGATTCCCAATTTGTACAGATATATTCAGCCATGGGAGACAGAGTTCCTGGACTCACAGCGAGTATGGGCTGAGTATGCACTAAAGAGGCAAGAGGCCACTGCTCAGAATAGACGTCTAACCTTAGAGGATCTAGAAGACTCCTGGGATCGAGGTATCCCAAGAATCAACACACTCTTCCAGAAGGATCGTCACACACTGGCATATGACAAGGGTTGGAGAATTAGAACTGAATTCAAGCAGTATCAAGTCCTCAAGCAGAACCCCTTCTGGTGGACACATCAGCGTCACGATGGAAAACTGTGGAACTTGAACAACTATCGTACTGACATGATCCAAGCACTGGGAGGTGTAGAAGGTATTCTCGAACACACACTCTTCAAGGGCACATACTTCCCTACCTGGGAGGGTCTCTTCTGGGAGAAGGCATCAGGATTTGAAGAGAGCATGAAGTACAAGAAGCTCACCAATGCCCAGAGGTCAGGTTTGAACCAGATCCCCAACCGTCGCTTCACCCTCTGGTGGTCCCCAACCATCAACAGGGCTAATGTGTATGTAGGTTTCCAGGTGCAGCTCGATCTGACTGGTATTTTCATGCACGGTAAGATTCCCACCCTAAAGATCTCCCTTATCCAGATATTCCGTGCCCATTTATGGCAGAAGATTCATGAGTCTGTGGTGATGGATTTGTGTCAGGTGTTTGATCAAGAACTTGATGCACTGGAGATTGAGACTGTGCAGAAGGAGACTATTCATCCCAGGAAATCATACAAGATGAACTCATCTTGTGCTGACATCTTGCTCTTTGCAGCCTACAAGTGGAATTACTCTAAACCATCACTCCTAGCAGATTCTAAGGACACAATGGATGGATCAACAACACAGAAGTACTGGATTGATGTTCAGTTGAGATGGGGTGATTACGATTCCCATGACGTCGAGAGATATGCCAGAGCCAAATTCCTGGACTACACCACAGATAACATGTCTCTGTATCCATCACCAACAGGTGTGCTTATTGCAATTGATCTTGCCTACAACTTGCACAGTGCTTATGGAAATTGGTTCCCAGGAGCCAAACCACTCATACAGCAGGCAATGGCAAAGATCATGAAGGCCAACCCAGCTTTGTATGTGTTGCGTGAACGTATCCGCAAAGGTCTCCAACTTTACTCCTCAGAGCCCACTGAACCTTACCTCTCATCCCAGAACTATGGAGAATTGTTCTCCAATCAGATCATCTGGTTTGTAGACGATACAAATGTGTACAGAGTGACCATCCACAAGACCTTTGAAGGTAACTTAACCACCAAGCCCATTAATGGAGCCATTTTCATCTTCAATCCTCGTACAGGTCAGCTTTTCTTGAAGATCATTCACACCTCAGTATGGGCAGGTCAGAAACGTCTGGGTCAGCTTGCCAAGTGGAAGACTGCTGAAGAAGTTGCTGCTTTGATTAGATCTCTCCCAGTAGAGGAACAGCCCAAGCAGATTATTGTGACACGAAAGGGTATGTTGGATCCTCTTGAGGTACATTTACTGGATTTCCCCAACATTGTGATCAAGGGGTCTGAGCTGCAGCTTCCTTTCCAAGCTTGTCTCAAGGTGGAGAAGTTTGGAGACTTGATCTTGAAGGCTACTGAGCCTCAGATGGTGCTGTTCAACCTGTATGATGACTGGCTGAAGAACATCTCTTCCTACACAGCCTTCTCCCGTCTCATCCTGATCCTTCGAGCTCTGCATGTCAACAATGACCGCACCAAGGTTCTCCTCAAACCTGACAAGACCACCATTACAGAGCCTCACCACATCTGGCCCTCACTGAGTGATGAAGATTGGGTCAAGGTGGAGGTACAGCTCAAGGACCTCATTCTTGCTGATTATGGTAAGAAGAACAATGTGAATGTGGCATCACTAACACAGTCTGAGATTCGTGACATCATTCTGGGTATGGAGATCAGTGCTCCCTCAGCACAGAGACAACAAATTGCAGAGATTGAAAAACAGACCAAGGAACAGTCCCAGCTGACTGCTACCACCACAAGAACGGTCAACAAGCATGGAGACGAGATCATTACCTCAACCACCAGTAACTATGAGACAGCAACTTTCAGCAGTAAGACAGAATGGAGGGTGAGAGCCATCTCTGCTACAAACCTTCACTTGCGTACTAACTACATCTATGTATCATCAGATGACATCAAGGAAACTGGTTTTACATACATCCTGCCAAAGAATGTGTTGAAGAAATTCATCATTATATCAGATCTTAGGACACAGATTGCCGGTTACCTTTATGGTGTAAGTCCTCCAGATAACCCTCAGGTGAAGGAGATCCGTTGCATTGTGATGCCACCACAATGGGGCACTCATCAGATGGTGCATCTGCCACACAAGCTACCTGGGCATGAATTCTTGAATGAGCTGGAGCCTCTTGGATGGATCCATACCCAGCCCAACGAGTTGCCACAGTTGTCTCCTCATGACATCACTACACATGCTACCATTATGGCAGATAACACAAGCTGGACCACAGACCGTACCATTGTCATTACCTGCTCCTTTACTCCGGGCTCTTGCTCACTGCAGGCATACAAGCTCACACCATCAGGCTTTGAATGGGGACGGAATAATAAGGACATGGGTAATAACCCGAAGGGCTACCTGCCGTCCCACTACGAAAAGGTTCAGATGTTGCTCTCTGACCGCTTCTTAGGCCTCTTCATGACTCCACTTCAGGGATCATGGAACTACAACTTCATGGGAGTCCGACACGACCCTAACATGAAGTACGACCTTCAGCTCGCCAGCCCGAAGGAGTTCTATCACGAGGTTCACCGCCCTGCTCACTTCCTCAATTTCTCCTCACTTGACGAGGCCGACACAGCAGGGGCAGATAGAGACAATGCACTTGAGTAGTTTGTGTTCATTCACATCAGTGCAAATGGGGAGGTTTTGTACATATTAATAAGTAACATAAGTGATATATTTTTCTTCATTTTGTAGAATATAGTTGGATATGTGATATATGATGATGGTCTTATGAATGGCAATTGCTACGATTTTTATTTTGTACAAGTTAATTTTGTATGATTGTGATTCAGGTTTTTCTTTTTGGTGAACTTCATATCATGAATGATGCATAAGATGTAATAAATAAAGGTTCTGTTTGAGCACCCATTTGGAGAATTAAAGAAAATTATACCTGAATAATTATAAAAAAAATAAATTGAAAATACCATTTATGTTTCATTGGCCTTTTGTTACATCAGCATGAGGATATCGGTGACTAATTCAATGGTCAGCACTACATTCTTTATCAGCGTTTTGGAATGATGTACTTGCAATTATTCATAAACTCTACAGAAAAGTCATACAGTGTGTTATTGGGTATCTGGCCAACACTGATATAAAGGTTTCAAAAGTATACATATAGCAAATAACAGTTTTCTATGCTAGCATTAGAATATTTATTTGTTGAGACCTAGAATACTTGATAAAGATCATGGTTCATAAAGGAAAAATTCAAGATATACTTTTGTTACATTTAAATTTATATTGCACTTGAATGCATTAGAAATTTAGCAGTGAGTTGGATGAACAAAAAGTCATGAAGGAGATTTAACTTTTAATAATTTGAATTACTAGATATTACTTACTCCACTTATGCTCTCTACCTCAAGTCAAGTATCTTATTCCCTCTTGAAATAGGTTGCATGAATAATGTCAATATAGTGTAAGTGAAGTATGAGAGATACTCTGGTAGCCTGTTTCTATGGTCCTGTCTGATAGCATGACAAACAAACAACAAAGGAAATGCAGTCAGGGCGGTGATTATATATGTGCCTGGAAACTCACTAAATTAAAGTTTTCTAAGCAACCAAAGTACCAAAATATTCCATCAAGATTCATAACAATCACTGATAACATTGTAAGAAAATTACTGATTAAGTAATGGCTGTATGGAAGCACTATTTTGGAAGAGATCTCACTGAACAGAGAACTGTCAATGAAGAAGTGAAATTCAGACAAAGAAAAGATGTGATTGTCAGAAAGGTCTTGAAGTTGCATCTTGAGTGGTGTACTCTGTAGTATTTTTTTGTGAGGAATAGAGTGATATTCATGGCCTCAACTGGTCATGTTCCTGTTGTTAGTACAGTCCCAGAAGAAACTAAAATAGGTGTAGGCCAAAATCTTTCATTTATAGTTACGATGAAATCAAGCAGGTCGGCATGGATAATATTTGAATCATGGTTAATATTTAATTTGCTGGGTCTCTTTGACACCAATAATGGCAAGAACCAGATTCTAGAGAAGTAAACATTAAATACATGCAGAGTGAAGAGTGAAAATGATATGTGACCATTAAAATGTGTAATTATGAAGAGCAACAAGATGTCTTCACAGAAGTTGTGGAGGCACATCGGAGAATGTTCCCTTATCTACCACAAAAATATCCAGTGCTAAAATGTAAAATGTAAAATATGTTTTTTATAAGAGAAAAAAAAACATGCTTATCATGATAGAAACATTGAATCATTCAGAATTTAGAAATAAAAATAATTTCATAATTTAAGTTTTCTTCACTCAGATTGGTACTGATAACCTACAATTAAGAATATCCTAAATATGATCAAATAATTATTCAATAATATTATACCAAAAAATATGCAAATAGATATGCAAATAAAAGAAAGGAAACAAGGAGTATCAACTGAGGCAGACGTGGAAACGTACTACCAAGACTACTAGCCATTACATATAGTGGCATTTTTGATAGTTATCCAATGTCATTTTCATTTTGCAAAGTGTATTTTGACATCAAAGGGCACCAATCAATGGGTATGGAGCAAATAAAATTGAAAGTTCGAGTTTTTTTCTAAAGGAACCTTTTAACCCATTGACAGCAGATGGCATGATTTGCTGCCAAAGCAGAGTCGGTCGTAGATGCGGATGGCACCGTGCCAAACAACACAAACCAGTCACACGATTGTATACATATTTTATTAAAACTGCAACCATTGGGTTAAGATGGTTTTACAGTACTCAACCTTGCCATGGCAAAGAATGCATTTGCTATTATCATAAAAAGAACTGTTGCCTGTATTACCTACCAAATAATTTGTAACTCTTACTCAGATCTGTGACAAATAGTTTGACGTTATCAACTTTACTCGCCAAAAGCTGCCGACCCTTTGCATTTCACATGAGGGTAATACAGCAGCCATTAAATTTCATTTTTATTAGGCCAATCTCATTTTAATTTTGCATAATGTATTCTGCCATCACAGATACCAATTAATTTGTTTTGAACACTTTGATGTTGACGTAACTTTTATTGTACTTATTTTGCTTTTTACAAAATAAATAAGCTTTTGAAATAATTAAAGGCACATGAAAATCCAAGTTTTTAATTAAGGGAATAAGGTCAAACTAAACTGGTAGAATTTATGCAAGTGTCAAGGAGGCTTCCTGAAAGGACTGTTTGAAAGGAAAGTAAGAATGGGTTCAGGATTTCCCCTCTGTTTTACACTTTCAGTGAATTGATAATTCTTTGCAATTTTCATTCTCGAAAATATATACTGAAACTGGGAAAGAAGACTTCTTCTTCGAGTGCCCTATCAGACTCTGATGTTGGCGACCATTTCCCGGAACCTTATTCTGTCTAAAGTATTAGGTTCCTGTTTGTGGGTTTTTTTACAAGGATAGAGAAGAGAAGACTAGTTCTATCTTTTAATATGCACTTGTATATTGTATATTGTATATCCTTAATGCCATTTTATTGACAGTGGAATATTGGTTTACAATGCCTTATATGTTGGGTAGAGCTTTGTCATTCTTTACGGGCATATAATCTAGGTTACAGCATGAAATTAATCACTTTGTGTACTTGGTCAAGTTTCTGCAATGTTCAGGAAACTGAAATGGGATATAATACTGCTTTGCAATATAATCCTTGTGATAAATGAGACATATTTTCACAAGTTGATCATAGACAAACTAGTTTTAAACAACATTTAAGAAATATATTCCAAAGATTTATAGAATATGGGAAGGGAAAGGATTGTTTTAACACTTCGGGAATAACCAAACTTCCAGAGAAAGTGTGAATACTTTGTGCTAGTAAGGAAAGGTAGCCAATGTTATATTGCTATAACAATATTTAATGACTGCTGCATGCTGGCTTCTATTTTGATGCTAGAATATGCAGCATAAGTACACATTTATCTGCACATGCTAAATGTAAGACACAAGCAATACTACTGACTCCACATATACATGTTGCTGATAAAAAGCATTATATGATACTTCAAACTGGGTACAGATAGAATTTATTGGTAGGATTGCCATACCAATAGCTAAGGTTAAAAGAGGCAAGATATTTGGTAGGAACACTAGTCAAAACCTTGTCAAATATTTATGTACTGTATTCTTGAATTAGAAATGGTGTACATCATAAGATACCATCAGGCAAGATCCTAGACTTTCTCTTACCAATTGACAGTTAATACAGCTTTTCCATACTAAAGTTATTTCAGATGTTGGTTTCTAATCTTCCTCTGAACATGCCAAGTCTTCAAGTTTTTATTTCCAGGCTTATTTCCAGGGCACAAGGTGAATTCTTTTGCATTTGCTTATCTAGTTTTAACTGCTCTTTATTCATCAATTCATCATAATTGTAGGTTCTTTGTCATATCATATTCCTTTATTCTTGTGTTTTAATAATTATGTCTTCACAAGGAGTAAAGGAAACAAGGAGAAACTGTACTTACATTCTAATTTTTAATATATCATTTTACATGCATCTTACTTTGAATGCCCTGCAAAAACTGCCACTGGAAAGTTTTGAACAAAAGATAACAATATCAGATAGTCCACCTCCTCCTCCTCCTCCTCCTTCCATCCCTTAACGACACATTTCACAATAAAATCGCAGGCAGTTAATGCATGGACAAAGGAATGAACACGTACAGCTAGACGGTCTCTACTCGACAACAGCAGGGAAACTAACTGGAGTGTTATCGTAATCTAACATGGTCAGTTGTATGTGATGGTGATAATTTGGAGACATTAGGAAACATTTATATATTCTGTGTCTATCCCAGAAGACCATTTAATATAACAGTTTACTGTTCCTGGAGGTCTTCGGTACCTGAAGAATAACAGTGTAACCATTTGTGCCATAGAAGAAGCTAAAGGAGTTTGTGAGAAAGCAAGTTAAGTGTATCTTAATGCTGACAAAAAGACAAACTTTGAAATGGGGTTATTCATCACATGTACCCTTCATTTTTTCTCTCTCTGTCTCTAATCACAAAAAATAGCATAGTTTACCATAACAGTAAAAGGAATAACTGCTCTGACTGCGATATACTCGAGTGTGCAGAAGCCATACACAGGAGCAAGTCAATTCAGTTGTATTCCATTGACCTCTTTATGGACTGGACTTCTTTTGAACATGTCACCCACACCATGTTGTCACTGCCATGGCCCACCTTGGCTCCTTTGCTGTTCTCTGCTCCAAACATTCTGCAAGAAAGAGATATAATATTGAAATTTTATTTTAATCATTCATGAAGAGAAAGCTGAACCACAAAAAGGATGGAGGAAGAATTAGCATAAGGGAAGAGGGAAGGGGAGGGACAATAACAAAAAACTAATAACACTGACTAACCTGCACACTCTGGCAGAAGCATGGCACTCGGTCACTCCTGTGTGTGTTATGATGTTTGCAATATTGCTGGACTTGATGCCAGCAGCAGCAATGATCCCAATCCGACCCTTTGCTGCAGTGACAAGCTGTGCAATTACATCAGCGCCTTCCACAGCCGTTGCTTTGCCTCCACTGCAACAAGGAATTGCAAGGAATTAGGTCTTGCTTTGTAATAAGGATTAAAGATATTGTTTATTTCCGATTTGTTAACTTAATCAAATTAAGATTGCCAGTCTGGCATGTGAAAGACACATACCTTAAGCTTGCCACAACACATTATCTTTATTTCAAGTCTCCTTTTACTGTGACAAATATTGAGTTATGAATGAGAATTCATAATTTCAAAAAGAAAAATGAAATTATAATGATTTCAAAAGGCAGGGTGAATAACTGAAAAGCACATACACACGCATACATGCACGTGGGTGTGCACGCATGCGCGCGCACACGCACACGCACACGCACACACACACGCGCGCACACACACACACTATCTTAGCCTTTGTGAACTCTGTTCAGCTCAGTTCAGAGAGATTTATGAAGACGTTACTTCACCCGGGCTATGCACGAGGCAGCCCAGCCGAATGCACTAATCAATTGTGCCACAGAAGCATGTGAACTCAGTGAATTACTTCTGGCTGCAAAGTTACTATCCATGTGTAGGGTAAAGAACATAGAAAAGGGTAGGGAGGAGTCATAGTTGGGGTTTTCACTATACAGAGGATACACATGGTGGGGAAAGGAGGAGGAGAAGGGGGTGAGGAGGAAGGAGGAGGGAGGAGGGAGGAGGGAGGAGGGAGGAGGGAGGAGGAGAAGGAGGAGAAGTAGAAGAAGAAGCAGGATAAGAAGAAAATGAGAACATCCACCTTACGAACATTACCTACTCCGAGTGAAGGACATTAACCTAATGTAAAATTATTCAATCTCATTCATAGCCATCCCCAGCAAGTCTCATTACTAGCACACATGAATACCTTACCTTGTCAGTATCCGCTGGTATCCCAGTTCTATCACAGTTTCGAGGCTGCTGAGGGGGTCCTTCAGGAGGTCAAAAGCTCTATGAAAAGTGCAGGGGATCTCACCAGCAGCCTGTTGGATGTCACAAGCATGCAGATTTTCAATTGTGGAGAAAGAAACAAACAAATAAAAAATACACACACACAAATCATCATATCTTATCGCACCAAAATTTCTTAAGATCTAAACCGGAGCAGTGAGGACCCAACCAGCTCTCCTGGAGGATGCGTTTCATTGTTTGGGTTTCTCCACATGGACAGTCGGGGCTGGTGTCAAGTCCCCATTGGTGGAGATTGTCCTTGGTTTTCCCTAACTTTGCCCCTGCTCTGTTAAGTCACCCAGTCTTTCCTATTTAGGTTTAAGTCAGGGGGGGAGAGTTTCATCTGGGAGTGGTAAGGCTTCATTTTGATGCCCTCTGTCATATTCCCGCCAGTGTACAATCCTGTAGGAGGCAGCTTGGCTTGGGTCTATTTCCTCTACAGTAATGAAGCTTTTGTGGGACAAGTCTTTGCCTCACTTCTTGTTGTCTAAATAGTGAGTGTCTGGGGTCATTCAGCTGTTTGTATATGTTTCACGTCAGATGTGTGGTGGTGGAATACCAGTTAACCCTCTCGTGACGGGTGGTACACTACGGTACCGCGCATTCTAGACCCGTTCGCTGGGGACGCCATGCGGCGGCGTTTATTTAACTGATTTAGGCCTATGCGTTCGAGAGCCCCGGCATTGTGACATACAAGGCTGGAATGCCCCGTCGTGAATGGGTTAAACAGTATATTATCCAATATATTTTGTTCAGCTCTGTATCTATTTTGTGGGCATGGCATGATCTTGCCCACACAGGGGCACAGTACTCTGCGGTGGAATGGCACAGTGCTAGAGCAGTCTGTCTCAAGAGTTTTAGGGTTGGCTCCCCAGCTGGTGGTGGTAAGTTTACTGAGGAGGTTGGTCCATGACATGAGCTTTCCTTTCGGTCTAGTGACATGCTCTTTGAATGAGAGCGTCCTATCAAGGGTTACTCCTAGGTTGACTGGAGAGGGGTGGTGGGTCAGCTCAGGCTTGATGGTTATTCAAGTGGAAAGCGCAGACCTGGGTCTTGCTTGGGTTTGCATTCAGGTACCATTTCTTATAAATATTCCGAGAGGGTAGTTAGGGCATCTGAAAGTCTTTCTTCTATGATGTTGAAGCTGTTGGACTGTGTGGCAATGCATAGGTCGTCTGCATATATGTACCTGCGTATGTTCTGGTATTGCGGCTGATCGTTTGTGTAGATATTAAACAAAACAGGAGCCAAAACAGAGCCCTGTGGAAGTCTGTTATTCTGGATGTACCATCTACTCTTTTTGCCATCCATCTCTACATAAAAACGATGA
>NW_028234411.1:21422019-21442019 GCF_977035675.1 Penaeus japonicus
AATTATCCAGAATAAGGCTTCATCAGGCAAGGCTTTACCCTCACAAAAGCAAAAAAAAACTTCCAAATTATTTTATTTAGCAAGAAAGTGTTTTGACTAATTATATATTTGATAACATATTGGCACATTAATACATATTGAGTAGATTTTGATAAGCATTTATGTGCTTGCTTTTTTTCATCAATTATTATTATTTTCTGATACTTCTTCATGACCATTACATAATTTTTTGTTCTATTTGTAGTACCCTACTGGATGATTATATTATGAAGTAACGTTCAAATTTCTGTGTGTTGAATGCATAATAACTAAAATGCAACATATTTGGCATAAGGATACTCCCGTCTATGTGTATATCCATGATATTTTTTATGAATCTCTATTGTACTCTTGAGAATAAGTATATGGCATATAGGTATAAAACATGTGGCATATAAGATGTGTTGTAGTACAACCCAAGGCAGTTTTCGACACAATAAATAACTGATAAGAACGTAAATGAAACCCACTAATACTATTCTGTTATAAATTGTCATTGGTCGCAGACATGTACAGATCTTATAATGATTGAAAATTGTAAAATGCATGGGCTTGTCATAATCCAAGTAAAAGTTTTAGCATTAACAGTGTAGTCTACAGATGCTTGTGTGTATGTGTATGTGTATGTGTATGTGTATAGATGTATATATGCGTTGTGTGTGTATATATGTGTGTGTGTGTGTATATATGTGTGTGTGTGTGTATATATGTGTGTGTGTGTATATATGTGTGTGTGTGTATATATGTGTGTGTGTGTATATATGTGTGTGTGTGTATATGTGTGTGTGTGTGTGTGTGTGTGTGTGTGTGTGTGTGTGTGTGTGTGTGTGTGTGTGTGTGTGTGTGTGTGTATGAGAGAGAGAGTGAGTGAGTAAATGAGTGAGTGAATTTGGAAACATAGTTAATATGATCATTCATTCATCATTATCTTATTCCTTTTTTAGGACAATGTCACACCTTGGCACTGTGAGCCGACTGGCCTCATCAGCACTGAGTGCCACCCGTTCAGGTGAGACTACTTGTTACTTTAAGGCTTCCTGTTGCTTGAAACATTTAAGATTTTGCCCCTAAAGTAATTATTAACCGTTTTTAATCTTGTATTTATAATAACTCGATTTACCTATTTTCTGACATTTACCCGATTCAAAAGATATTTTGTTTCATGTAACTGACCAAGAAATTTCTGTGTAAAAATATTCTCCTTTTTCAGTTTTGTTTTAAAAGTATCAGGTAAGAATGTAGAGATCATTCAGTCTTGGATCTGAAAAAGAAATTTATCTCCCCCACAGGATTTAAGACTAGAATACCTCTCCCAACAAGCTCGTCAGCAACGGAAGCTACAAGTGGTTTGTGTTTGAGGTTCCGTCAGCTCGGAATATCGCCGGAGGAGGCACGTTTATCGGCCAGAGCTGTGGCATCCTTACAGCACCAAGCTGTGTCTCCGAATGACATTCAGGAATACAGGTATAAAAAAAATTAATGTAGAAAGATTGCAACTCTTTGAGAATATATATGGATTTACCGTAGGTCAGTCTTTTTTAATGTTTCTTGGTGACAGATTTTTATGTTTAAATTTGCAGGGATTTAGCTCATAAAATCAAATATTAGGAGTATTTGTGAGAAATGTTGAACAATATTTTAGTTCGTGGTCTATGTACTTTTATGTTTTTCAGTATTGTATTAATGTATGAACATTCTTGCTACAAAATATTAATACAACATGTAACCATTGTGATGTTCATAGTAACAAGATTTATTTTTTCTTTAATCTAGCCTTTGGTATTCCTGAGGTATTGTAATTGTAATGATAATAATAATGATGATTAGAGATATTTATTTAATTTGTTTAAATATATAAATATTTTTAGTGGCCTTGTAAAAAATAATAAAACTAATTACCTCGTCTCATGAGGCAATAATTGTAGGTGTTACTGAACTTCTTTATTGATAGTCTGTGTACGGTTATTAGATGTAGTTTGGGGCAAAGCATTATTAAATGAGAATGACAATATTTCTTGATGTGAGTGAAAGAGGAACAGTTGCCTCAGATCTCTGCCTCTGTGTTCTAGTGATCTTTTATTCACTTCCCTTTTACATGATATTCTTTGCCATTATGACAGTTGGCTTACTTAGTCACCACTCATGTCTGCCATTAGAATACTGATACCAATTTATTCATAGATAATGCTACTTCTGTTTTGACTGCACATCTTGACACACAGTAACACTGGGAGTATAGGAACTCTGTAAGGCAACTTCCCCCCCAAAAAATATATTAAAGTTGATTTGGAATGCATGATTGAAATCCAGATATATGTATTAAATATAAAACCTCTGATCAAGTGCGCAAACAAACGGTGAGACTGATAGCATTATACTGTCTTCAATTTCCTCATCATCACACTATTCTAAATATATTTTCATTATTACCTATTATCTAATATTATATTTATCCCCAGACTTCCATCATTGGTGAAGCCAGTCAGCATCACTGTACCTTCCTTGTACAATGGGGTAATCATGGAGAAAGATCTTCCACCATCTCTCAACATCACAGAGAAGATCGAACCGCTGGTAAAGGAGGAAATCCGAGAAGCTCCCACAAACAAGGCAAGTTTTAAGTTGTTTGGTTGTGGCAGAATCCTCTTTGTTGAGGACATCAGCAAAGTGTTTTTTGTTTTTGTTTTTTGTTTTTCCTTCAAGATATCCCTTTCATAATGATGTTGAGGTTTTGGTAAATAGTATGGGATCCTTTTGTCATATCATTCAGTTTTAGATTTTTTGTTCTTTTTTCTAAAGGTAGAAATGTAAAATTCTAACTTCCCAAATTGGATTAAATTAACCCACACAGGACGGGTGGTACAGCATGTGTACCGTGCATTCAAAAGCCCAGTTGCCGGGCGGCACAGTATTGTGCCAGCCATTCAATTGATTTAGGCCTAATAATTCGAACGCCCCGGCATTTGGACATTCAAGGCTAGAATTCCCCCGTCGGGGATGGGTTAAGGAAAGGCATTTTTTTGTATTATGTGGAAAGATTATCCTCTTCATAAATACAAGCAGCAATTTTCTTCCTTCCTTGTTTGTAAAAGCATATTTTCAACCGCTTTACAGGTGATTGAGAAGCAAGCAGCACGCTTAATTGTAATCCGCAGAAGGATGATGAACAAACACAAGCTCAAAAAGTTACGCAAGAGGATGAAGTTCGAATGGTTGAAGATTATCCAGAAGAGGGAATACCGCAAAGAGAAGCTTTTCCAGGTATTCATCTTGTGTAACTTTGTACTAAGTAAACTTGTTGAAATTTATGTGATGCTTGTGAAATTTTATAAGTATTTTATATATAAATATATCCAATTTAATATTCTGATTATGGAAGGGTATGTCAAACTAAATTAAGCAAATGTGGTCAAAAGTAATTCCAAGATTAACAATTAATTCTTTCCATCACCAAAAGAAATAGATATTCTATTCCAAATCTTCTCCCCTTCCCCCTCTTAGGCAACACAAATGGCCAAGATCCGTGCGGCGGAAGCCTTCGACGCAGCTGCCTATGTGGCCAATATACTGCGCACAACAAAGGAGAAACCCATCCCCAGATTCTGGAGAGGAAAGAGGCTGCCGGCTGATATTATAAAACAGCTGATGGAAGAGAAAGAACTGAAGCAGCAAAAGAGAAAATAGAGGAAGATAGATAGAGAGAGAGAGAGACAGGGAAGCTGAGGAAACTTGCCGCATTACGTTTTACTTTGAAAAATAACCTTTGAGATATATAAATATGTAAATATTGTTAGAATTAAAGGAATCTAATAAAACCCATATTATTTTTCTTCATTATCTGACATTTAATGCCAATCACTTTTAAATGCACAACATGAAAGACATTACTGTAGAATTCAAAGACTGATGAGATCTAACAAAAATGATAATTGGATAAACATGTAATTACAGGCAACAACAAGAATGGTAGAGAAATGCCTGGGGCATTCTCCATTTTTTTTTTTCCTCCAAGAGTTGTTTATGTTCTGCAGTAAATAAATATTCATGCATTAATATGGGGATGTACAACAGATTATGACAATGTGAGAGGTTAATGTTATGTATATAATATATAAATAATGAGTACTTAAATTAGAGGGAAAAAAAAAAAAATACAATGTAGGGTAAATTAGAATGAAAAGTGTTTACTTCAATTTTTGATTGACTTATAACAGGAGAAACCAAAACTCTGAGTAATTCATTTAACAAATTATTTCTATCCCTCTATGAGATATTTAATGAATCAGTAACGTTATGCCTGAAAATCCATTCTCAACAATGTGATATTGATATTATTCAGATATGAATTCCATTTGTTGCCAGAATTGTATTAAACACAAACATTTACAAATATATGAAATTTGGGAGTTAAGAAAAAAAGTTAACTTGCAAAATTTACAAAAGTTACAAATGGAAGCAAACATACTGTGGGGAATCCACTTTTAAGTAGAAAACATGAGGTCAATGCTCTTTGCCAATGTGACTCAGCCATTGATACATAGTGTATCTCTTTGTGCTTAAGAATAATAAACAATGATAAACTACAATACAACCGCAGGGACCAGCCCTCGTCCAATCATATATGACAAGGACCTTTAATCCTTCCTATCTAAAACAAGGTTGCAAATGTGTCATTTTACTGTTTGCAACATGTCAAAGATGGAAGGAATGCATGGCTTAAATCTTTTACAAGCCAGCATTCAATTTTCTTTGCCCCCCTCACCTGATTCAGCAAGAAACCAGAAAAATAAAATATATGTATCACTTACTTGAGTATTTCAGTGTGATTCCCATTCAACTTCATGTATCTTAAGAAAGAAAGACAACGTTTCTGCCTTTCGCTACAACATTACTAAGAAACTACCACTTGGGCTGTGTAATTACATTTAGATGTCTCGTATATAAAGCCCACCATGAGATAGTACTGATATTCTGCAATGATGATACAAAGGCACCCTACAAAACAGTATCAAATAGTTTTGGACTAGACTTAAAATCCTAAAACACAATATATTAAAAGCTTTTTTTTTTTGCCAAGTGTGAAGGGCCATCTGAAGTCACGATCTCCATTTCTTCTGAACTGCTGCAAGCAATGTTGCTAGCAATGTTCAGACATGTGCAATGTACTGGCACAAATAGTTTATATAACGTGTACACCACATTATTAACACACATAACAGTGAATGCACACCACATATGTACCTTACACACAGTAAGTAGAAATGAAAAGTATATTTTTATGTACATGCATGAACAACAAGTTTTTTGTTTTGTTTTTTTGATATATCATACAAAATATGAGCTGGCAAGATTAAATACAAAATGAAAAAGGTAAGCCAAAGACCTAAGGTACATTACCATAGAAAATCACAAGCAAAAATTATATTACATTAATGGTTCTTTGGCACACTAAAATGATAGTAGCCAAGATCTGAAAGTGAATTTCATTTTTTTTGTTTTGTTTTATAGATCAACATAAAAAAGGGTCCTAAAGATCAATCACCTATCTGGTAATGTCCTGAATTATTTGGCTTGCCTTTAGTACATGACAAGAAAAACTCAAAAAATTAACACTTAATTATGGATGATATTCAAATAACACTATCAAGTTATAGATTAGGTAGGTACAGTACATAAGTACAGATAACAAGTTTGAGCATTTGTATTATGTTCAAATACGGAAGCTAACTTGTGACATCGACCAAAGACTAGCACTGTATTTCTAAGTGCCAACCATGTTCAAAGTCAGATTGAAAAGTATCCGACTTTTGGCTATGAAGAGAAAACCATACTTGACAAACTGAGGAATCTTTAATCTTCATCAAGAAACACCCATTGGTTCTCATCACACCTAGCCCGATGATGTTCCCACTCCTAGAAAGATTTCTCAAAGACTTTTTTAAGCATCATCCAAAGTAACCTCTGCATTTACCTTAATCTGTTCTGGACAGGGGCATTGTCATGATGGTGGCAATTTGACATTGCCAAAAAGGAGAAAAAAGAGTGACACGGCATCTTAACAGGAAAAGAATAACTCCTTAATGATAGTTTGGCCATCTGGAGCATACTGGTAGATCAAGGGTTACACTATGAGGCAACTCATAAAGGACTCTGAATAATGTTTCAAGACGTGGAAATAGTTTGGCAGGTGTGTACAGAACCACGGAACCTACTTTGAAAAGGGAAAAAACCTATGTCAATGTAACAAGTAAAATTTCCATTTTATAGCCAAAGGTCTAATATTTTAAAATCCTCCCTTGTATACACACGTGTGCAATCATTGGGGTAAAAAAAAAGAGATGAATAAATAAACAGGAATATTGTATGAACCCTATCCAAGTAGGGTTGTAATATACTTTGCTTTGGAATTTTTTCAATGTTTTATTTCCTAGTGGAGTCTGCCAAGGGAAAATAAGAAACTTTCATTGAGTCCTTGTCAACGTTTTTCATGTCATTTTTTTTTGTATCACCTTTTCTTTTCCTCACTATGAAAAAGAAGTATCTACTTACTGGATATATTTAATATTTTTCTTATTTTTTCCATTGCTGTGGCAGCATAAACTGGATAAACAGTGAAGCTCAAACTTAGGCTCGGGACGGACTAATCCAACCAACGAACATTATCCGTACAACAGATTCAAACTACAATTATTGTTTTTGCACTTTGTTTGGGTGACTTGGTATGAAAATACACACACACACAGCATTTGTGAACAAATAGCAAAATAAATAAATAACGTTAAATGTATGGCTTTCTCCTCTATGAACTCCTACAAAGACGAACTATGTACAGGATTATTTGACATGTAACGAGACTCAGAATTTATTTTCCATTTTCTTATATAGAGAACAATCAACGACATGAAATCTGTTAAATCTACAATGTTTAGTGTATCAGCAACTGCAAATTTAGATTCAATGTTCTGTCATTACAATGAAAATCATTATTTTTCAGTGGCAGACACATTCTACTTTTATACCTGTGAATTCACATGGATCTTTTTGCCTCTGTTGCCTCTATTTCAACCTAATTTAATTCATTTAAATCACAAAAAATATCAGTGAGGAAATAACTGAAACACATTAACAAAAATAA
This sequence comes from Penaeus japonicus, assembly GCF_977035675.1. Taxonomy (NCBI): domain Eukaryota; kingdom Metazoa; phylum Arthropoda; class Malacostraca; order Decapoda; family Penaeidae; genus Penaeus; species Penaeus japonicus. The sequence continues at coordinate 21,429,194 of NW_028234411.1, forward strand.
ATAATAAGATAGTAACAAATTTACACACATATGAATATACTTACTCAGGCTGGGGTTAATTGTAAACAAAATTTTTATCCTTTGAAACAATTTTTAGTTTCTACCAAGGATATCTGAGAATATTACCCAAATCAAACAATAAAATTTCATTAGTTTGACAATGGTAAAAACAATGCATCAATGCATGTTCGTTTTAATTTTCCTAGCATAAAAAAAAGACTAGTTAAAATGCAATACAAATACACAAGTAGACCTAAACAGGCTACAAATATACAGGAGGGAGGAAAGTTGCGAACGGGCGTCCTAAAATATATCCCACTTTCACACTCAGTGTTTACAAAAAGCTTCAGTCTGCTGGACACTCTCTGCCATTCTCGGAAAAGCAAAGAAAATCAGTGACTTTACCACAGAACACATTACCTTTAGCATTACACCACATATCAAATACTATGTCCTATTTCACAAAATAGGAAAAAAAAGAGTATAACCAGTAACTTATCAAAGAAACTGTATTCTCAAGCAAATGCCATAAACAGAGACAAAAACAAAATCATTTCTTAAGGTAACAAAATAACCAATGAGGTTACATTAGGAAATACTTTGGTTATAAATCCACAAAGAAATGTATAAGGAAGACAAAACCATTAATATATGTTACTTCTTCAACAAGCACTCCTTTCAAAGCAATAATAAATGCCTAAATATCTCCAAAACACAAAACAATCCAGTTAATTTAATGAAATGTGTATATATACATATATCTATGTGTTTTTTGCATGCATCTTTGAATGTGTGTGTGTGTGTGTGTGTGTGTGTGTGTGTGTGTGTGTGTGTGTGTGTGTGTGTGTGTGTGTGTGTGTGTGTGTGTGTGTGTGTGTGTGTGTGTGTGTGTGTGTGTGTGTGTGTGTGTGTGTGTGTGTGTGTGTGTGTGTGTGTGTGTGTGTGTGTGTGTATGTATGTATGTATGTATGTATGTATGTATGTATGTATGTATGTATGTATGTATGTATGTATGTATGTTTGTATGTATGTATGTATGTATGTATGTATGTATGTGCATATACATTTACATATATGTATGAATGTATGTGTATATAGCTAAGAAGTACACTGCTGGTACTTTAACCTGTTAATGACAAATGATGTGATATCACATCATGTGGCTGCAGCGCTTGCTGCTGAGGACATGATATCAAATCATAACTTTTAGTATGCCAGCACACCGGGTCATCATCTTGTGCATGGTGGGTGGCTACAGCTTCAGCAGCTGAATATCCCAAGTCACTAGGCCAACACATTTCAAAATATCTTGGTGTTAAGCCCAGGCAGAGCCAAAAGCGCCTTGGCATTATCAGGCAAAGACTTGTCTTCTAATCACAGACTTATATGCCAGAAAGTAACAATTACTGTAACTGCTATGAAATGTTTCTAGAACTATGGCAGTACCTCTAGTCATACTGGTCCCCAAAATAATGGTGAAATTGTGAGCACCACTAAAAAGTGCAAGCTGTACTATCTAGTAACACTTTCTATCTACTGGTAGTATTTTTGGGACACTAGAGGCACTGCCAGAAGTCTTAACCTTATTTTTTATCAGTTGCAACTATGAGTAGTTTTTAATATGTAAATTTAGGACTGGAAGACAATCATGAAGTCTAAAAGTACCTGTGCTACTTCCTAATTCTCTATGTATGTATGTATGTATGTATGCATGTATATATGTATGAATATATGTATGCTGCATTTATCTTTGACAACTTTGTGCTGAATCCTATATGCAAATATAAATATCTATGGTTATGCTAAATATTGATAATGATTATGTCCATGTACAAAAAAAAAGAAGAAAAATGTAATTAGTGAAATACAATCCCTGCAATTGAGTTTCTTCTTAACCTCATGGTGATGGAAAATGAATATGTGCAAGAAAAATATAACTAATATTTTGGGGCCAAGTTAGTTGTTTAGAAAAGTGTTATGATATACCTTTATATATACAAATAAATAATAATCCAGTGGATGAGAGCAATTACATAACTTTCCTTACTTCTTTGAAAGTAACACTGTTTTGTGCTTTTCTAAAAATATGTAATACATCTATGGTGAAGTGGCAGGAAAAAAAAAAATTAAATAAACATATAAATGTGGCTCGTCCATTTACCACCTACATCTGAGATTCTTTAAGTATCTTGGCCTATCCACCATACAATGCAATCACTGAATTTTCATTGATCTACAGAACTTTCTCTGTATTACTACTGCTAACCTGAATGTCAAAAGAAATCAGCAAACCCTGCAAGATGCCAGTGCTTGTGATACACAATCCATCATATGTTCTTAAAAAAAGCTCTCATTCCATAAGTGATATTACTGTCTTGGGGACTGAAAAGCCACAAAGACAGACAATGCAGAACAGACAAAGTATGGAAAAAAAGATGTGCATTTGTGCAAAACATTACATTAGGGTCCTGAGCACAAGCACTCCCATATTTCTCACTATACATAATAAAAACAAAACAAAAACAAAATAATCATAATAAATAAAAGTGTACTCTACTTATGCTTAGATACCTGGCTGATTCAGTGCAATTCTGGGAAGAAAAATGTATGAGTAAAAGGACTTTCTCAGTAGGTAGCTTGTGGTTTTGGTTTTGGTGAACCTTAGGTAGACATTTGGTGACTAATGATCTTTTTAATATCTGGCTCATTACCAAGCTTTAAAAAGAAGAAGAAGAAGAAGAAGAAGAAGAAGGAAAAAATCTTATATGAGTGTGGTCTTTTTTTTTACTCTTTCATTGTCATCAGGATACTCTTCTCCAAAAAAAAAACAAAAAAACTTACTTATACACAAACATCAATAACCACTGTGCTTATGTAATAACATATGAAGTGCTGTGCATAAATAACACTACAAATAAGAGCAAGCATAACAATAACATAATAAAAATAATGGAAAAAGAAAAGAAAAAAAAAATGCTTGACTAAAATAAACACTTTTTAAAAGGCAAGGAAAAAATTCAAGACGTGAAGTAGAAAAATAAATACTAAAATTTATAAAAAAAAAAAAAAACAATTTAAGTAATGATGGCTGATAAAATAGTAATAATAGATATAATGATGATGTTAATAATAATAATAAATGTAATAACAATAATAATAATAACAATAACAATAATAATAATAATAATAATAATAATAATAATAATAGTAATAATAATAAAAATAATAATAATAACAATGGAAGTGTAATAATGATGATGATCTTTATATCAATAATAATTATAGTGATAATGATAATGATAATGATAATGATAATAATGATAATAATAATAACAACAAAAATGAATATTTCATTAATAAAGAAAACTGTCAATAATGTTTTATGTTGACTAGAATTCACTAAAACATGAGATTTGAAGGTACCCTGTAGCTGTCAATACATTATTCAACTTGACACTTTGACTCTAAAAAAAAACATGAATGATCTTCACTAATTCACTAAGTATTGCCGTGCTAAAGTAATGTACAGTATGAGTTCCACATTTGTTTCCTGTCACTAATTTTGGTGTCAGAAAACTTTCACTTCTGTATATGTACCATAGAGATTACAGTGCCATAAAGATAACAAGCTAAATTTGCACCTTTAGAAAAAAAAATCTATACCTCATCCCCCCCAACAAACACCCCACCCCCCTTAAAAAATCAATAACTGGTAATGTCTACATCTATTCTGGGTATCTTGATATTGACAAGGGCATGCCAATGGTGATTACAACCCCTTTCGTAAACTGAAATTCACAAATAGATAAATCCATTATCATCAATGAAAAGTAGAGGAAGAAAAAAGTAACGGTCAGAGATTACAGATTACTGAAGGACTATTCCTTTACACATTACCTGGCCTTCCTTATCAGTTATCTTCCTCTGGGATAGGGCTTGATGTTAAACCAAGAGGAACAAACTGGTCCCACTCTAATTCTGAATTTAAGTTTAGCGAGTCTTATGATGGGTGGCCTGTGAAACCAACCAACCACCTCATTCTAAATGGCTCTGAGAGATGCATTGTTTTGAACATTTTGAACATTACACCACATATCCCTTATAAATGCTTCTATAGTAAAAGTTCCAATGCCTTTGCAAGTGTGCACAAATAGGGGCCAATCTTATGAGAACAGCCCAGAGCAGGTTATGTTTCTGCAGTTCTATGAGGTATTAATCCAACTTTGTAGCTTAGTGACATGCAAGTTGACTACAATATTCTGATCATGTCCAAGTTTGCTCACAGTATACAAATCTTTACTTAGAAACTCCCAGTAGCTAACTACTCCCTGGTCACTCTCGGCTAACAAGTTCTGACTACCGACATTATCAACCACAGGGTCTAGCACCTATCCTTATCCTATAATCCATCCACAACCTCGACAGAATCTGCATCTATGTTATCTTCTATTAAAGTTTCACGAAATGTCCCCAATAGCCTGGCATTGGGGTCGACTCCTCGTAGGACAGACAAGATCACATTGGCCGATCTCCTCGTGGTGACATTAATACGGTGGTTTTCAGGTTCTAACTCAACTTGCCCAACTCCTTTGCGGCGCAAGCGCCTTAGGAGCCGTCGTTTCTGCACGCAGCTGTATGGCTCTATGGGGAACACCATTTCAAACTGGTGTAGCTGTAAAAATGACAAAAGATACAGTACATTACTGAAAAGGCATACCAAATAAGGTTTCATCTTAAAAGAATTCTGCTTACATATATCTCTTTTAATGTATGTAACTATGTGTATAGTTTGCTTGACACATATGCTAATAACCATTATCAGACTGAGAAAGATAAGATACACCAGAGAAAAAATCCAGTATTCCTGGTAATCCAGGCACACCATCTAGATAATGAATTCTCATGTGTATGACAGAGCTCCAAATCTATCTCTTTTTTTTCTAAGAATCATTCCATGAATCAGCATAACAGGGTGATAAGTTGCTATAGCTTGCTATACAGGATTAACAATTGGAGATGGTGCTGAGGTCTCTCCTTCTCCTTCAACTCCAACTATTGCCAAGAATCCTTTTTCTTATCTTAAAATCAATTTTCCTCCATCCTCATCCTTCTCCACCCATTCCCTTTCCAAACTATAAAAACATTAGATCTGATTCCACAGCAGTTAACACATGTACTATATGGCAGACAATACATCATCATTGTTCTGAACTCAATAGCAACTGTAGCACTGTCTTATCATGCTGCATATTAGTACATATTGGTCTGAAAAGTTGACGGCAAATTGCACATATCATTTCTAATGTTATATATATAAACAGAATTAGAATTAACCAAACAGCTAAATATCACAAGGGTCTTGATATGAATATCTATTAACCCTTTCCCGACGGGGCACACGCTACCCGAAAACCCCTATGCCGGGCGATTGCAATATTGCATTGTAATCGTCACACTGGCATGACGCCCCGGCATCGGGAATTTAGCTGTGTCACACGAGCGTGACGCACCGTCGTAATTGGGTTAAAAAGGCAACAATCAAAATCTAAAAAAATGCAGAGAGTGAAAAAGAGGAAGATGAGAGCCCAACTTCTGTGCTAATGATAACCTACTAAATTCATACCCCATGCACTTACCTTACGTGGTGGAGGCTGTAGCTGATGATCAAGGCAGGTCTGTGTGTTGGCATTACTTTGTGTTGTTTGAGTGATATTGTGGCCTTCTGTTGAATGGTTGTTGGTGGGTGCTACTGGTGCACCTTCTGCCGTGTCACCCAGACTCCCTTCGCACCAGTCCTGGTTGACTAGCCCACTTTCAGCCAGAACCTTTGGAGTTGCATGAATGGTTACTGGGCAAATCTTTCACCGGAAATGGACAAGAGCAAGAAAATGAGGAGCTAAAAGGCCCACCATTTTCTACAGCTGTTTTACCACTATCAGTCAAATCCGCCACTGTGTCCAAAACTTTGGATTCAAGCACCAGCATTTCTATCATACAGCCAATATGCCTAGGCAGACTGGCTGTCAATCAATGATTATACTTTACTGTTTGTCATATTAAGAAATTTAGACTTCATATGTACAAAATAATACTTTTGATGGTACAAGATTATGTAGTGGGGCAAACTGGTAACTAAAAAAAAATACGGGAAAGTTTCCACTTGTGCTTTGGTTCTATCTTTCTAGTCCAAGAACCCACTGCTTGCTCATTTTCTTAAAGAGATATAATTTTTTATCTATATCCAGCTATTTAATTTGAGTCTGAGCTATTATGATTGGCAGTAAAGTAGACTATGGATGAAAAAATATGTAAAAATGAAAGATTGAGACAAAAAAGGACATAAAAGGAATAACTTCCTTATTCTTCTGCTACCTTCCACCCTAAACTCATTCTTGATGGCTATTTGCATACATACATTAATATTTCCTCAAACACATAAGTCTGCAATACACTGCATGCCTTCTAATTACCTGCTGTATGTTGTGTATGGTATTCTCATGCGCCTGAGAAAAGAGCTGCTCTCTTCTGGACCTGAAATCATCGTTCTGTGCTGCCTCGTCCCTGGGCCCATCCCCTGGGGTTCGCTCAAATACGTGGTAAACCTTCCGTCCGTCGGGTCTGGGCTTGGCGTCGCTAAAAAGCACTGCCTCGGGACTGAGCATTATGACCCCATCATACTGTGGCTCTATGGACATGGCGCCATCTTGCTGGGGAAGCATGTCCGGGTTTAGAAGCATTATAGCTTTTGTGTTTTTCCAGCTGAGACTACTGGGGCATTCCTTGCATTCTTGTTATCACCTGGAAAATAATGATACAAAAATTGATTATCCTTCTCGTTCTATGCCATGATCTATTGTATTTCATTCTTATAATTTTTTACACTGATGAAATATGTACTGTCTCATACTGTGTGCTGAAACTCTAGAACTAGATTATCAAGTTTGATCTCAAAGTTACACAACAGACTACTGTAAGAAACACAAATACACACATGCACACATATGTATGATAATTTTTAAATTTCTTTTCCTTTTTTACTTTTACTTAAACTGACAAAAGGCAATTAGTTAATAGTGACAAATACAGTATGCTGTTGCATAAAAGTTCTGAAGTGATATTATATAAATCATCCACAAGGGTACACTTTTAAAAAATACAAAATAAATAGATAAAAAATACAAAAAATAAACATTATCTATTCATTTTTTTGTTTTCATATTAAGAAGTTCAGGAAAGTGTTTAACTTAATTTATCTGAAGAAAATAAATTCTACAAAACAAAGTAAAGCAAAGTAAAGTAAAGGAATAAACTTTCCATATTGTAGAAAGGATTATATAGCTAAGCAAAGGAAAGGGACATAATTCTGATCAAACACTCATTTTGCAGACATTATTTCTGCAAATGAATCATCAAACAGAAGGTCCAGTACTAATCCAGTTTTCCCTGACAGGTACTTCTTGTGGCCTTAGAAGAATCAACAAGAGAGAGTGAGGGGACATGTACAACAATTTATAATCAATAATTTGGTAACTGTAACTATCAACTATCATAATATTTCATAAAGCAATGGACTACTTGGTTGACTGTTACTGCAATATTCCAGAAAGTAAGAACTACTCTGTTATCCAATTAACATTTACAAATTTCTGCTATTGCAACTCTTAAATATCGAAAGCATATGAAAGGAGGCAAAGAGGACAGTGGTAATGCATTTATCTTGAGATAACTTCAATTGTTAAGCATTGGCTTATTCTTAATGAATTTCTCTTTTTTTCCCCTCTCTCTAAACAGGTCTGGAATAGTAACCACTAATTACTTCAATGCTTTTGTGCAGTACACACCCTTTCCATCAAAGCAATAAAATTAGATCCTATGTACTTATAATTCCACTGAACATTCTGAATCTTAGAGATAAATCATAAACCAAAGCTTGTAGTCTGATAAATAATGAAGTAATCTTACTAATTCACCCACACTGGCTATCAACATTCTTTGCTCTTGCAATGACAATTGGCAGTATTCTGTCCAAATCAATATAAAAGTTGCTCCGATCTGCAATGGAAGGTCTAAAAGCTTAGTGTTGACTTAACAATGGGCCAATGTCAAATGATTGCTGCAGCCTCCAAGCCTTCAATGCTTCAGCAAAGCTTAATGCATTATGTACAGGTGTCATGACATACATGTCGGCACCGATTAAGCTTAAAAGACAGGAGTCAATGCATACATGACACAACATCGAGATCTGCTCACAGCTGAGGCGCACACACAGTCACTAAGTATTATGGCTGTAACGGCGTTAGCTCCAGAGTTACAGGGTTCCAACGTCAGCCTAAGTCCGCAATTTATGATGGATTTATGGAAAAATATTGTTTGGGCTAGTTTCCCCATCCCTCTATTTTTTAGATGGTTTGGGCCCTTATTGGACACTAAATCATCAGGAAGGTCTGCAAGCTAATCTTGTCAACATATACAGAGCAAGTTAAAAAGCTTCTGCTTGATCACAGACAAAAGTGTAGGACACACACATAGGTCAATATGCAAGGCCTAGTTACATTTACCAATAACTACAATTTGCAGCAAAAAAGACCAATGCCATTAGTATAAGATCCAAATTAATTAGCAAGGCTATAAATGGTTCAGATTCAGGTAACAAGACTGCACTATATATCAACAAAGTGCACATTGAACTCAAGGGAACCTAACCCATGAAAATGTTCATGTAAGTAAATACTCTCTCTACTATAGAGGAGATATCATAACTAAACAACAATTCTCCCAATGCATTACTCATATGATACGATTACTCCATGTGGCATCATTGTGCACTAGTATTCACAATGTGCAAAGGAAACACTTTTTTTTCAGTGTTATGAACTATACAAGTTTTCTGAACACAACTTTGTATCAACTACTCTATTGAATGAAATATGTAAGCAGTCCTTGTCTTAACTATCATAGATCCATCCTTACACATGAGAACTCTTGAAGACGCCTCCTTCGATAAGAGCAAATTAATATCCGATTCATCCCCGAGTACTAACCTAATAATCCGAAATGAAGGTTGTTTCCCGTAGAGTTTCGCGCAAGCCTTCCCCCTAAACTCTGTTCTCCCCTCACTTCACAAGTCGCCCTTACTCCCCTTCAATACGAAATACGAAACTCCCTACTTATTCTATGATTTGACTGAATTGATGGGAGAGTTAGTTCTACAAAATGAGCGAAACACAGCACCTTTTAGGAGTCATTTGTGACAGCGTCTGCAGTGTAAACAAAGCGGATGCCAGCACAAAGCAAGAGCATCCGCGGGATAAAAGATTTCCCCTTTTTTCATGGAATTTACACCTCTATGTCTTGGCGAGGAGATCTTACTATAGTTTTGAGATCTTTGGAATAAAACGCGTATGGAGAGACGATTTTGACCATCCGCTGGGTCAAATAAATTTCCCTTTTTCCCTGATTGTTTTACCTCAGAGTCCTGGTAATCACACATTAATTTGCTTATGAGATCTTTGGAACAAAATGTGTATGGGGAGATGATTTTACCAGCTGTGTGGGCCTCCGTCCGCTTGGAATTACTAAATTTCCCGTTTTTCATCCAAAAGGAGAGGAACTTGTGGGTCAAAGCAAAGCTACCCGCATATTTGTTCTATTTTTAACATTTTTGAGCCCTAAGCACGCATGTTCCGGTTATACACCTAGGAATGAGATATTGGATCTTCCAGTAAAGTTTTGCGAAAAAAATGACTATAGGAGATTTTTTTTCGAAGTTACAAATATTAATGTCATAAATGGCGTTTGGCCTACTTCTTGGGGACATGGAGACGCCTATATTGATTGGTGGCGATTATGTCTGTGATTGGGATATGGGTTGATCCCAGGGCAGTTTTCATCCAGAACTTTCGATAAAATCTATTGCTAATGCCAATGGCATCTCACACGCAGTCGTAAAATACAGTGCCATTATTCGTTTTTTTTATGAACTAGTCTCAAGGCCGCCTTTGATTCAGCCATATTTGCTTGGATGTGTATATCCAGTTCATAGTGCTATGGATAAACCGGATGATTACTGACGAGTATCAGGCAAATAAAAATAAAAGAAGCCCGCTCAGTTTTCTGACAAAAAGTAAAAGGAACAGGGATTCATTTCCTCAAAATATTGATGAGTCATCCCTCACACCCAGCGGACCTCTCAACCTCACTCCCCCCTGAAAATGCACATAATGAAACTCCTTTGGGGCAGCTCCTGCACCTCGATAATACCCTCAGGATATATGTGCAATTTGACACCTTTGCGTAGGAACTCCCATTTTCCTGTAACCTTAAGTCTTTCGTCAACACATGCTGAAAGAACATTTATACAACGCCATCAGCTTCTCATTCTCCTGCCTACCCCCGTCCCCCCACATACCCCCACCCCCATCGTCCCAACCGTCCCTTGCTTTTAAACCCACATTCCCCCTTTCCCTTCTCCCCCTCCCTCCATCACCCCACCCCTCCACTGCTTCTAAACTCACCCTCACCTCTCTCACCTTGTGCCACTCCTTATGTCTACACTAGAGGTATTTTCCAAATAAAAGTGTGTGAGGGGGGGGGGGTTCTATGGTGACTGGGTATGAGGCATGAGGCAAGCATCCGGAGTCAAGGATGCTGACGAGAAAAGGACAGGAGAGGTGTGGGATGAGTGAGATCGAAGGAGTAGGGAGAGGAAGGGGGGAGGGGAAGGGGGTGGAGAGCATGGGGAGGAGACGAGAGAGCCAATGACAGCGGCAGCAAAAGTATCTGCTGTTGTTTGTGTATTTACCTCGCGCTTCCTTCGGGGTGCTGCTCAAGAATGCTGATTCCACTTCTGCAACACAATGGCACTCACAGCTATTCAGTGAACTCATCTCATTAAGGATGCAACACTGGCTAGACATAGATGTAAACGCTCCCACACTTCAGTTCAGGCGTTCACTTATGTAATGAGTTTCGGCTCCTAACCTTACCGACACTTGTAACACTTTCTCTGAGTACAGTGCTTCCATGCAGTCACGGTCACTGGCCATTAGGTTGTTACAGTGCTCCACTATAAGATTGCGATGTCTGCTAATAGGACTGTTGTGTTATCTTATTTCACCTACACTCGGGGTGATATAATCACTTCCTGTAAGATGATACATCACCCTACTCTAAGAACGCAGATTTAAAGTATGTCTTATATCACCTTGTCATAAGTGCTATATTTATTGTTTCTCATTAGCGTTACTGTCTGGTAGTGCACCTCTTGTAAGAGAACTGTAACACTATACTCTTAAAATATTGGTGTCACAACACAACAATATACAGCTTTCTTGCCATCTGTACCGATTCGTACAGCTTTAACACATTCTCGTTTCAGCAGTGTTACATAACCCCTTCCTCTCTACCACTACAATAGCCCCTGAGTCTAGTCGTTACAGTCCGTTAACCTAATCGCAACATGCCTTTAACTCAGCTATAACACTCCATAGAACTCCATAGAACTACTTCAGTATCCCCTATACCACGTGTGTATTATATTTAAAACATTCCCTTATTCAGCTGAAATCTTTTCCAGTTATGGGATTTAATGACAATATCTTAGCCGTGACTTTAGTATATCCGCACTTGTACAATGACCACCACAATTCTAACACGATATTTAATTATATCATTTCAACCCGTAAAAAATGATCGTCATGCAATAATCCGAACTATTTCACGTCTTGTAACTACGCTATGTCTTAAAACTGTAATACGACTGTGACATTATAAAATAACAATGTAATGAACTTCTAAAAAAAAGAATGGCTTTTATCATATTATAACTATAGCTATTTAACGACTTACAATAGTGCAACGGCCATTTTACGAACCATGCACAAAGCAATTGTAAAAAAAAACACCCTTCCCCCCAAAAAAAAAGACATTTCACACTATAGAAGAAAAAAAACACAAAATCACCACGTAAGATACAGCGCTCGTGATCCTGTATCCGTATCTGTTTTCATGACTGCGGTACCTGGCGAGAGCTGCTTCCATGGTAACCTCCCTAGATCACTTCGCTTCTCTCTTTGCTACTGTTTTAATATCCCCCCCCCTCACCCTCATCTCATACAACCCCCACCTCTCCTGATGTTTCATTAACTTCAAGGTTTTGTTTTCGGAATATCCTCCTTTATGTTATGAAATTTGTCATGTTTATCGTTGTTTACGAAGAAAACACCTTAGGAGCATACTGTTTCAGACATTTTCCTTTTATCTTTATTTTTCTTTCTTTTTTTTCTTCTTTTTTTTGTGTGTATGGAAGGGGGTGTTTACATGTCTGATTCCTCATGTCGGTTTTCAAATGTCATTTTACTGGTTAGCGCCATTTTCTTTTCCTTCCTCAAATCCTCCTCTCCTTCTTTCTCCCTCATCCTCGCTCACCCTCATGTGTGCCTCTGTCCTTCTCTCCCCTCACTACCCTCTCCTTTGCGTTCTCTTCCCGTCCTGTTTACATCCTCGACCTTTCTGGCTTCCTTCCTTGTCTACTCTTCCTCCTCTCCCTCACCCTGTTATTCCCCTCCCTTTTCCATACTCTCTCTCTCTCTCTTACTCCTCCCTTCTCTCTCTCCCTACTCTACACTTCTCTCTCACATTCTCTCTCTCTCTTTCTCTCTTCTCTCTCTCTATCCCCCCCCTCTCTCTCTCGCTTTGCCTCTCTCGCTCTCGCTCTCGCTCTGTCTCTGTCTCTGCCTCAGACTCTCTCTTTCTCTCCTTCTTACTCCCTCCTTCTCTCTCTCTATCTTTCACTCCTTCTCTCCTCTCTCTCTGTTACCCCCCCTCC
>NW_028234411.1:21449519-21469519 GCF_977035675.1 Penaeus japonicus
ACTGACGAACACTCGTATACCACAGAAGATAGATTGATTTCATTTAAAGATTGGTATAACGCGCTTATTGTACAGGCATATAAAATAAGTGTTTTTGAAATGCTTACTTAAGACATAAGAAAGGGCGACAGACATAAAAAAGACACAACGCAGATAAACTATCGTTCCATTTTGTTATTTGAGTTGCGGTTACGTCTATTCAGTATGAGAATAGCCATGATTTTTCAGAATTTATGTTTAAAGTATATTAAGAACTTATATACTGCTAATTAATCTTAGTTTTTAATTTTCATGTATTAATTGTTTCATTGTTCTCATAAGCTTCATTTCATTAAACACTGTGGTATTCGTCTAAGAGACTGGAGTTATTTCATAAGAATTAAAGTTTTTCATAATTCATAATTCTTACTATTTATTCAATCCTAACCACTGCTACCATGAAGGATAATATCGCTATGCTAATTGTTATCATTGTTTCCTCTGCATTTTTTTTTTCTCTTTCACTTAACCTCTTGGATGACCTTCCCCATCTGGCTCTCCTCTCCTGCAGGCCAGTGCAAGTGCCGGAAGGTTAAGGTGAAGGGCCATAAATGCTTCCGCGGTTACTACGGGCGGACCGACGTCGTAGAGCAACTCAAGCGGGATGAGATCGCCAGACTCGAGCAGGAGGCGCTGACAAAGGCCATGAGTCTGACGAAGGGCTTGGCCTTGATGACGCCGCCACCGGGGCCCCGTCAGCTCCCCTCGACGGTCACGAAAGGCGAGGGGGCCCTCGAGTCGCTCTTCAGACAGATGAGCGGCAAGAACAAGAACCTTCCGAAGGTGAAGGTCCAGTCGCCGTTCTCCTCCTCCTCCTCGACCCGGAAGACCCTCTCGAGGGTGAAGCGGTTCTCGATGTCTAGCCAGAGGAGCCGGAACCAGCAGGCGAGCATCGACTTTCTGAGAGCGTTGGCGGACGATCAGTTCCACCTCGAAGACGATGGCGCGGGTTTCCAAGACGGCCGAGCGGACGCGTGGCACGACGACCTTGAAATTGACCAAGTAGACAACTCGTTGGATAAGCAAGACGATATGCGCGATCGACAAGTTATGTTAACTAGCCAGCTTGTTGACATGGCGAATGGGCGGCAAGGTGGTCTGGAGAATGACCAGCAAGATGATATGTTAAGTAGCCGCCTTATTGACATGTCAAATGGGCGGCAAGCTGATCTGCAGAATGGTCAGCAAATTGATATGTTAAGTAGCCAGCTTATTGACATGACAAATGGGCGGAGAGGTGGTCTGCAGGATAGCCAACAAGTTGATATGTTAAGTAGCCAGCTTATTGACATGACAAATGGCCGGCAAGGTGGTCTGCAGAATGGCCAACAAATTGACATTTCAAATGGGCGGAAAGGTGGTCTGCAGAATGGCCAGCAAGATATGTTAAGTAGCCAGCTTCTTGATATGGCAAATGGGCGGAGAAGTAGCCTGCAGGATAGCCAACAAGTTGATATGTTAAGTAGCCAGCTTATTGACATGACAAATGGGCGGAAAGGTGGTCTGCAGAATGGCCAGCAAGATGATATGTTAAGTAGCCAGCTTCTTGACATGACAAATGGGCGGAAAGGTGGTCTGCAGAATGGCCAGCAAATTGATATGTTAAGTAGCCAGCTTCTTGACATGGCAAATGGGCGGAGAGGTGGTCTACAGGATGGCCAGCAAGATGATATGTTAAGTAGCCAGCTTCTTGATATGGCAAATGGGCGGAGAAGTGGCCTGCAGGATGGCCAGCAAGATGATGTGTTAAGTAGCCAGCTTCTTGACATGGCAAATGGGCGGAGAAGTGGCCTGCAGGATGGCCAGCAAGATGATATGTTAAGTAGCCAGCTTCTTGACATGGCAAATGGGCGGAGAAGTGGCCTGCAGGATGGTCAGCAAGTTGAGCTATCAAGGAACCAGCAAAATGGTCGACAGGCTGATATGTTAAATGGCGGTCATTTCGATTTGGTAAATGATCGGCAAAGTGATCACTCAAATGACTGTCAAGTTGATCTAGCAAATGGCCAGCAATATGAGATGTTAGATAACTGGCAAGGAAGTCGGCAAGAGGGCCAGCGAGACATCCAACAAAGCAAGCGTAAAGAAACCCCCTCAAACGAGCAGCAAGACGACCTTCTGGCTCACCTGCTATCCGCCCAGTCACAAGTCCGGCAAACAGATAGTTCTATGGTTTTGAGTAACATGCTACCCAAGAAACCTGCGCGGAAGAAGAGCATCCTTCAGGAGACGTTGGCTATGCTGAACAAACTCTCGAAGTGCGTGTCCTCACCCCTAGAATCATTATCCTCGACGGAGAAAACGCCAACCGAGCCGTGCGCAGCGGGAACACACCCTATTCCTGCCAAGTCTAAGCCTAAGCCACTGCGCGATCGAACGCAAGCGAAGCGCGCCAGAAGGAATTTCAACTTGACACTTTTGCAAGATTATAAGGATTCGCACATCGAGAGCCCGAATAATGAAGTCGACGAGGAAGAAATCGTGCAGTGTCAGCCAGATGTTTACACTTACATGAGCGGCGCCGAATACATGATCACCCGCTCTGAAACGGGCCATTTCTGGTGGATAGGTGAGTCTTTCTTCATTGTCTGTGGATGCTTTAGTAAAACAAATGTTTACACACAACGCGCATAAATGTATTGTCTTAAAAAAAAACCAAGAGACTTGCGTATAATTTCTGTTACTAAGTGCTAATGTATAAAATGGAAATTACCGAATGATCTATACCAAATACCTGCTGATAAACCCTCTTCCCAGACTTTGTCTGCTTACCTGTGCTTTAGATAATACACCCTGTAGTTACCAATACTGCAGCATTATATACCTTTCCCTCCTATCTTGGTATCTCTCATAAATAAGTCTCTTGTTGCGACTAGCATCACAGAATTAAGTGGTATGTTCTTATAACGCAAGACGCCATTTCTTTACCAGAGAGTCCAGCACTTTCTTGTGGACTGCGTAGTAATAACGGCTAATTTTTAAACCAGATTTCTCTACTAGGTTAATATTACTAAAGTAGGGACTATGTACTTATTATGATATATAACAGATTCTGTAGTCCCATTTATGGCAGATAACGACCTTAGTACATAATCCTTCACATTTATAAAACTCGTTACAACCTTGTCTTCGCGACATGATAATCCAAGGCACTCTCATGATCTTTATTAAGCTCGTAAAACTCACTGATAGATACCACTGAGAATAACTAATCAATGATGTAAAATTTTTACACATATTCAAGGAAAAACTCATGTTGAACGTGAACATAATATTGTCTTGTCTCGCCCGAAACAGAATGTAAGTGAAATCTGGGAATGCTGTTTTCACATTCAACATGTGTTCTGTGCCAAATGGTTCATGGCGTGAAGTAATGGTAACATTATTGTTGATCTGGAATGGATACAGATTTTACAATTCATCTGGAGTATATTTTAATGGCTCTTTATGCTAAGATCCTTAGTTTTCCCATTTAAAAAAAAATCTTTTTCACTACATTATCTAACTATTTGAAGGATATGAAATGCTGTTGAGATTTCTAAGCTTAACCAAGCTTATTTTTTATTGGGCTTGCAAAGCGGTGTTTTATTTTTCATATTTTTGATTTTGTCCCAGGCTTGGTTTACACGCTACGTATCTGTAGTAAGATACGTTTCTTTCTAAATTAGAGTTTCGTTCGCCATGTATTTTTTTTTTTCTTGAACGGTTATTGTTTATGTAGGCCTATTCACAACTTCCCTAACTTGAAGAAGACACGCCTTTCAAAATGAAAGAGGACTTACCAGCATTTTATATTTTGATCAATCGGAAGTTAAATCTATTTTACTACTCTAAAATCTTCGAAATGTTTTCAAGTTTTGGTGGCCAGTAGTAAGAGGACACGTCGGTAAACAGGGGTGTGAAATTTCCAAGTTTGAGGTATTTCAAGATTTTTTTTTTTTTTTGTATTAGTTATCTTGATCTTTATAGAGTGTTTAAAGTGACATTTCCTCAATGCCATAATCTCGAAAACAAGACAAGAAGGAAATCAAGAATTATTTTCCCAGTCTACTTTTCAAATTAGTGACCAACCGTTTTCTTTATTACGCGCGCATTTTAAATCATAATGAACTATGTCAGTACGTGGCAATATTTTGTTTGTGCACGTGTGTGTGTGTGTGTGTGTGTGTGTGTGTGTATGTGTGTGCGTGTGCGTGTGTGATGTTTAGCTACGTCCCTTGAATGAGGTAGAGGTTTGCTTTAATGCCATCCACGTGTCATATGCTGCAAGGTGTGTCAGGTTAGAGTCAGTAGGTTCGGTGCGAGGCAACGCGCTGTGACGGGACAGTTGGTCAGCTGGGCATGCTAGGTGGGAGTCAGAAAAGTTGCAGATGATGGGAAGGGTTGAATCTTAATAGATCAAACCAAGCTTAAAGATAGTCAAGAAAATCCGTAAAAACGAAAACATATTTAAATAACAGGATTCAAAGTACAATTCACGAACTCGTATATTTTAATAAGTATCCTACTCCTTTTATATGAACTAAAATTCGAATTAGTACATCTGGTAATATCAATAATGAATCCCCACACTACCTCAAAGCTACGATATTTTTTGCATGTATCTTTATTAATTAATGCAATTACTATAAAGTGAATTGTCTAAAATCCACTGAAATCCCCGTGTCTGCATAAGAATATTTGGCATGATATTGTAAATGATGACACTCACCACTTTAAAGTCCCTAGTCTACTCATTAACAAACTCACAGAGTCTTAATCAAGCGAATATTTCGGACACCTGACGTTCACCCCTTCGTAACCTTGGTCAAACATGTTCATTGACGACAAACTCTTAAGTGTCATCGCATGCATTTCCTCAAACACGAGCTTTCCATACAACCATACAACAAAATGAAGTCCGAGTTTATAAGACTCAATGAGTAGTTACATTTGAAATATTTTGCTTCAGAGTCAAGGCCAGGGGTCGGCAACATACCGGATCCAGCCTGCGCTCTGTGGTAAGATGACTGCAAGGCCGTCATCATCTAACCGCACCCAGCTGGTCGCCTGGTGTTGGTAGTCTTTCGATTGGCATACTATGTCCCGTCTTTCTAATTGGTATCAGTGGCGTGACTAGGAGTTTATTTATTCATTTATTATTATTATTTTCATTTTTTTTTGGGGGGGGAAGCTGATTATGGGGGAGGTAGCACTGGTCCAGCAGCGCAGAGAGCTCATACAGCTACCCCCCCCCCCCAACCCTCACCCCTTCCCGAGAATAAAATGAAAACGTGACCAGGTTAAAATGGGGAGCACCGCACTGCAGGCCCGCCACTAATTGGTATATGCATTGCCATATCATTAATCTAGAGAAACATTATTCCTAATCTACCATGCTTTTTTGGCCGCATCGTTGTGAAATAAGACGTGAGCTACCACCGGTTTAGACAAGGTCTGTCTGGTCCCAAGCGAGGCAAGGTTACTGCTCCCTAGTGGCGAGGGGCAGCACCCGTGCGGACAAGCAGTGTTACCAAAAAGCAGGTACATGTAACCACGGTCAACCCATCGAAATGTTAAGGCTCTCACTCCTGACGTCATAGATGCTTGTCTCTACACGGGCACTGCTGGTGGTGAGGACAGGGCCTTAGGGTTCATGTGTTATACTCGCGCCTTTGTCGGACAGAATTTCATACTAATCATAATTTTACATCTTTATCCAGCACGGAACCCCTTTGTTGTTTGGCTTCGTCTTTCATCTACTACCTACTGCCATTACTATCGCAGTGACCCACTACCGGGGTCGCTATCCGTACTCTGAAGAGTCCACTGGTCTTGAGGAACATATATAATCTAACGAAGGTTTTGTTCATCAACAGGAATAGGAGACGATTTGTTCGCAGTCAGTGATGAGGGAGGACCGTGCCTTGACCAGCTACCTGCACACACCAAGTGGATGACAGCAATAGATAACAAGAAGGTTAAGAGAAACGCAAACGTGACCGTGCAATGTGTTGACTGGGATCCATCGTACTTCATTTAGTTTTTTTTCTCATTTAATTTTTCTTTCCATTTCTTTATCTTTTCCTAGTCTATCTTTTGGTACTGTTGACGAGATTAGTTCTTGGTTATGCAGTAAATTCCATATGAAAGGGTCATGGTACAATGAGACAAAGATGACATTGTTCACTGTAATATCTAAATTCTGACTCTCGAGAGAATTGATTTTCCACTTACGAATGGGTAGAGGAAAGTGGATGGGTCGCAGCATTTACACTTCAACTTACACTTCAACGAAACTGAACCGTTTTCGCGAACCCGAAGCTTCGAACTGATTATCACTAGAATTACCCTTTTAATGCCATTTAAAATGCTTTTGGATATTCTTCAGAGAACTAAAAAGTAATTTAAAAGGGCATACTACACGAAGCACCGGAATTTGCATTATCAAGATGGGAAATGGATTTTTTAAAGATGTTTTATCACAGCTAATAGGTATGTTCGATTATTGATGTTAAAGAATGCGGAGAATGTGTATACTTCTGGATACTTGTGCTTAGTGTTTTACGGAGTGTACAGTATAAAGTAAGTTTTAAGTTTTATATTTCACAAGCCGAGTTAAAAAATAAAAAATAAAAAATACTGCACTTCAGCGTTAAGAATGTAATGCTTCCTGATGGACGCCAGACGTGCATATGATTTCCAAGTCTAGATTATGTATTATATAACAGCCGAATGCGAGTACGAATGTATGGGACCAATAATTTATTTTTGTATGTGGCATATGTTATGCCATGTAGTTGCGTGTTATTCTGATGAAAAATGATTAAATGTTTCCAAGGTTTTCTAATCTTAATAGTGTTAAAAAATTACATCAGTTCTTTTCTGTGTTTTATAACTGCACATAAAAGTTTGTTATATGTTAGGCTTAGAGAGTAAGATATATACTGTTCAAAGTGTTCAAAGGATTTACCCCACAAAACTGTAAATTCATTTGATAAGGCTGTATAATGCCTACTTGGACATCTACAAGAAGTCCTGTGGTCTGGAATGGGCTGTCTTTTGTGAAGTTACATCTTTATTAAAAAAAAAAGATGTATTAAAAAAAAAAGATGTAACTGGTCACAACTTACAGCGCGCCATAGCTTAATATGTTCCACACAATGAGAATGTTTGTTTTTGTAAATATCGTACTTGGATGGTGATTTCTGATACAGAAGTGTAAAAAAAAATTGTATATAGACTCCCTTCTACGTATCTGAATTAGTAATAGTATCAATATGTTTGAATCTAATGACAAGTATTTTAATTGTGTTCATGTAAAAGTAATAGATGTATGCCAGAGGTTTTTGGAGAAACTAATCAGTGAACATGTATAATGATGTCCAAAATATGTTCACTAGTTATTTTTGGTCCACTTTTAAAATTATAAAACTTTTTGTTTTCTGAAGTTTCTTTTTTTTTGCAGAGCAAGGATTAGATTGTCAAAATTTAAAATTATTCAAAAGATCATTAAAACTATATCATTAATATTGATCAGTTTCATTAGAGAACAATCACTATTTCTCTCCATTCATTCCAAAAATAATTGTAATGAAAAATGATGTAAATGAGGCCAATAACGATAACAATAGAGTAAATCAAGGTGTGGTATGTTTGAAAATAAATCTGGAAGTTGAGATGTGTACCAATATATTCTAGTTAAAGCTGCCACACTCTTTTTAAGCTGATATGAGCAAGATTGCATTATATACATACATACAGAAATACTGGAAGAAGACTTGTCACCTCGTTAACTCTTTAACAATCTCAAGTGGAGGTTAACCTGGGGATGGTCATCTTTCACAGACAAAATAAAAAGTGACAAAAAGCATGATGTTACCTGACATTTTAACTTGGTGTGTTCTTTGGGATTACATAACGAATATTATATAATACTACAAATTACTGCATGTGCTAGTCATCTTTATAAGAATTTTGCCTTTGGATACTCAAAGGGCCACTGGTTTTATCTTAAAAACATTTTTAAGCTGTCTGATTTAATCCTAAAGATAAAACATTGTTCATAGTGTCCCTCTTTTGCAGAAATATATTGTGTGTGATTGAGTCTTATTAAACTCCAATATCTCTTCATATTGCATGCTCTCTATTGTGTATTACAAAAGAAAAAAATCTACATGTAAATAAAAAATATATTATAGTATTATAAAATATTCTGCGAAAATAAATAAGCAGAAATAATTATGTGTATGAGAATTACCCTATATACTAGAAAAAACCATGAGTGCAATTGGGACCAAAATTAGTTAATTGTAGAAAAGGTATTAAAATGACAAACATCTTACAATGATACATGAGCATGAATTTAGATATATTTTTTTCCCCCAGCCAGTCAGTCTTTGGTTGTAAAATCCTACTAATTACCAACAAAAACAATAATGATAAAAAACAAAAAAAAAACTGTTTAAGCTGGGAAGATTTCTGCTATCGTATAAAATAACATATCAACCTTCTCTTACTGCATGAACATACATTTCCAGAATGAGAGTCATCTGATAAAATGTTATGATAACCTTTATCATTGCCTAATGCTTCCTCACTTAAATTTCAAGATAAAAATCACATGGAAATTGTGAAAAAGACATTCACTTTCACTTATATTCTCGAACCTGGAATGCCATTCTAATAAATACAAAAATATATACAGATCCGACCAGGCATTTCAGAATATGCGCAGAAATATTGGAAATGAAACGAAAGCCAAACCACAGCATATTAGAGGTGGCTATTTTGGTACCACATGGCCACACAGAGAGGTCAAGTGGAAAATATTGAAGGTCAAGTGGAAGATCAAGGTCAAGAAAATGAAGATCCCAGAGTTCAAGAAAGTCTGAAAGATGAAGATAAAGTAGGAGGTGAAAAAGATTAAGCGGAAGGTCCAACGGGAGATCATGCCGATTTCTCGTCCCTCTCTTCCTTCAGGTTGCATGAGAGGTCGCACCAGTCGGGCACTCTGTCATTCACCAAGAACTGGTCGCGGGGCAGCGTGCGCAGGGCCACTGCCTCTGTCCCTCCAAGGATGGCACCTGAGGAGCAAAACAGAAAATTAGCTGAATTGTCTGAAGAAAAAAAAAGATATAGAAACTTTTATTTGTAACATTACTACTGGATTAGAATATAAAACCAGTTTTGATGATCATTATAAAAAGAGAGGAAGAGAAAATAAAGTAATTACACAAGCACACACACATAGGAATACTGACCCATTCACTTATTTCCTTTCTCTCAATTTTCATAAAACAAGGATTTTAGAGTTAATGCTTTCTGGCATTTTGAGTTACAAACTCAGTTACTTATCCATTTCTACACTGACTCACTTTTCCTATCACACTAAGCCAAAATCGCTCTAACTCAGTCATCCACCCTATTACAGTCTTACCTCCCAGCCAGGCCACATAATTAGCCTTGGCAGGTGGATTGTGAATCTTGAAAGAGTCAATCTTCACCACTTTGCTGTATGCCTCGGAGGCGGCTAGAGTGCGCACTTCGGCTAGAAGGCGGTGTCTGAGGCCTAAAGTGCTGGCAGTGCCTCCAATGATGACCAGGTTCTCTGCAAGCACTCGGCGGGTATCGATTGGACACTGACGGAAGGAAAAGATTAAGAGAATAAATTGGGTATAAGCATCCACATACAGGATATAATCTTTTTCTTTGATTGCTTACTACTGAGATGCTGTGTTTTTCCTTCAACTTGAACTATCATTTTTGATCACTTTTAAGCAGTCACATACAAGCCAAATCCAAATTTACACCAAAAACAAAAAAGACACTTTCCACGGACTAACATAAGGCTACTCCCTCCAACAACCCCACACATACCTTCTGTAAAGAATCCAGAATAATCGTTGCCAGACTAAGTGCATCACGATCTTGCTCAAAGAGAACCTCAGTAGCCAGCTCCCTCACTGTGCCCGGGATGGTGAGGTTGCGACTGCCAGACACGGGGTACAGCACAGCAGGCGGAGGGGGAGGGGGCTCGACTGATCGGTCGTACTTGTTGCTCTGCAGCTTTGAGCTACGTTCCAGTGTTGAGACGAAGCAAGTCTGAACTATTGAGAAAAAAAAAAAAAAAAAGCTTTATAGATGAAAAATACTATGAATATTCTAAATATTAAATACAGGATACAAGGAAGGAAGAGGGAGAGGGAGAAGGGGAGGGGGAGAGGGGGAGAGAGGAAAAGAAAGAGAGTGAGAAAGAGAAAGAGAGAAAAAAAGAGAGAAAGATAGAGAGAGAGAGAGAGAGAGAGAGAGAGAGAGAGAGAGAGAGAGAAAGAGAGAAAGAGAGAAAGAGAGAAAGAGAGAGAAGAGAGAGAAGAGAGAGAGAGAGAGAGAGAGAGAGAGAGAGAGAGAGAGAGAGAGAGAGAGAGAGAGAGAGAGAGAGAGAGAGAGAGAGAAAGAGAGAGAAAGAGAGAGAAAGAGAGAGAAAGAGAGAGAAAGAGAGAGAAAGAGAGAAAGAGAGAGAGAAAGAGAGAGAGAAAGAGAGAGAGAAAGAGAGAGAGAAAGAGAGAGAGAAAGAAAGAGAGAAAGAAAAAGGGAAAGAAAAGAGAGAGAAAGAGAGAGAGAATCATGACCCAGCAAGTGTAGAGTTAACATACCTTTTATATCCTCTAAGACTTTTTCCGGGAGAGTTTCCACTACTGAAGAGAGCCTCTGTTCCTTCCCATCCTCTCCCACTGACAATCCGCGATCTAGCAACAACTCGCTTAAAGAACTGAAATTTGAGAAAAATAAAATTATGGGGTCACAATTTTAAGAAAAAAGAAAAGAAAAGAGAAGAAAAAGAAAGAAAAAAAAATCTTAAATCAATGAAATACCATATCTAAGGGGATAAAAAGTTGCAAACAATATCAATTTATAAATATTCTATACATTCCTTCTTTGTATCTACTCATTTTTCTCAATTTATAATATAGCTATTTTTAAAACTTTCAATGGAAAATTATCAATCATAACAATTATATTTTCAATCTAGAATATAGCTAAATTTAAAACTTGCAATAAAAATTTATCAATCATAACAGTTGTATTTTCAATATAAAAATACAACAAAAAATGCCCAAGTAATTATAGTTTCATTAGTAAAAACCTCTGGAACACGCATCACAGTACACAAAAGCACCAACACAAAAAATTAAAAGACTCATCAAGACTTTTCTCAGTGAATGTACCGTACCTTCAAGTCTTAAAATAAAAATATAAGAAAAAGAAGAAGAAGAAGAAAAAGAAGACAAAACAGTATCATTATCAAACTTTTAAAGAATTACCTATGAATTGCTTTGCCTCCCAATGATAGAGCTTCCCAGGCCGACAGAATTGGGACACCCTCAAACACGGGTATGAGCGTGGCCTCTTGATAGCCTATGTCCATCACCATGCCAGTGCTGATTCCCAGGGTCATTAATGCTACCAGGTGGGATGGGGCAAACACTACTGATAAGACCTGGAATGGTAATGATGATAATGATAATAATAATGATAATGATAAAGGTAATGATATTAATAAAGATAATATTACTAATGATGGTGGTGATGATGATGACACTACTAAAAAAAGGATTATGATAATAGAAACAATAATAGCAATAATAATAATGCTAGAAATCTGAAAAAGTGAAAGTAAATGCAATCTGGAAAGCATAAAACTAAGCATCTTAAATATGTGAAAGAGCTGCAAACTATTTCTTTCCAACAAACTAAGCAGTGATAATAAAAGAGGTTAAAATTCAACAATCAACTAGAGTCTGAACTTCGAGGTAAATCATAATAAAGTATTAGTAGTATGATCGGTATGCCATTATCCTTCCTAATAAACATAAAACATACAAAAGAAGAGAAAAGAAAAGAAAAGAAAAGAAAAAAATGTTATTGCCACATTCAATAAAAGAAGAATAAAGTTAAAAATACCAGTAAGAAAGAAGTAGTTTTCACCATAATTCACAGAATGAAAAATCCAACCAACCAGCATGGAATTGAAAGCAAAAGGACTACCTCATAGTGTCTGAAGAGAACTTTGGCTAAGATGTTTCGCGTATTGGAGGGGGTCAAGAGGTTCTCGACGACTACGACCCTTCTGTCCTTGGGATTCACAAGCAAGTGCCTGTTCAGGGGAATTTAGAGGTGTAAATATAGCACTGGCTTTTTAAGACAATACATATAATATTAATGCGATATACATTTCTTACATACCTGTGGATAAACAAATTATCAATTTTCCATAATCCTAAAAATGGTAATTTTTGTTCTCAGTCAACAACTTCCACCCTGGGTAAATTTCTTCTTTGTAGCTTGAAGAGTAAGAAGGTACAATTTTCTACACCAGAAAGTGTGTTGATAATACCACTAGATGAAAAGACAAAGTTCAAGATAAGTACTGAAAGTGTGGGGTGGGTAGGAGTGGTCTGATGGGCTAGGCTGGACAACCTACTCTATCAATAATACTCAGATTTTAGGGGTTAAGAATAAATATCTATGGATTTAAACAGGATATTGAACAAGATAACACAGACAGGAAACATATCAGTAAAATAAATAAATAATTAAATATTTTTGCCCTTTATAGTAAAAAGGCTTTCTAATGTCAGGTTCATCTTCAAAAACTAAAAGCCAATTCACTCTGAACAAAGCCCAAGTAAATAAACAAATTTAAATTCAAGACCTAATTACTTGGCTCGCATCACTTAAATTCTATTCCATAATCCAATATCTCTTATGCTTACTGAAAATCCTTTGGTGTAGTAAGTAGTCAGGAAACTAACATCTCTAGAACCATGCCAAAATAACATCACTCACTTGAAATAGAGTTTGTGAATGAAGTCAACCATGCGATGACGAAGTTCCTCTTTATCCTGGGTGTCGAATACGGGTACGAGGTCACCTGTCTCCCTACACTTGACCTCAGATCTCAAGATGACCCTAGGTCCATTCTCTCCAGCAAAGCCAGCTCTGAAAGGGTCAAATGATAATATAGGATACAGGCTTGCATATACATTTACATGTATACACACAGACACACACACACACATAAAATACTATTGATAAAGATGCTGCATTCCAGACACAAGGGTTACTCCTGCCAAGCGGCCTGGCAATATGAGGGCCTTAAAGACAAGTAGCTTGGTCCTTTAGCACAGGTACCTGCATCACCAAATACCCTTGTCAAGCAAGTTCTTGGCTCCTGCTGCCAGGCCAATTGATCTCTTGACTACCTGGTCTGAACGAACATCTTGTCTGGTATTCTGAGCAGTGTAAAGCCATGATGATTGCCGCAGTCCAACCAATCCCCTTTCCCCTCCCAGAGAGGGAAGACCACACCCCATACCAGGTCTGAAGGTATGATACTGGACAGTATGCAATCCACAAACCATGGGTTTGCCACCAGACTTCAGCAGTTCAGCTGGGAGGTAGCAAATATCCACTGACACTCTTAAGTTTGAAGATCAACTCCCTAACTTGTTAGGTTAAAAAGAGGATCAGGCACCAGGATAACAACACCACCCATGTTCATGCTAACCATCGGTGGTTCAACCTGGAACAGTTACTCAAAATACACATCCCAATTACAAATTACTTTGATTCCACCACATACTACAGATTGACATAATTGCTTAGGAAATCAGATGTTGCAAATTTGGCTTTGATCTAGTGCTAGAAGTACTATGCATTGCAAATTTCCAAAAGCAGTTCCTTGCCAAAAGGCCTTGAGGAGCTGTGTCTTGATCAAACGGGAAAATTGCTCTTGGAAAGGGTTGGTTTTCGGGAGCTATGCCAACCTACTCCCATTATTCCTTCAAAGCCTCCCTAAAGCATCCTTGGAAATACAGCCCAAAAAGTCGGCTGGGACGACGGGAGCCTGTGTCTCAAAACCATCCCAAAAACATCATGAATTTCCATGCATGACTGGCATGACAAAAAGGATATTATGCTAATAAAAATATTATCAATTGATATATCTTTTGCAGCACTATCACATCTTAGATACTTATGGTAGACTTCTAATGACAAAATTCCAAATATAAAATTTACTTAAAATTTACTCTCGATTTCCAGCAAAACCTAACACGAAACATCCACTTACTTAGTATAAGCCGTCCCAAAATCGAACACAACCGTAGTGTTCTTCTCATTGATCAGTCCAATCCCACTCAGACCTTCGTAGAGCGGCATTTCGGCGTCAGAAATCCAGAAATCTGGGATAAATATCGGTCTCTTTCAGTCACTCTGGATCCCTAATGTTGACACTCGGCCCGTCCCTCATCTCACGGGCGTATTTGGATGGGAAAGGGAGACTTCAGGTGCGTCATCATACGGAGTTCTGATTGGACACAAATATTATTGTTTTGTAAAGCTTCTTTCTGATTGGTTCTTTGGGGCTGCGGGGGATACTTTCCTCATATTGTTCGAATGCGTGTGAATATCTGTGGATGGTCTCATCGTTCGGTATTTAAATACTGGTAATTGATAGTTTTCAACGTTAATTCACATTATTGACTTCAATGAAGGGTCTGATAATATTATTCCATGTAAAAGATCTCATCACTGATCACATACATTAACGTTTTCACATCTAGATATTAATAAACCCAAGCCATTATCGATCCTCGCCCACGGACTGAGACAGAAGCTTCAACCGAGGAACGACCATCGAGGCAAAAAATCCAAAATTCGTGTCCTCCTCACACTCCCAACGCCCGGTAAGCATACCCTCCTGCAACGCAAAATCCCAGTCCTTCGCCAGAGCCAAGCAAACGGCAAGTTCCTCCCCGCTTCTCCTCAGAAAAAAACAAAATAACTCCGCGTTTGCCGCCATTGGTCCCGCATTCCCTCCTCGCGTCCACCAGGCTCGTGTCTAGACTCGGTGGGTTTTCGGCCGTTTTTCTCTCTTTTATCCCTTTTACTCGTCCTCGTTGCTTTTTCAGGTGGTTGCGGAAAGTAGGGAGTCTCATTTGAGTGCATGTTCGTGGGTGATTTAGGTGTAATTGCTGAGAAAATACATTAGCGGCGTTAAGTTTCCTTGGTGGGTATAGGCGGCGAGTGAGTGTCTGTCTGGGCGGGTTTTGCTGCACGTGTTTCAAAATCGCTTTTTTAACGTCGTTTCTAAGTCGTTTCCGCACGAGTCTTCCAAGGTACAGAGCCGACGTGGTTCCGGACTAAGCCGCGGCACCACAGGAGGAAGGTGTCATGGCCGCTTTTATTTGCATTTAAACGTTTTGAAAATTGATTTGTTTGCATGCTGCTCATGCATCGGGATCTCTGAGTCCTCATGGAAGGGGAGACCTCATATGTTTAATAATTTCCCGGGCTGCTTTTATTTTTTACGTGTATCGTATTTTTTGTAATTTTTTTTTTACATGATCTGAGCTAGTTTTATTACTATTGGGTTATAGATAGTGTTTTTATTTAATTATTTTATATGCTTTTATATTAAAATATATTAAAATTTGCAAAATTCTTTTTTTTTTTTTTTTTTACGTTGTACTCCAAGGCTTATCATTTTTCTACAACATGCTCGGTCGCGTGGGAGGGAAGGGGGTAGGATTGGGGGTCCAAGACCTGCTATGTCGTACACCGAGGCCAAAGAAAAATTTAGCGTGAAAGGGAAAAATGTTAAAATTAAGTGATTTTGATCACTCGTGTGTATGGCCTCCACTTAATTTGTTCCAAATAATAATAACGAAAGCATGAAATAAATGTACAAACATTGGAAAGTTCTGATGGTACATGTGGAAGCTGGAAAGCGACTTCTGGGATGTACATGTGGGAGTAGGGATGGATGATGCTGCACAGAGATGTGTGGGAAAAATGAGCCACACTATGCTATGTTGGTGATTCAGTTAAAGAAATAATTTCAGAATTAAAGACATTATTTTCTCGTATTTATGGTTGGGAATTAGTTGTTTGAGATGAGGGGTGTTCGGATTAGAGGTCCTTGTATTGGAAAAAGTGTTTTTTTCTCTTATGAGTAAACATTTAGAAGGTTGAGTTTGTGATTGGTACATAAGATTTAGAAAATTATCATTTGTGAATCTGTCTGTCCACGATGGAGCCAAATTTTACATTTTAGGTGTAAAGCAAATGTTTAGGAACAGCACCAGTGGTTTATCCAGAATAAGGCAGATAGCCTGTTCAGCTCTTTAGTAAGAGTTTTGATGTTATCCTTTTGCGGAAAAAACAAACAAGAAAAAAACATATTATCTTCAAATTTTTTTTTTTTTGTCATAATATGTCATATCATAGGTATAGAAAATAATAAGGGACAGATTACCCACCCCAGACTGTACATCTTAAGGTGTGTGAATGATCACAAAAGGGTTAAATCAGTTCATGACAAGTGAGAAATGTGAAAAATACCGAGGGATTTCTTTTATACAAGTCTTTGTAAGAGAGATTATGAACAGTTATTACTTTTAGTTATAAACTTGTAGATTAGCACTAGTTTTAATTTTGGTAATTAGTGATACTGAAAGAAAGAAAGCTTATTTGACCAATTGTTCTAAACATCACTCAGTATATGGCACTATAGTAATCACAACCCCTTTTCCTTCAGTACCAAAATGCCTAAGGACAAGGAACTGAAGCACAAATCCAAGAAGCTCAAGAGCGAGGAGTCATCGAAGCGCAAGGCTGACTCAGACGATGATGATACAAGTGATACATCGGTGGAGGTGAGCCTATAGCTGTGTTACATAATGTTGTGTTTTATTGTCTCTCCCAAGATCACAGTGCAATTTTTTTTGTGCATTTCTCTTTGAAAAAGTGTTTGGCAAGGAGTAGTAAGTGATATCAGGTATATTTTTGTGCTAGAAAAAATATAAATGAGAGTAGATAATTTGAGGTGTGATGATGACATGTTCCAGTTCAACCTTCATCAGAATTATGTAATTCTGATGAAAATGAGATAAAAATGCATCCATTACTTCTCTTGTATATGTTTATTTTTCTCTTTTTTTTTGCATGTTTCTCCAGTCTGTACACAATTTGAATGAAGGTTCAGGTGCCTGGCCATTGGAAGAATGGCCTAGGCAGAATTCCTATTTATTTGCAATCAGATACTTGCGACAAGCAATATATAAAATTGCATATACTCTCCTTCCCTCAGTGGACCCCAAGCTATAGTTACTCTTAACCCTATGACGACGGTGCGTCACACCCGTGTGACACAGCCAAAATCCCGATGCCGGGGCGTCAAGCCAGTGTGACGATTTCAATGCAATATTGCAATCGCCCGGCATATGGGTCTTCGCGTAGCGAGTGCCCCGTCGGGTTTTAACCCTATGACGACGGTGCTCCACACCCCGTGTGACACAGCCAAAATCCCAACCGGGGGGGTCAAGCCAGTGTGACGATTTCAAATGCACTATGCAAATCGCCCGGCATATGGGTCTGCAGCAGCGTGTGCCCCCGGAAAAAGGGGGGATTATTGAAAATGAAGATAGAATTTTGACATTTCTCTTTTAGATGTACAGTTACTTGTTACTTCATGTTAAATTTCTTGATTCAGCTTGTTTGAAAAAAAATATGTATATACCTTTTTTTCTTACCATTTAATCAGTTCAGCATTTTCTTTATAAAAATGATTAAAATCAGATAGTAATACCCAATTTTCCATTCAAACAGAAAATGGAATTACAGGAAAAGTTATGAAATGTTGCCAATATTTCAGGGGTCATTCCATTTGAAATCAGCAGCTAAATTAAATTTTTTGATGACTTCTGTAAGATTTCTCCACAAATGGGTATGCCAGGAAATATTTTACAACAGCTGCAAGATTTTAGTAAACAAGATATTCATAAGTTTTGTTTATGAGCCCCCCCATTTTCAGTCACTAGTGAATCAAAAATTTTAATGAAATTTATGCACCTTAATGGACCTGCAAGATCCTTTAGTTGGGCACTAAATGAAGGTTGTATTGTACTTTCAATATACATCCTATACACATCCTGTATAGCAACCACTTGCAGACAGTATAAGCAAAATAAAATTGATAACATAATTTCTGGGTCTGACCTGATGAATTCTAAAACTGTTCTCATTTTAAAATTAATCTATTTTGTGTTTAGTGGATTTTTCTGCCATATCAACACTATAGAGTGTTTTTACCATTCATATTTTCTAGTGAATTTGTTAAGATGCAAACTTGAGTGTGACAAAATGTTGCAATGCTACATTGTAAGAATTAATTATTATTATAAAGTAAAAAGAAAATATATCTGAATTGAGGGGGGAGAAATTGGTAAAAATTTCCAGAGCTTGTAAAAGCAAATTGATAAATAGTTTTAGTTGATTTTTTCACTGGCTGTTATGAAATGATCTACTGGCATACCCATCAGTGGAGAAAAAAGAAATATATTATTTTAGACTGCTGGTTTCAAAGGGAATTACCCTGACGTGACTCAGGGTCCCTAACCACATTCTACTTGTATCCTATATAAGGAAATAGACTATAGTATTATCACAAACATTTTGGTGTTCCAATACTATGCAACCACTTGTTCCTTCTCCATTACAGGACGAGCCTGTACAGAAGTCTTCGTCGGGCAAGCATAACACCAATGAACAGGGAGAGCCCTTCATGAGCATAGATAGGAACCGCAGGGTCACGATCAGAGAGTTCAAGGGCAAGACTTACATCGACATCCGTGAGTTCTACGAGAAGGATGGAAAGCTCTTGCCAGGAAAGAAGGGTGAGTGGGTTCTGTCATTTATCATTATTTAGAGTTGTATATTCTCTGATGATCTTACTTTTTCTTGCATTTCAGTTGTAGAGATTGATTATTTTATTTTTATTGTTCTTATAGATTAAATGATATTCCAGTCTTTTTTTTATTGTTTGTAGTCTTGAGAGGATTTCAACCAGAAAGATAAAATAGATGCAATCAAGTGTGTTCTGATAGAATTTAGTGATGTCAATACTGCTTTCATATTCTATGCTTATTGGTTTATAGGTGCACATGTGTATTCTAGAATTTTCCTTGTATAAATTGTTAATCTTTGTTATATTTTCTTTCTTCCAGGCATTTCACTGTCCGTTTCCCAGTACAATAACTTGAAGTCAGCTATGACCACTCTTGAGAAATTGCTGTAGATCTGCTTTCAGAGGTTCTCGTGTATTTTGGTGTGTCTTGCATATGCAAGTGTCATGTGATGTGTGTTAATGAAACTTGGAAAACAAGAAGCAATTCTTGCTATTTTTTGCATGGTGATAGAGAGGTCTACATGTTTATACTAAATATCAGTCACAAAGTGACATAACCATTCCAAATTAATAAGATCTCTTCAGTTTTACATGTGAGAGTTTGTGTGTGGTCCTGAAAGTAAAAGTTGCTTTGTTATCTATTGCTTTATTTTTATGAAAGACTTGTGGACTTTTTGAAAAGATGAAATTTCATTTGATGTCAGAAAGCATCATAATAAAAAAAAGTATTTTGCTTGTGTTTGTTTGTTCCTAAACTTACTGTTTAGAAGAATAGCATGGCTGTTTCTTCATATTTTTTATTACTTGGATGGTCTGACAAAGGTACAAGTCATTTATTATTTTCATTAAAATGAGACAATTTATATAAGCTTAGTATTCAGAATATACTTGGATCCACAATAAAAAAATAATAAAAAATCCCCATGCAATAAGTTGTATATTGCTTAGAAAAAACAGTAGAATGTATAGTGACTAAATTTTGTGAACAGTAGATGTCTTTGGATTGTTCATGTCAATATAAATAAATTTATTAATTTGTAACAACATTTGAAATGTACAAGCTTAATTGATGCTATGGTTCACTTGACATTCTGTGTGAAATACAGAATTTCTTCATACATTGTGCATCAGAATTTGATAAAACAAGGTATTAGCTTAGGTCAAAATCTCTTGAAGCTTGTACCAGTAATATGTATTTGGTTGAAGTAGTACAGTAGCAGATATAAAGCAG
>NW_028234411.1:21477019-21487019 GCF_977035675.1 Penaeus japonicus
AAGGCTGTGAACATAATGCTATCATTGTAATGAATTACAGTATCCAAAATATTCTCCTTCCTTGGAGGTAAAGTCCATAAACTCAAAGATCGTATGAATGGCTTTAGCGCCCCGCCCCCTCGTCGCTGTTTACACGCAGCGCAGTTAAAACTAGTGCCCTTGGCAGTCACGGCGAATATCAAAAAACAAAAAACAAAAAAAAACATAATCATAAAGCAGTAATTATCATCAGATCTAGAAATCACGCAAAAAAACAAAAGCAAAACAAAAACAAAACCCAACGAAACAAAAAAAAAGAAAAAAAAAAAAAAAAAAAAAAAAAAAGAAAGAAAAAACCCTCTCCCTCCAAAACGTTCGTGTGTGTGAGGCGCGTCTCGTCAGCGCCAAACGCCGATAGTAAACGCCTCTACGCCAAACAGGCCGCTGCCCTTCGTCAATTTTAGGATCTGGTCGAGGGCGGGGAGCATCGTACACGCGTGTCGTAAAAGCTTGTTTTATGGACTACTGAAAACTAGAAGGACAAGGAATGGAGACTAGCGGAATGCATTGTTAGCTGTTCAAAGGCACATAAAAAAGCGGACACGGATATTAAAAAGAGTCTGTGCTTAGATTGTGTGGTCAGCTTGATTGTCCTGCATTCGTGTGTGTCAGCGAGAGATGGAGATCTTTTGGGAGCGTTCGATATTTTTATTTAAATCATGTATCGGGAAATATTGCATATGTGTACTTTTTCTGTCTATTTGTGTATAGCTGGGTCTCCCACCCTCCTCCTCCCGCCTCCCTATCATACTCTCTCGCTCTCTCTTTCTCTCCATTTCTCTATCACTCTTGCTCTCTCATTCTCTCTCTTTCAAATTTCTCTTTCTCTCCCCACCCTCTCTCTCTCTCTCTCTTTCTCATCTCTCCCAATCTCTCCCTCTCTGTCTCTGTCTCTCTTTCTCTCTCTCTCTCTCTCTCTCTCTCTCTCTCTCTCTCTCTCTCGTATATAGTAAGATATTTTTTATGATGATGAATGTTCGTTGTGCTTCTCTTAAAGTGACAGAACATAATGATGTAAGAATTACATGAAATTATCAATTGGACAAAACAAAGCAATACCATATTAGTTAGTTAGAGAGAGAGAGAGAGAGAGAGAGAGAGAGAGAGAGAGAGAGAGAGAGAGAGAGAGAGAGAGAGAGAGAGAGAGAGAGAAGGGAGGGAGTGGAAAGTTAAAGAGGGAGAGTAAGATGGAAATTTTTTATATTTTTTGAGCTAGCAAGATTCGCTATGTTACTTATCAGCTATAAATTACACATTATTTTTATAAACCACACATAACCACCAATTTCATTTTTTTTTTATCCTGATAACTTGATTAATATTATTAAAATTAATAAAAGAGCTTATATTCATATTCTAACTTCGCACTTCTCTTTCCATGCCTATAAAAAAAAAAAAAAAAAAAAAGACTGAAGATGACCTGTTCAATCCACCCGCTACAGCCCCCCTCCCCCCCTCCTCCCCCATTTCCCCCAACATTCCACCTCCTTTTCCCTCCTCCCCCTCCCCCCCTCCCCCCTCCCACCCTCGACACCTACATCTGACGGGAATCGCGCATCCATAAATCAAAAGCCAAACATTAAAGAGCTAATTCACTTACCGAGTTGTTATAGTATCCCCCGCACTCCGGCTCCGGCTGCCAGATGCGCGACAGCTGCCCGGAGATCAGACTTACGGCACTGACACGCGGCACAGGGACATGACCTCTATCCCCCCCTCCCTCCTTAAAGCAGAGGTAGAGGAAGGGGGGGGGGAGGGTGGGGGATAGGGGGAAAGGATAACGGGGGGAGGGTGGGGGGATAGGGGGAAAGGATAACGGGGGGAGGGTGGGGGGATAGGGGGAAAGGATAACGGGGGGAGGGTGGGGGGATAGGGGGAAAGGATAACGGGGGGAGGGTTGGGGGGATAGGGGGAAAGGATAACGGGGGGAGGGTTAGGGGGATAGGGGGAAAGGATGACGGGGGGAGGGTGGGGGGATAGGGGGAAAGGATAACGGGGGGAGGGTTGGGGGGATAGGGGGAAAGGATAACGGGGGGAGGGTGGGGGATAGGGGGAAAGGATAACGGGGGGAGGGTTAGGGGGATAGGGGGAAAGGATAACGGGGGGAGGGTGGGGGATAGGGGGAAAGGATAACGGGGGGAGGGTTAGGGGGATAGGGGGAAAGGATAACGGGGGGAGGGTTAGGGGGATAGGGGGAAAGGATAACGGGGGGAGGGTGGGGGATAGGGGGAAAGGATGACGGGGGGAGGGTTAGGGGGATAGGGGGAAAGGATAACGGGGGGAGGGTGGGGGATAGGGGGAAAGGGCAACGGGGGGAGGGTGGGGGGATAGGGGGAAAGGATAACGGGGGGAGGGTGGGGGGGATAGCGGGAAAGGATAACGGGGGGAGGGTGGGGGATAGGGGGAAAGGATAACGGGGGGAGGGTGGGGGGGATAGGAGGAAAGGATAACGACGGGAGTTCTTTCGATTCTAGTTAGGAATGGCATTGCTAACAGAAACAGTAAAAGGGATAACAGTAAATCGTAGCAATGATGATAACAGGAGGGGAAAAAAAGGCAAAACAGAGACAAGATTAACAAGTACAGCGTCAAACAGTAACAACAAAAATAACAGAAACCAAATAACAAGAACGGTAATAATAATAGCAACAAAAACATATAGCGCCAGCAACAACACGAAAAGACAAACAACTGCAACAAAACATCAACAAAAACAACACTTTGAATAATCCGGAGTTGGAATTTCAAAAAAATAACAACACTAACAACTTAACGAAAATTTGAGACTTACAGAATTGGATTTCAAAGTTACCCTGTCGGTGTTGAAGATTAAGTCTAGAAAAAAAGAAACTTTGACATCAGCTATACAGAAATGCACACACACACACACACACAGAAATAGGCACAAAAAGACACATACAATCACACACACACACACAAGCAGGCACAAAAAGACACATACAATCACACACACACAAGCAGGCACAAACAGACACATACAATCACACACACACAAACAGACACATACAATCACACACACACAAAAAGACACATACAATCACACACACAAAAGCAGGGACAAACAGACACATACAATCACACACACACACACAAGCAGACACAAAAAGACACATACAATCACACACACACACAAGCAGGCACAAACAGACACATACAATCACACACACAAGCAGGCACAAACAGACACATACAATCACACACACACACAAGCAGGCACAAACAGACACATACAATCACACACACACACACAAGCAGGCACAAACAGACACATACAATCACACACACACACAAGCAGGCACAAAAAGACACATACAATCACACACACACACACAAACAAACAAGCACAAACAGACACACCTCACCCTCCACCACACACCTCCCCGCCCCCACCCACCCACCTCACGCACCAGAGCAAGGACGGCACTCTGGGGGCGCGAGACTACTGCGGCGGTGGCACACAGTGGCACACAGTGGCACTCTCGGGATAGAGCCATTCCGAGAAAAGATTTGAGAGGCTTAAATGGCCCTGCAAAAACGCGCGGCCGAGTTGTAAATCCTTTTTGTTTCTCTTGGATAACATTTCATCACGTTATAAACTGTGGTTTCTGATCTCGCTTATCTGTAACAAAGTGGAAGGTGCCGAAAACGGGGAGAGAATGAGAGAGAGAATGAGAGAGAGGATGAGAGAGAGAATGAGAGAGAGAATGAGAGAGAGAATGAGAGAGGGAGAGAGAGAGAGAGAGAGAGAGAGAGAGAGAGAGAGAGAGAGAGAGAGAGAGAGAGAGAGAGAGAGAGAGAGAGAGAGAGAGAGAGAGAGAGAGAGAGAGAGAGAGAGAGAGAGAGAGAGAGAGAGAGAGAGAGAGAGAGAGAGAGAGAGAGAGAGAGAGAGAGAAAGAGAGAGAGAAAGAAATAAAGAAAGAGAGAGAGATAGGTAGACAGATAAAAAAAAGGCTGACCTCTTTATTATTTTAGAGATTTATACGGATACAAAGGAGTGTTACTTAGTATACTCACCCCACTGTACTAAATTCACCATACCAATGAAGATCCTTAACCGTTATTAATGATGGCAAAGAGAATGCCAGCGACTGGAGTGAATTTAAGATATTTAGCAACTGATATCCCGAGGGCAGTGACGATAGCTAAGAGGACTAAATCGTCCGACATTTTAAACTTGCTCTTCGCTGTCTCTGCCCTTATTTCATCTTCATCGTATTTACTGGAATTTATATCTAAACAATTTGGGATTTTTTTTTTCAATGGGAGAGATATTCGATGTTAACTGTGTCTTTTTTTAGGAAAGTTTTCCCGGAAAGAAATGAAAAATGCGGTTGGTATGAAAATTGCCTCTTTAACGGTTGCACTGCTTCAGAAATCATTCTTTTTTATAGTCAACTGGCTAAAGTATATAGTGCTGCAGTATGTGGAATCATGTGCCTAAGCATCTACTTTCACGGTCTATCGAATCATGAACTTTCGGAAGCTACTGCAGAACGAACTAAGAAATTCGTTTTCGTTGCCTTATCTTACTCAAGCATGGCTATTGATGCTAAAAGGCAGTTGAAGAGACGCGATAAGGAAGTGAAACTCGTAATATCTGTATTTTTCTCAGAGTTTCCTACCGTGGGGAGGAGGTGGGGGGTGCAGTTTTATCGCGTAATTATTTCTACAGATAAATCTTTTAGAACAATAGAGATCTGGCCGGAATGGCGGTAATTCATGTGGAGGATAACGGTCCACAAGTACATTCAGAGTAAAGATTGGACAGCTTATGGTGATGAGCTTCCCATTTCGATAGTAAGGCTACTATGCTCTTCTGTGCATTGGATATTTCTCTAGTTAGAGATAGCCTTGGAGAGAAGTGAAATGTACCGTCATTCACGCTGTGCTTTACGATGTTATCTTGTCTATATCGTCGAGTTTTGCGCTCGTACCCTATCGTCAAGTGTCTCGTGTTTTCGACGATGAAGCTTCGGAGTCCGACGAAGGAATGAGAGCTTACGAGGGATTTGCTTCTCTTTTGTTTCGTCTGCTATTATCTCATTTGAACCAGTTCTCAATTGTATTTTTTTTCTTATTTTTTTATTTATATTACATGATCTTTACGATGCAGTGCACTTACTACTTAGTAATTGTAATGTTATTCTTTCAGTGGGTCAGCTGCCCCGAACGACACGATAAATCGATTTTTTTAAAAATTAAAATTTCCATAATGTTGAGTAATCTTACCCATCACGTGGTCTACAATGATATCTGTTCATGCCATTAAAACCAAACCAAACCAGATACGTTTATGCAATAAACCTATCCCTATCTATTAATTCCTTCATCATACTTTCTACATAAAATGATTACGAAAAAGAGAGACAGGGAAAAAGAAAGAGAAAAAGGGAGGACCAGGATTAAAACAATTAGCCAAAGAGTTTATCATGAACGAGCTAATTTTTCCAGCCATTTCATGTAAAAGATAAACGGGTCTATCTTAATACTGTTTACCGCTAAAGTTTACAACAGGCATTCAAGTCTCCACATAAGATTATCCTATGAGATAGAAAGAGAGAGAGAGAGAGAGAGAGAGAGAGAGAGAGAGAGAGAGAGAGAGAGAGAGAGAGAGAGAGAGAGAGAGAGAGAGAGAGAGAGAGAGGAGAGAGAGAGGAGAGAGAGAGGAGAGAGAGAAGAGAGAGAGGAGAGAAAAGAGAGAGAGAGAGAGGAGAGAGAGGGAGAAGAGAGAGAGAGAGAGGAGAGAGAGAGAAGAGAGAGAGAGAGGAGAGAGAGAGGAGAGGAGAGAAAAAGAAAGGGAGAGAGAGAGAAAGAGAGAGAGAGAGAGAGAGAGAGAGAGAGAGAGAGAGAGAGAGAGAGAGAGAGAGAGAGAGAGAGAGAGAAAGGGAGAGACAGAGAGACGAAGAGCGAGAGATAGAGAGATGGAGAAAGAGAGACGAAGAAAGAGAGAGAGAGACGAAGATAGAGAGAGTGACGAAAAGAGAGAAAGTTGTGGCAGAGAGAGACAAACAGAGAGAATGAATAAAAATGAAAGACAGAGAAAATAGATAAATGAAGAGAAAGAAAGAGAAGGAGGGAGAGACAAATTATATGCTGAAAAAGAAAGAACACGAATGAAAATATAAACCAGAATAATTGAAAAAGGAAGAGACAAAGAAAGTAAAAAAAAATCAAAGTGAAAGAAAAAAGGAAAAAAATAGACAGGAAAAAACTGAAAAGAAAAAAAGGAAAAAAAAAAATAAAGAAAAAGAAAGACAAAAAAAGAAAAGAGAACACATAAGATAAGAGAGAGAATAGAAAGAAAAGGAGAGAAGAATGCAATGAAAAAGTGAAAAAGAAACGACTAAATTCCTTCATGGCAGATAAACATGGCTGTAAATCACGTCTCTCTCTCTCTCTCTCTTTTTCTCTTACTTTCTGGCTCACTCAATTTTTCTTGTTCTCTCGATCACTCAGTCTCTCTCTCTCTTTCTCTATTGTTTTCTCGTTCACTCAATCTCTCTCTCTCTTTCTCTTACTTCATCGCTCACTCAATCTCTTTCTCTCTCTCTTTCTCTATTGCTTTCTCGCTCACTCAATCTCTTTCTCTCTCTCTTTCTCAATTGCTTTCTCGGTCACTCTCTCTCTCTCTCTCTTTTCTTCTCTTCAATCAGCTCTTCTCACTTTCTCTCTCTTGCTCTCTCGTTCAATCAGTCTCTTTCTCCCTTTCTCTTTCCTTCTCCCTCATCACTCAATCTCTTCTCTCTCTTCTCTCTCTTCTCTCTCGTTCATTCTTTTCAATCTCTCTTCCTTCCTCTTTTTCTCTTCCTTTCCTCCCCCTCTCCTCTCCCCCCTCACTCACTCTCTCTCTCTTACTCTCTCGCTCACTCCTTCCCTCCCTCTCTATCCTCCCCCCTCCAAACCATCTCTCTCTTTCTGACTCTGCTTCTCTCTCTCTCTCTCTCCCTCCCATTCTTTTTCTTTCCATCTCTCTTCCTTACTCTTTTTCTCTTCCTTTCCTCCCCCTCTCCTCTCCCCCCTTCTCTCTCTCTCTCTCTTTCTCTCTCTCTCCTCTCTCCCTCTTCTACGCTACGGAGGGCCGCCCTATCTCCGTATTAGTAATTCCATAAAGTTTGTCCATTTATGAGAGCGTGAGAGAAAAGGAACAAAAAAAACGCATGGTGAGATAAGGAGGGGGGGAGGACTTGAGGGAGCGAGGGAGGGAGAGAGGGAGGGAAGGATGGAGGGAAGGAGAGAGGGAGAAAAAGAGAGAGAAAGAGAGAGAAAGAGAGAGAAAGAGAGTAAGAGAGAAAGAGAAAGAGTAAGAGAGAAAGATAGGTAGATAGAAAGAGAAAGAGAGAGGGAGAAGAGAGAGAAAGTGAGAGAAAGAGAGAGAAAGAAAGATAGACAGATGAAGAGAGAAAAAAATAGACAGAGACACAAAGAGAGAGAGAGAGAGAGAGAGAGAGAGAGAGAGAGAGAGAGAGAGAGAGAGAGAGAGAGAGAGAGAGAGAGAGAGAGAAGAAAGAACGAGGGAGAGAGAGAAGAAAGAACGAGAGAGAGAGAGAAGAAAGAATGAGAGAGAGAGAGAGAAGAAAGAGAGAGAGAGAGAGAAGAAAGAAAGAGAAGAGAGAGAAAGAGAGAGAGAGAGAGTAAGAGAGAGAGCAGAGAGAAGAAAGAACAAGAGAGAGAGAGAGAGAGAGGGGGGGGGCAGAGAGAGAGAAGAGAGTAAAAAGAACAAAAGACAGACAAAGAAACAAGAGAATCAATATTAATATGATAAAACGCAGTAACAATACCAATCAGCGAAAAATTCTAAATAACTAATACTCAAACCTCAACCCCGCCCCCCCTATAAAAAAAACAACCACAAAAAGACAAAAAAACAAAGCTAAGCAACCAACCACACACAAACCAATTAGAAAAAAAAAGTCTCCTCACAAACACACACAAGGAAGACCCACACGTCAGGTCGGTGTGTCGGCGGGACATGCACTGAAGCGCCGAGACAAATGACCATCGGGAAAGCGCGCAATGTTGACGTCAGAAAGTGTCCGTGTGGTCTTGTCCTGAATTTCGAAGGGGGGGGGATAGGGGGTGAGGAGAGCTGTTAAGAATGGTATAATAAGGAAGTTGGGGATGCTATTGTTTTTGTTATTTTTTTTTATTGTTGTTTATGTTTTTGTAGTCGTTCTTGTCGTTGATATTGTTTTTTTTAAAGGTGGTAAAAGTAATGAATGCGTTATCTTCGTTAATGGTCTTGTCCTGATTATCGTCATTATCATGTTATCATTATCATTATATCGTCCATGGTTAATATTCCTGGTATTGTTATTGAAATTGTTATTATCATTATCATTACTCACTGTCATCACCATAATTACATAATTAACATCACATTCATTATGAAAATGAACATCACAACTATCATAGTACAAATTTATTATCATTATTATCATTATTCGTATTGCTCAAATCATTATCAACAATGATATCAATATCGCGAAAGCTGAAGTTAAAAGAAAAACAAACAAGCAAAGTAAAAGAAAAGCCGAACATGTGAAGAAGAAATATCCTAATGTAACAAAAAAGGGAAAAAAAAGAAAAAAAAAAGAAGAAAAACAAAAACAAAAACGGATAACAAGAGTAAAACAAGACATAATGTTATCGTTAAAAAAAGTGTAAATATGTGGCCCAAATGTTGATGGTGATGAGAAGCAGTTCAGGAGTTTGCTAAAGGGGTCTGATAAGGGCGGGCCCAAGGAGGGTGGCCGCGGGGGTAAGGGGGGGGGGGTTGTGAGAAGGAGGGGAAGGGAGTGGTGGGAGGAATAGGCAGTCGAATCGGGGGAGTGGGGGGTGGGAGTGGAGGGAATAGCCGGTCTAGAGGAGGGAGTGGGAGGGAGTGGGGGGAATAGCCAGTCGAAAGGGGGAGTGGGGGAGATAGCCTGTTGAATGGGGGAGGGGTGGGGGAAATGGAGGGAGTGAAGGGAATAGCCAGTCTAGTGGGGGGAGTGGAGGGAATAGCCAGTTGAATAGGTGGGGTGCTAAGGAATGGGATGGGGAGGAGGATATTTGGGGAGGAGGAGGAGGAGGAGGAAGAGAAGGGAGAAGGGAGAAGAGTGGAGGGAAAGGAGGGGAGAGGGAGGAGAGGAAGGGAGAAGAGGGGGAGCTAGGGAAAGGGGAGGGAAGAGGAAGGGGAAGATGAAGAAGGGGTGAAGGAAGTCAGGTGAGACGGGAGGAAATGGGGGAGTGGAGAAGGATGGAAGAGGGTGGGGGAGAAAATGGCGAAGCGTGAATAAGGAGGGAGAGGAAGAAGAGCAAGAGGAGGCGGTAGTGGAAGGAGTAGAAGAGGAGGAAGAGGAGGAATAGGATAAGGAGAGGGAGGGATGAAGAGGAGAAGGAAAGGAGGAGGAAGAATGAAAGAAAGGGAGGGAAAGGAGGAAGAAGAGGAAGAAAGATGGAAGATGAGGAAGAAAGATGGAAGATAAGGAAGAGAAGATGGAAAGGAAGAGGAGGAAGAAGAGGAAGGAAAATGGAAGAAGAGGAAGAGGAGAAGGAGAAGAAGAGGAGGGAAAAGAAAGGGGGAAGAAAATGGAAGAAGCAGATAAAACGGAATAAGAAGAGAGGAGGAGAAGTGGATAAGAATAGAGAGAGGGTGTAGGCAGAGGGAAAGGGGGGGGGAGGGGGGGCTCCGGGATTTAAGTAAAAGCGACAGAAAGTCTGGAGTGATAAATGCGATCACGATAGAGGGATTAGTAGGCTAATCAGCGAAAGTGGTGCGAGGGGCGGCCGAGTGGTTCCTTTGGGGAGAGCAAGGGAGACACACACGTATACGATTACGGACACGCAAACACACACACACACATACGCTCACATACACGCACACATACACACACACATATACACAGACACGTACGCTCATGTACACGCGCACGCGCACACACACATACGCTCACATACA
>NW_028234411.1:21499519-21504519 GCF_977035675.1 Penaeus japonicus
ATAGAAGTAAAAAAGGGAGGGAATGGATGGAGGAAAGGGGAAAGGATGACAAAAGAGAGGGGAAAAAGCGAGAGAAAGTCATCGTCTTTGTCAACGTCATCGTCGTCGTCACCGTCGCACCCCCACCCCCCTCCTCCCCCGGCGCGTCTCCCCTCCCTCCTCCCCCGGTATCTCCCCCCCTCTCCCCCCTCGATGGGAGCTAGAACGTCCCATCGAGGAATCTCA
This sequence comes from Penaeus japonicus, assembly GCF_977035675.1. Taxonomy (NCBI): domain Eukaryota; kingdom Metazoa; phylum Arthropoda; class Malacostraca; order Decapoda; family Penaeidae; genus Penaeus; species Penaeus japonicus. The sequence goes on from NW_028234411.1 coordinate 21,499,745, forward strand.
CTGGATATCACCGTGATGATCGCTGTCCATTAAGCGACGCCTTCCCCTTGACCTTTGGCACCTCCGACCAATCACATCCTGGTTGTTAACCCCCCCCCTCCCCACACACACACATCCCTTCTTCCTTCCCCTCCCCCCTTTCTTCCTTCACCTTCCCCCTTTTATTCCTTCACCTTCCCTTTCTTCCTTCACCTTCCCCCCCCTTTATTCCTTTACCTTCCCTTTCTTCTTTCACCTTCCCTTTCTTCCTTCACCTTCCCTTTTTTCCTTTCCCTCCCCCATTTCTTCCTTCGCCTTCCCTCCTTTTCCTTCCCCTCACCTTTCTTCCTTTCCCTCCCCCCTTTCTTCCTTCCCCTTCCCTCCTTTTCCTTCCCCTCCCCTTTCGTCCTTCCCCCTCCTCTTCTTCTCTCCCCTCCTTCCTCTCTCCCCTCTTTTAATCCCGTTTCCCCTCCCCCACACTCCACACCCATTGGGTTTCCATTGAGTTCCGGAGTACATATCTTATCATCTTTGATTAGATAGGTATTTTACAATTTGTTTAATTAAAAAGGTCCTTCTCTCCCTTTTTTTCATTTCATATTGCCTGCTCACTGTTTCGTTTTTTTATTTTTTTTATTTATTCATTTTACCCTCCTCCCCGTTTTTTTTTTTTTTTGTTTGTTTTTTTACATATCATATTGACTATTCCATGTACCCCTCGCCCTCTCACCCCCCGTCCCCTTTGTATTTTTCTCGATTTCTCATATTTCTCACCCGTTCCCACCATCTTTCCTTTCCTAACAAATGATCTCCCTGTTAGAATGAGTAAGTATGAGTGAGCGAGTGAGTGAGTGAGTCATCATTAAGAGTCCTTTGAGCATATCCTCCCGGCCTAAGGATTCCTAAGGGAGTTCCGCGCTAATGGGGGGGAGGGGGAGAGACAGAAGGGGATAGGAACGTTTGGGTGGAAGGGGGATTAAGAGAGGAGGGGGGGGGGGTTAGCACAGAGAACGATAGAGAATACAAAAAAAAAAAAAAAAAAAAAAAAGGATAGCCTTATCTCTCCCCAACCCATCTCTGATTTTATTAACATTTGTCTAAGTCACGCTGGCCATCGTCCGTTCCTCTAAGCCAAGCCATTTGTATACTCGCTCAGACCGGCTTAAATTTTAATACGTGAACTTTTTTGGAGAGAGAGACAAAAATCCAAAAAAGATAATCGTGTGTCTTTAAAGTCATGAATCACGTGCGTTTACCTTGATCAATTGGGCGCAATGGCGTTGATGGTATGAATGATATTGCAGGATGATGGTGATGATGATGACAATAATAACAACAGTGATAATGCTGATAGTGATAGTAATGATGGTGATGGTAATGATAATGATGATGATGATGATGATATTGATAATAACAGCAACAACAACGATGATAATAATAATGATAAAGATAATTATGATAATGATAATAATAAAAAAAAGATATAGCAATAATGATAATAATAAAAAAGGATATAGCAATAATGATAATAATAAAAAAGGATAGTGATGATAATGATTTATAAAAATCAATACTGATGATAATAAAAAAATATGATTATAATAAGGATGATAAAAGTAATAACAACAACAAAGTAGCAGTAAAAATGATAACAATATTGATAGCAAATCAAGAAAGATAATGCATTCGATCGAATCTCAGTCACGTTCTTGCATCGTGAAGTTATCAATTTTAATTTGCACTTTTTTTTTCACACTTGTCACAGTAAACTTTGTTATGTGTTTACGTATTAAATGTTTATTGATTAACCTTGATGAAACATCTGCTAATCATAATAATTTGATAAAAAGGTATTCAACAAACGATGAATGACAATGATAATAATGATTATGGTGATGATGATAATGATAATGATAAAAAAATAATGATTATATTAATGATAACAAAAATAATCATAATCATAATAATGACAATGATGATAATAATAGTAATGACAAAGGTATAATGATAATGATAATTTTAATAACAACAATAAAACAGTAGTATCAAATATGACTCAAATAATGAAAATAATTATAACAAAGATAACAATAATGATGATACAGATAACGATGATGGTGATGGTGCGATGGTGATGACGGCAATGATGATGAAAATGGTAATGGTGATAATAATGATGATAACTTTGACAGGAAATTGCCAGAAAAAAATATAAATGAATACATCATATCAGAAAAAAAACACAGAGAGAACATCATGTCAAAAAGAATCCTCAGTGTTAGAAACAACAACAACAACAACAACAGAATCCACAGAGAGTACGACAAGTCAGAAAATAAATCTATAAAGAATACAGCAAGTCAGAGAGAAATGAAAAAAATAATTATCTATAGATAAAGAAAGAAAGAAAGAAAAAAAAAAAACACAGTATATCAGAAAAAAATCAGCAAAAAAAATAAAAAAAATAAATAAATAATACATGTCAAACAAAACAAGAAAGAATAAAACCCAAGCCAGAAAAAAAAAAAAAAAAAAAAATATAAATACAAATATATAAAAATATATATATATATATATATATATATATATAAATATAATATATATATATATATATATATAATATATATATAACCCACATAGAATACAGCATTAAAAAAAATCATCAAGAGTACAGCAATCGAGAAAAAAAATTAAAAAAAACAAAGAAAAAAACAAAAACCAAAACGAATCCAAACGACAAAACAATAACACAGAAAAAAAAACCCAAAAACCAAAACGAATCCAAACGACAAGACAATAACATAGAAAAAAACAACAAAAAACAAAACGAATCCAAACGACAAAACAATAACACAGAAAAAAAACACAAACCAAAAACCAAAACAAATCCAAACAACAAAACAATAACACAGAAAAAAGAAAAAAACAAAAAACAAAAAACAAAACGAATCCAAACAACAAAACAATAACACAGAAAAAAAAGAAAAAAACAAAAAACAAAAAACAAAACGAATCCAAACAACAAAACAATAACACAGAAAAAAAGAAAAAAGGAAAAAACAAAAAACAAAACTAATCCAAACAACAAAACAATAACACAGAAAAAAAGAAAAAAAGAAAAAACAAAAAACAAAACGAATCCAAACAACAAAACAATAACACAGAAAAAAGAAAAAAACACAAACCAAAAAACAGAACGAATCCAAACAACAAAACAATAACACAGAAAAAAAGAAAAAACCACAAACCAAAAAAACAAAAAACAAAACGAATCCAAACAACAAAACAATAACACAGAAAAAAAAGAAAAAAAACACAAACCAAAAAAACAAAACGAATCCAAACGACAAAACAATAACACAGAAAAAAAAACACAAACCTAAAAAACAAAACGAATCCAAACGACAAAACAATAACACAGAAAAAAAAACACAAACCTAAAAACCAAAACGAATCCAAACGACAAGACAATAACACAGAAAAAAAAACACAAACCTAAAAACCAAAACGAAGCCAAACGACAAAACAATAACACAGAAAAAAAACACAAACCTAAAAACCAAAACGAAGCCAAACGACAAAACAATAACACAGAAAAAAAAACACAAACCTAAAAACCAAAACGAATCCAAACGACAAGACAATAACACAGAAAAAACAAAAACCAAAAACCAAAACGAATCCAAACAACAAAACAATAACACAGAAAAAAAAAGAAAAAAACACAAACCAAAAAACCAAAACGAATCCAAACGACAAGACAATAACACAGAAAAAAAGGAAAAAAAAAAACACAAACCAAAAACCAAAACGAATCCAAACGACAAGACAATAACATAAAAAAAACGAATCCAAACGACAAAAAAAAAAGAAAAAATAAAAAAATAAAATGGAATCCACAGAATCCACAACACCGCGCGCAATGACTCCTGACTTCCTCTCTCCTGGCGTTCGTTAAAACGGCTTTGTTTGCGCATTTTACGGGTTTATTTTCTCGTCAGTTCGGCGAGCAAGAGAGAGAGAGCAAGAGAGAGAGAGAGAGAGAGAGAGAGAGAGAGAGAGAGAGAGAGAGAGAGAGAGAGAGAGAGAGAGAGAGAGAGAGAGAGAGAGAGAGAGAGAGAGAGAGAGAGAGAGAGAGAGAGAGAGAGAGAGAGAGAGAGAGAGAGAGAGAGAGAGAGAGAGAGAGAGAGAGAGAGAGAGAGAGAGAGAGAGAGAGAGAGAGAGAGAGAGAGAGAGAGAATGAGAGAGAAAAAAAAGGACAGAAAAAGAAAAGAAAAGACAGACAGCGAGAAAAAAGAAGCTGACTGCATATCCGCGCCAGCTAAGTGCTAATACTTCTGGAAACAACTGCAAATATTGACCGACACTTTGCACGGTTCTCTTAAGTGGCTAATAACATGAACCAACCCGGCTTGACGTACCTGTTTTTGATGAGAGCTACCTGTCTTCACGTAGCTTTTCACTTGGAGGAGAGGGAGAGGAAGGAGAGAGAGAGGGAGAGGGAGAGGGAAAGGAGGGGATGGATGGGAGAGGGGGAGGGGAGGGGGTGGATGGGAGAGTGAGAGGGAGAGGAGGAGGTGGAAGGGAGAGAGGGAGAGGAGGGGGTGGAAGAGAGGGAGAGGAAGGGGAGAGAGTGAGAGGGGAAGAGGGAGAGGAGGGGGTGGATGGGAGAGTGGGAGGGGAGGGAGAGGAGGGGTGGAAGGGAGAGTGGGAGAGGAGGGGGTGGATGGGAGAGTGGGAGGGAGAGGAGGGGGTGGAAGTGAGAGAGGGAGGGAGGGGGAGGGGAGAGAGAGAGG
>NW_028234411.1:21509519-21512019 GCF_977035675.1 Penaeus japonicus
GTGTGTGTGTGTGTGTGTGTGTGTGTGTGTGTGTATAAGAGAGAGAGAGTATGAAATAGTATACATTTGCATATGTGTATATACAAAAGCGAGGGACTGAAGGAGAAAGACTGAAATACATCAAAATGTAAACTTAATGAAAAGATCAAAGGAAACTCAGAAGAACTTCAAAAGAATAGTCAAAGGAGAGGCAGAGGGATGCACATGGAAAATATTAATATTAATATATATATCTATATCTAGATACAGACAAAGATAGACTTCCAGCGAATCTAAAGACTGTGGTACAAGTATACCTTTATGTATACCTTCCCATTCGTAGGCCTATAATTTATGAAAAAAAGTGGAGTAGAGAAACAAATATATAAAAAAAGAAACAATGAGATATAGAAAGAAAAGAAAAAACCTACATTCAATATATCGTAAACAAATTAATCTATAGTGGTAATGGCGGATAATGTAAAGTTTAAGAAATCTCGGTTGTGTGAAATTTTCAAAGACATAACTAAACTGAAATGACTTAAAGATAGTTGTGTTGTCATTAAATCTATCTATTTGCTATATCATCTATGTATCTCTATATATGATTAAATTTGTGTTTATAGTATTTTGTATCTGTACCGATTTATTTTTATAATATGTATTTTTCTTCATTGTATTGACTCCTGCAGTTTCTTGTATCTCTTCCTTCCAACACGCAAAAACACGATGCTATTTACCCTGAACTCTAAATAGCATTAGTCTTGAGGAAAGAAAAAAAAAAGCCACTCATGCGATATTTTCATAGCAAATACACGTGAGGAAGGAACTGAGGTTCAATATGGCGCCAAAGGGGGTACGAGCCCACTTGGATATATCTTTCGTTATTTTCTTGAGTGCTTTTCTTTTATAGAAAGAGTTATAATCTATTTTTCTTTTACTAATTCTTTATATCTGTTCTCTCCCAAGTGTTTCTATTTACACGAATATATGTATGAGAGTCTGGCGTCTTTTAGCCCAAGCTGCCTCAAGAAAACTTAATCATGAGTAAAATCGTGTGTTCAGATGCACGTTCTATTTTCTTTTTCTCGCTCTCCCTTTTATTTTCTCTCTGCAACAGAGGCGAGCTCGTAATTTCGAGAAAGAAAATAATCTTGCATTTTCACCTGCATAAAGCGTTAGTTAATTTGGAAAGCGAAATTTGCGAAATGCCGTAAAAAGTATTTTTCAATATGCGATATATCATCATGATCATTGCTAATTTTGTTGCAATGCCTTCCCTCTCTTGTATAACTAAATTAACCTAAAGTCATTGTTAAAAGGATATTCACCCACACTTCTTTATATTCATCCCTTTATCATTTTTCATCTAAATCATTCATCTTCAAAACGTAAATATATCGTATCCCCTTCTTCGTTGGCGCCAAAATCTAATAACGTCGGCCATATTGGATTTCCTGAAACGTTTTATCAAGCCATTACAAACGAAAAATTTTAGATGCAGATCTTATTTCGGATGGTTTGGGGAAAGGGAGTGTTCAATTGCACAGAGATTCCTTGCTTATGTCAGAGAAGAAAATTGTTGTTGGTATGCATAGAAGAATATATATGGACATAATAATTTCTCTGAGATATACTACATTTAGTCCCTGTATCTTCTTTTTTTTTCATTTTTGACCTTACTACCTCCTTTTTTTATTTCCTCATTTGTTCTCATTATTATGCATATCAGTTCCTGTCGTATTATCGTTTTTATTACATTCCACTACCTTTCAGTTTCTGTTTCCTTGACCTATCATATCTATATCGCATATGAATTACTTTCATTTACCTCTTCTTCAACTTCTTTCTCGTCATCATTCTCGTATCTCTTATTTCCTCGGTTTATTGGGCTTGTTCGTCGTATCTTTTTGTTGAAAAGTTTGTTTATTCTTCTCTGTCTCCGTCTTTCTCTCTCTCTCGCTCCTTCTCTCTCTCTCTCTCTCTCTCTCTCTCTCTCTCTCTCTCTCTCTCTCTCTCTCTCTCTCTCTCTCTCTCTCTCTCTTTCTCCCTCTCTTTCTCTCTCTCTCGCTCTCGCTCCTTTTCTCTCTCTCTCTCTCTCACTCTTCTCTCTCTCTCTCTCTCTCTCTCTCTCTCTCTCTCTCTCTCTCTCTCTCTCTCTCTCGTGAAAGGTGAATCACTCTCTCTTCTTCTCTGTTCGTAAATTATCTATTAAATTCGTTGCATTGATGCAAAATCATTACCAACAAGAAAAATACATTTCTAACAATTACCAACTTTGTCTTTATGACTCTAAAACGAATTTCGGTTAATATTCAAATGAGGAACTAAAAAACAAAAAAAAACAAAAAAAAAAACAGCTGATTCTATTTCAACTCTGCAGCAACACCACTCAAGAACCCCAGCATTGCACTGACCTTTACACAATAGTACGTCGACTGAGACCGCCTACGTACGCCCAACCTTACCCCTCTCCCCCACTACCCCCCCACCCACCCCCACCCTTTATAGCAAGTATCAC
>NW_028234411.1:21517019-21524519 GCF_977035675.1 Penaeus japonicus
ATCAAAATGAAGAGCAATTGGAGAAGGAGGAAGTGTGATGGGGCCATGAGTGTGAGGCGAGGGGAGAGGGGATGGGGATGGGGGTGGGGGGGTACGGGGAGAGAAGGACTGGCTTTGGGATAAGACTTTAAGGGGAGAGGGGGGAGGGGAGAGGAGGATTGGTAGGGGAGTTAGGGTAGATAGTAAGGGGGTGTGGGGTGGGGGGATTAGGCTAGACGGTAGGGTAGAGGGATAGGCAGGAGAGGGTGCTTGCCCGAGGGCTGAATAGAGGAAGGCAAGGTTAGAGGGAGGGGCAGGGAGAGGAGAGGGTTGAGAGGGGGGGGGCAGGGAGAGGGGAAGGTTGGGAGGGGAGGGGATGGGGATGGGGAGACAGAGGGGTGGGTGGGGGTGGTGGGGGAGGCGTTAGGGTGGTAGGTTATACACTCCGGTCTTTCACATTATGCCTTAGAAGGTCTTCGGCTGAAGGGTGTTTAATATTCCTCTTCTGTTTGCGTTTTAAGCCGAGAGACAATGCGTGCTTGATTTTCACCTGTGAAGACGCGGGCAGGGGCCTTTTCTCTCCCTTTGTCTCCCTGCCTTCCGCTTTTTCACTGTCTGTCTGCCTGTCTCTTGTGTCTTCCTCTTTAGTTTGGTCTTCCTCTTTTCTTTTTTTTCTCTTGATGTCTTTCTTTACGAGAGAGAGAGGGGATGGTAGGGAGGGTCGGTGGGAGAGAGGGAGGGAGGGAGGGAGAGGGAGAGAGAGGGAGAGGGAGAGGGAGAGGGAGAGGGAGAGAGAGAGGGAGAGCGAGAGAGAGAGAGAGAGAGAGAGAGAGAGAGAGAGAGAGAGAGAGAGAGAGAGAGAGAGAGAGAGAGAGAGAGAAAGAGAGAGAGAGAAAGGGTGAGAGAGGAAGGGTGGAAGGAAAAAGGGTGATGATGAAAGGGTAGGGGAGACAGAGAGAGGAAAAAAAAAAAAAAAAAATGTAGGGATATATATACATGGATAGATAGATAGTCAGATGTACAGAGTCAGAAATACAAACAGAAAATGATGATTGCACCGAACGCTTGCCGGCTTAACCATCCACAAAAGCATTCCATCACCAACACAGTAGGTCTATCCATTCCACACATCACATTCCCAATTTCCTTCACTCTTCTTCACTTACCTTATATTTTCCTCGCTCTCTCTTTCTCTCTCGCATTGCCATCCCTTATTGTATCTTTCTATCACATTATGATATTTCATTCTCTCTCTCTCTCTCTCTCTCTTTTTTTCTCTCATTACCATCCCTTATTATATCTCTCTGTCTCATTATCCTTCTTCATTCTCTCTCTCTCTCTCTCTCTCTCGCTCCCTTTCTCTCTCTCTCTCTCTCTCTCTCTCTCTCTCTCTCTCTCGCTCCCCCTCTCTCTCTTTCTCTCTCTCTCTCTCCCTCTTTCTCTCTCGCTCCCTTTCTCTCTCTCTCTCTTTCTCTCTCTCTCTCCCTCTCTCTCTCTCGCTCCCCCTCTCTCTCTTTCTCTCTCTCCCTCTCTCTCTTTCTCTGTCTCTCTCTTTCTCTTTCTCTCTCTCTCTCTCCTCTCTCTCTCTATCTCTCTCGCTCCTTCTCTCTCTCTCCTCTCTCTCTCGCTCTCTCTCTCTCTCTTTCTCGCTCCCTCTCTCTCTCTCTTTCGCTCCCTCTCTCTCTCTTTCTTTCTCTCTCACGGTGCAACTCGTGCCTGAAAACAAAGCAAAAATTATGCTTGCTTTGGATAATTGATATTCCTTATTGCCTTCACTGTCTTTTCAACATGATCTTTGTTACATTCATGACAGCTTGGGAATGTTGTTGTTAATTGTTTGTTTGTTTTTTTGCTATTAATATTGTACGAGATTAGACGAGGTTAAGTTATTGTATTCGACAACAAATTTCTTTTCTATATTCGCATCCTCAATCTCTTAATTAATTAATTTATCAATCTAATTTCGACATTTAATAAAAATTAGCTCAAGTTGTTATTCTTTTGAAATACTTTTAAGCTACTTTTTAAAAGTAATTCTGACTTTGCTCTAGCTCATTTTTTTTTTTTGCCATTATTACGATATATATTATTACGATAGAGGTTTTTTTTTTCTTCATTGAACCCATTATTACGATTTCAGCTGCATTGTTAGTAATAATAGTGATGATGATATAACGAATGGTGAAATAAGTAAGGACATTGGTAATGATGATAATATTGAATTATGCTGATTATCATAATGATGATTACGATGCCTAATGATTGTGATGATGCAAAATTGCTAATGTTATCAAGCTAACAATAACAATACCCGTACACTACTATTAATACTGATAAACCAATAATACTAATAATACCAACACCAAAAAGAAAAAAAAAACGTTATATATATAATAGCAACACTGAAACAATACCAAGTCAACAACAACAAAACCCAAATAAAATAAAATAAAATAAAACCCAATTGAGGTTTCATCCTAAAATATCGATATTTTCAAAATCGCGAACTAAATGAAAAGAGAAGGAATATTCACCAATATTAAGAGATGTAACCCTGTATGAGCTTCCTAACCACGTATTGCAAAACTGATGATCTGTTGCCATTTTGGTGATCAACAGGAGCCTTTGCCGTTGCAGGTTGTGCTGGCGGGAAACACATTGTGTCTACTAGCCTCTCATTAAGTTAGGACAAATAATTATTATATACATTACTATACTAGATTTTAAGTATTACGGTGGTTTTCTTGTATTTTGTTTTGATCAATAACTTGAATTATTTTATTTTTTCCTTTATCAATCTAACTTTGAAATGATATCCTATAAGTGATAAAAAACATTAGATAAGATACATTTATGAAAGCATTTGAGCTAATCTTTTTGTACGTTGATCTTTTAAATAATGACTAGAATTTCATGATCATATATATATATATATATATATATATATATATATATATATATATATATATGTATATATATATATATATATTATATAATATATATATATATATATATATATATATATATATATATATATATGTGTGTGTGTGTGTGTGTGTATATATAATTATATAATATATATATATATATATATATATATATATATATGCATATATATCATATGAATGTCAGTAAAAGCTTTACATAATAATAGCACCGTATAGATAAAGAAAGAAAGAAAGAAAAAAAATATATAGTTCCATGCTATAACCAAATTCTCACAGGAATAACTTTTCATGAAAAGGACTCATGTTGAAGAAAGTTGCAGAGAAAATGATGTTTCTTGTGTATCAATGACACCGTCTAGAGCACTTGAGTCTGAGAAGTGCAGTCTTTTTGATAAGGTGCAACATGTTGTGGTCTGGGTTGTGAAATATATCAATAATGCCAAACCACACTCTCTTAAATTGTCTGGTCTATTGTCTTCTACAGAGGTAGCTAAGGCCAGGATCTAATTGTTTTGCTATGTACAGGCAGACAATTATGCTCAGTAATTTGCAGGCTTAAGCAAAGGCAAATCTCTTCCGGAAGGTTCGGTCTCTCCTGTACAGGGAATAACCATCCTATTATAATTCCTTTTAGTCACGTTGCTAAGTTGCTGATTAGATTTCGGCATATATCTCTGAAACATGCTACGTCCCTACAATCCAACAGGCAGCTATTGGGTTTTAAGGGTCAGACGACTTGCTTAAACTACTTGTTAAGAGTGTGTTAAGTGTAATAAGTATGGTTCTAGGGTTTGTGATCTAGCTGCTGCACCTCTACCAGGGTTGCCAGTCAAGTCCGCCCCTCCTTTTCCTCTTTCAGGGATTGATTTTACGAATCCTATATGTTGTTTAGCTTCACCTTCCAAGAAACTGGATATTTTGTTGCTTACATGTGCCGTAGTGAAGGCTGTGCACATATAACTTACTAATTCCTTATCCCTTTCTGATTATGTTTTTCTTATTCGTAGATTTGCAATGTTGCTAGGCTTCAATGACCCGTAGGTGTTGGTATGGAGGTATTTCTTGGCAAAGACCAGTGCAGAAAATTTCTAGTACTCTGTTTCAACCTTCTGAAGAAAATGTAAGGGAATCTGCTTCATAAGAAAATACAAAAGTATCCTTTCCAGGAATGTTACTTAGCCTATTTCATGTAACCAAAGGGATTGTGCTGCAAAACCGTCGGTAAAACTTGATTTGCAATGAAATTTGTCTTGTTTTGTTAACTGTGCTTAATAGAAAGTAATTGTAAGTTACTTCTGTTTGCGAGTTTATTGTGCATGGAAGGAAGTTTGAGGCAGAGTGATTTCTTTCTTTGTATCACGATAATGAATTACCTCGTTTAATAGAACTTAGTTTATGATAGGAGTAACTACTCCTATGGTGGGGAGCATGTTGAATATGAGTCTCTGTGAAGGCAAGGACCTTAGTTTTCTTAGTTTATCCTCAGGTCATATTTTTAGGTAAAAGAAATATTTTTGTTGGTATGTGTTAAGTTTTAGGGAATGTGTATCATATGAATTTGATATTCTTTTTACTTAACCTGTGTAATGCAGTAGAAAAAGTACTTTTTTGAAATTTGTATCTTTGCGTATATGAGGTAGAGACTTGCTTGTTACATTCTCCCCGTTCCCACTTCTATGCTCCTTCAAAATCCGTTGTTGACAAATACTAGTCTTGCAAGGCCTAACAACCGTCACCATAGAGACGTTTTCTCTCTCTCTCTCTCTCTCTCTCTCTCTCTCTCTCTCTCTCTCTCTCTCTCTCTCTCTCTCTCTCTCTCTCTCTCTATATATATATATATATATATATATATATATATATATATATTCATTCTTTTATTCGCGTCTCTTTGCCGTGGTTAATGGAATATGAATATTTGCCTCGACAGTGATATATTGTATTAGAAGCGAATGGTTTTGAAACGTGTAATCTATTCATAGCAAAAATCAACATACACGCATCACTAGATGGCAAAGAGTTCAGAGTTTATCTGAATTTCATTTTTTTCTTTTTATTTTCACATGTACTCTTATTCTACATGTATGTACTCTTATTGTAAATTTGGTATGATATGTATATATATACATATCCACACACACACACACATACATGAGACCGCTCATCCGCCGCTCACGTTCTGACACTCACCGTATCAACTCACCTTCCCTCTGCCACACACACACACACACACACACACACACACACACACACACACACACACACACACACACACACACACACACACACACACTCTCTCTCTCTCTCTCTCACGCACACACGCACACATACACAGATATATCTATATACATAAATACATACATACATACATACATATATATATATATATATATATATATATATATATATATATATATATATATATACGTATATATTTGTATATACATACACACGCACACATACATGTATATATGTATATATATATATATATATATATATATATATATATATATATATATATATATATATATATGTGTGTGTGTGTGTGTGTGTGTGTCTATGTGTGTGCGGTATGTGTACGTGTATAAATATACGTCTATGAATAAACCATTTTTCTCTTTCATAAAAAATAAAAAAAATAAATAAATCAAATCAGCCAAAACCAGGGAAGTGCCTATTTCCTTACTCCCAGACCTCTGAACACTCCACGTCACTGTTCATAGCCATGCCAATCCAGATTGCACAATTCTCTACTTCCCCTTTTCAGTGAAATTGCTTCCTAAATACTTTCCCCATTTACTCTCTCTTCCCTTTGGATATTTACTCTATTATTTCCCCTCGTTTTTGATTCCCGTTAATTTCCCTTCCATTCAGGATCAGACTGGACTCCTTATAGATGACGCAATCTAACATTTTTTTTAGGTTTTCCTTAATGCTTACTGGGGCGTCTCCATTCTTGGCGTTCGTCTCATTCACTCTATTGATGATCAGACCTTCTGCTTCCCTCTTCTGAAAGGGGCTATTGTTCCCCCCCAAAAAAAAGGTTGATTATTCTTCATCTGGAGAATGGTCTGCAGGTCCATTAAAAGCCTTAGTATGGTTAAATGATCGTTTTTTTTAATTATTATTATTATTCTCTCTACTACTCTTCCATTGATTGTTTTAAAGTATATGACTATTTTTGTTTTTCCTTTTTATAAAACTCTACAGGAGATTTATTAGACATTCTACTCTGATAATAGAAAAAAATAATTCACGATAGTTCTGAAATTCTGATTCTTTTTTCCTTTTGGGTAGTCATGTAAACACTTTTATTGAAGTAATTTGTACACCAAATCTCAAATTAGTCATATCACTGCAGCAATGCCCTCTTATGCCAAGAACAGGAATAATGCAACAGCTGTACCGTCTTTCCATGAGGCATACACTTTAGGTAAACCGAACTTAATATCTTTACTGTTAACGCTGTATATGCCAATTATATATGATTTCTTAAGCCTGTACTTCATCATCTTTATATTACATATTCCTTGTTTGATTTCAGAACCTTTCTATTTTATTACTGAAATAGAATTGGCTTTTGGGTAAACTCCCTGATATTTTCTGTTTAGACATGGGTTGTGACTCACATGTGTATGTATATGTGCGCACGCGTGTGAGTAGATATATTTACCACACACACACACATACACACACACACACACACCAGTTCCTCTACTGCTTGCAAGGATACCTATTATATGATATATTTTGATCTCTCCGCTGGTTGTATGCCACGTGCAAATCAATCGCCTCATATTGCGACCCACATACAGTATGTTGTGTACCATAGGTCATACGAAGTTACCTTTGCATGCCTCACCTGCCATGTAACAAAACCTTAAAACATTTCGTGACCTGACCCGCTCTGTCAGTTTGCCCTCCATTTCGTCCGTGATTTGCATCATACCAGCACCGTACCCTGAATATAAAGAACACACACACACAAACAAACAAACAAACAAACAAACACACACACACAAATATATATATATGTAGATAGATAGATAGATATCGGTCGTATATAACGAGGATAAATCAAGGAAATATGTTCCCTTATTGTTATAATCAGTCATTTATTAATTGCCCATTCACGTAGCTTTATTAATATCGCAACTGAATCATAGGAAAATATCGAAAAATATCGAACGCCTAAGAGAACACTCATTTGCTTCTGCTCGTTAGAATGATGTGAAATAAGTCACGGAAATACACTCTTGTGCATTAATTATTCACTTTAGGATTTATGAAAAAATGGAATTTTGCCCAACATGATATTTGCTCCATCAAGTATTCAACACCTTTATATATCATTTTGCATCAAAAATTATCACACGACTGACTGATTGCGAATTATCTTCATCTTAGCACGTGAGCATTGATCTCGAATAAGAGTAGATCAAAGACAGATTTTTTTAAAGCTCACGATTTTAAATTGGCGCCCTGGCGGTAGGGTCTAAAGCGCGATTCAGTAATACGCCCGTAATGACTGATAAAAGAGGAACGTCGTGTTGCGCATTTGGTTGTGTTTGAACGT
>NW_028234411.1:21529519-21547019 GCF_977035675.1 Penaeus japonicus
TCCTTTCTGCCTATCTGAATATGGTAGTCGGGTTCTTCGTGTGTGTGTGTGTGTGTGTGTGTGTGTGTGTGTGTGTGTGTGTGTGTGTGTGTGTGTGTTTTACATCCGTATTGGAGTGATCACTTATACTGCGCTCTTATGCAATATGGTTGCATATTAAATTACATGTTGCAGGCAAATATTTTATTACGGACGACTTATTACCTATATAGAATATCAGTATTATTACTATTATAATCAATATATAATTTACATCATTATTATATTTATTAGTATTATTACTACCACTATAATAATTATCATCTGTCCACAAATAAAGTTAATCAATAAGAAATTTTACTCTTATCAATATAATATATTTAATCTAAATATTTCATATCTTACATGCCAGTCACTCAAAATGTCTGTGAATGTTCTTTTTACAAAACACTAGGATGACATATAAACCTAGAATTAGAATAATAAAGACTGAATCAAATGAAACTGAATAAAGACACAGATCTAATTTCCACCACTACCTGCACAAAATATCAATTATTTCCCCTATAGATTTTAATCAAACCGTCCGAAAACATAAATATAATCACCATAGATTAAAATTTCCCGTAAGATAAGCAGCCATGTGAATGTATTATTCCTGTATCCCTTTCTCTCGTCTTCGCATTGTTCGTTTCCCGAGTGGCATCGTCTTTGGCATTGTCCAGAGGCATTTTGCGATATATTTTTGGATCTCTTGCCACGTCCTTCGTCGGGGGCGGGGGCGTGGAGGGGGGGGGGTGACGAGGGCAGATGGATAAAAATTAGAAGTGTTACGGTGTCGTTATGGTCGTATTGGCACCATGAGGATTAGGGAGGTATACATACGGCCGGAGATACGAATACGATTTTCCGCTCATAGATCGTATATTTTGACGCCAGGGGACGGAAGCATTATTATTATTATTGTTATTAATGATAATGATAATAATAATAATGATAATAATGATGATGATGATTATTATTATCATGATTACTATCATTATTATTATTATTAACATGTTTATCATCATGATTATAATCATCATCATCAAAATCATAATCTTTATCATCAGTACGATTATTATCATGATTATCATCATTATCATCATCATCAGGTGTTCATGGTATTACATCAGTCATGCATAATACACCTGCTAATAAATATAGATATAACAGTATGAGTTTTCAGTCGCATGTTAATGACAAAACAACATTCGTTATTGAATATGGTATTCTAATGGCTTAAAATGATGGTTTCATTACTTGGGTTGTTTTCTGGTAATGATGATGATGCTTGAATTGTGTAGGAGTAATGATGATTATTATCATTATTATATTAATTTTATAATTTTATTATCACTACTGTTATTTTTATTATCACTCTTATAATTATTACTATTGTCAATATATCATTATTATCATCATTATCATTACCTTATCATTATCAATACTTTCATCGTCATCATTATAAATTGCTGAAGATATAATAGTTCTCATGCTAACTGGTTGATAATAACGCTTTGCTGATAATTCCTCGCCAATGAAAACTGTATTAGCACCACTCATAACAGCGGAAGAAATCTCTTGCGCCAAAATGAAAATACGAGAACCAAAACGATAAAAGAAAGAGGATAGGAACGGGTGGGGTGGGGTGGGGGGGGGGAAGAGAGAAAGGGAGGGCGAGGGAGAGGAGGAAGGAAGACGAGGGAGGGAGATGGTAAGGGAGGGAGAGGGAGAGGAGGAAGGAAGACGAGGGAGGGAGATGGTAAGGGAGGGAGAGGAGGAAGGAAGACGAGGGAGGGAGATGGTAAGGGAGGGAGAGGGAGACGGAGAGTCGGGGGATGGGGGGGGGAGGGGGGAAGTGAACCGCAATGCAGGCATTGTTGGTAATACATCTTTCCTTCCACCATTTCCCTCAAGGCCTCGCTCAACAGACAGTTCAAATAGCCAATTCTTGTCTCGAGGCTTCCATAAAATCCGACATCTCTCCCCTCACAATCTTCACAACGGTCTGATAAAAGGGCTTTATTTACATACGAATTATGTCCAATCGCGGTCTCTGGCCAGCAGAAAGGAGGATTATCTTGTCACTTTTGGATCGCATCGATGGTCTCCGAACCTCCTCTTGTGAGGTTATGCGATCCTCTTTTGTTTTTTTTTCCCCGAAATCCCGTTCTCTCTTTCAGAAGCGCGCGTTTTTACTTTCCCTGCATCTATTAGCGGCCCCCTCCGTAAGATATATCTAGGAATAGTGGCTGAACGGGTTCTCGAGATAAATTTACAGCGCTGATATATTTTCTTTTATGATCGTGGAAGACAGAATGAAGAATTAAATTATACCCAGACAAAGTGACCGACGCACAGCAGGGTAATTGAGCCTGTCAACAAATATGGCGGAAGCGCCGTCTTTCATTGCAGACCTTCTGACGCCTCCCCCCCTCCCCCTCCCTCCCCCCGCCTCCTCCGTCTTACCGAGATGTTATTCCTTTTCTCTTGTCTTGTCGTTTCTTGCACACACACACACACACACACACACACACACACACACACACACACACACACACACACACACACACACACACACACACACACACCCATATATATACATATATATATATATATATATATATATATATATATATATATATATATATATACATATATACATACATACATATACATATAAATATACACATATATACATACTTTCATATATATATATGTATATGTATATATATTATATATATAAATATTATATATATATAATATATATATCTATGTATATATATGCATATACATACATATATATATATATATATATATATGTATATATATATAATATATATTTATATATATGTGTATATACATATATGTGTGTGTGTGTGTATGCATATTCTGTACATACATTTGTCGTATTATCTCTTCTCATTTTCCTGCCATACCTACTCACTCTTTTTCTGTCTCTCTCTCTCTCTCTCTCTTTTCTCTCCCTCTCCCCCTCCCAAACGTAATTCTTTCCTATTCCTCCTCCTCCTCCCCATCACCCCCTTCCCTCCCCCCCAATTAACTGATAGGATCAATATCAGGCCATTAATTCCAGACTCTGCAACCCCCCAACCCCCCTCCACCCCCAGCCCTACCCCCACCCCTCCCCCCTCCCCCCGGGTATTAAAATCGTGCCATAAATCCGGGTTGCAAAACTGCCCGACCTCCATTAACTTCTCCCGCTTCTGCCTCCCTCTTTACAGTCGATTCCGTTTTACTGGACCGGGAAATTAAACGCTCGACACTTATATTATGGTTTGGGAAAAATAAGGACGTGGGAAACACGGAGAGTGAGAGGGAGAGAGAGAGAGAGAGAGAGAGAGAGAGAGAGAGAGAGAGAGAGAGAGAGAGAGAGAGAGAGAGAGAGAGAGAGAGAGAGAGAGAGAGAGAGAGGGGGGTGGGTGGTAGGGAGGAAAAAGTGTGGGGGGATGAGAGAGAGAGAGAGAAAGAAAAGAGAGAGAGAGAGAGAGGAGTGAGAGTGAGAGAGAGAAGAGAGAAAGAGAGATAGCGAGAGCGATAGAGAGAGAGAGAGAGAGAGAGAGAGAGAGAGAGAGAGAGAGAGAGAGAGAGAGAGAGAGAGAGAGAGAGAGAGAGAGAGAGAGAGAGAGAGAGAGAGAGAAAGAGAAAGAAAGAGAGAGAGAGAGAGTGAGAGTGAGAGAGAGAGAGAGAGCGATAGAGAGAGAGAAAGAAAGACAGAGAGAGAGAGAGAGAGAGAGTAGAAAGTAGAGAGAAGTGAGGAGAGAGGAGAGAAAAGATAGAAGAGAGAAGGTAGAGAGAGAGAAAGAAAGAAAGACAGAGAGAGAGAGAGAGAAAGGGAGAAAGAGAGAGAGAGAGAGAGAGAGAGAGAGAGAGAGAGAGAGAGAGAGAGAGAGAGAGAGAGAGAGAGAGAGAGAGAGAGAGAGAGAGAGAGAGAGAGAGAGAGAGAGAGAGAGTAGAAAGAGAGTAGGAAGTAGAGATAAGAGAGAGGAGCGAATAGAGATGAGAGAAAAGCGAAAAGAGAAGAACGAAGAGAGAGAAAGAGAAAGAAAAAGACAGATATAGAAGCACAAGTGGATGAAAAAAAAAAAAAAAACTATAAAAAAACAACAACGACAAAAGAAAAACATAATTACAGCTTGACTTTTTTCTTCTTCTAAAGACTGACGAAGAGAAAGCTTGGCGAATCACCTTTTAATTCCTCTAAGCCTTCAGGAAATTTCAGGGCCACAGAAGACTGATAAATAAAACGGTTTTCAGACGCCAAATATATTGCCAGGAGATTGCACAAGGCTAGAGATTATTGCATTATTTCCCCTCTGCCCTTCTACCGCGGACCCTCGGCGCAGAAATTGATAAATATGCTAATCGTTTCAAGAACCCTTTTGAAAAGTGATGTCGTTTATAAAGGCGTCACAAGTTGCAATGTTTGTGTTGCGGATGGTGTGCACACATTCAGGGAGGGATCCTGTAGAAGGGAGAGAATCCTGGTGTGTGTCAGTGGGGGTGGGGGTGTGGGGGGGAGTGTGTGTGGGGGGTGGGTGGGGGGTGGGTGTGTGTGTGTGTGTGGGGAGGGGTGGGGGGTGGGGGGGAGTGTGTGTGTGGGGAGGGGTGGGTGGGGGGGTGAGTGTGTGTGTGTGTGTGTGTGTGTGTGAATATACATACACACACATATACATGTAGATGTGTATTCAGTTTACGTTTATAAACGTCTATCTATCTACCTATCTATCACTATCTCGGTATCTCCTATCTCTCTCTATCTATTATCCACCTTTTATCTATCTATATCTACTTATCATCTATCTATCTATCTCTATCTATCTATATGTTTTATCTATCTACATAACTTTCATAGCCTCTAACAGATCCAAGACTTTATAAAACATGCATCAAGTCAAAAGGAAAAAAGTCGAAACCTTATGGAAAATTCTAGAAAGAAAATGAAAGTTTAGATGATATGATGTTGCATTTTAACGCATCCTATCGTTCATCATTTTAATTGGTTTATTGTGTAATAGTGATGATAGGAATGTGATGAAGGCGCATACCTGGAAAAAAATGATTGATATTGTTATTTCCTTTCGATTAGAACCCTTTTTTATTTTATTTTTTTCATTTTTTATTATTTTAAATCTGAACGAATTCTTTGGTATTGCTTGGTATGTTATGGTATCATCTAAAGCGAATGATTTTGTGTCGGTGTTTTTTTTATTCCTTTATGGTGAATGACGCTGGGTGCATGACGTGTTTACACACACACACACACACACACACACACACATCTCTCTGTCTATTTCTCTCTCTCTCTCTCTCTCTCTCCCTCCCTCCCTCCCCTCTCTCTCTCTCTCTTTCTCTCTCTCTCTCTCTCTCCCTCTCCCTCTCTCTCTCTCCCCCCCTCCCCCCCTCTCTCTCTCTCCCTCCCTCCCTCCCCCCTCTCTCCCCCTCCCTCCCTCCCTCCCTCCCCCTCTCTCTCTCTCTCTCTCTCTCTCTCTCTCTCTCCCTCCCTCTCTCTCTCCCCCCCCTCTCTCTCTCTTTCTCTCTCTCCCTCTCTCCCTCCTTCCCTCCCTCCCCCTCTCTCTCTCTCTCTCTCTCTCCCTCCCTCCTCTCCCCCCCCCTCTCTTCTCCCCTCCCTCCCTCTCTCTCTCTCTCTCCCTCTCTTTCCCTCCCTCCCTCTCTTTTTCTCTCTCTTTCTCTCCCTCCCTCCCTCCCTCTCTCTCCCTCCCTCTCTCTCCCTTTCCCTCTCTCTCTCCCTCTCCCTCCCTCCCTCCCCCTCTCCCTCTCTCTCTCTCTCCCTCCCTCCCTCCCCCCCCCTCTCTCTCTCTCTCTCTCTCCCTCCCCCTCCCTCCCTCTCTCTCTCTCTCTCTCTCTCTCTCTCTCTCTCCCTCTCTCTCCCTCCCTCCCCCCCCCCCTCTCTCTCTCTCCCCTCCCTCCCTCCCCCCCCTCTCTCTCCCCTCCCTCCCTCCCTCCCCCCTCTCTCTTTCTCCCTCCTCTCTCTCTCTCCCTCTCTCTCTCCCCCTCTCTCTCTCTCTCTCTCCCTCCCCCTCCCCCCCTCCCTCTCTCTCTCTCCCTCCCCCTCCCTCCCTCCCTCCCCCCCCCTTTCTCTCTCTCTCTCTCTTCAACAACAAGAGTAACACACACTACCATGCCGCACTCATCTGAAAAGTTTAGCACTCAAAGCCGCCACATAATTGCATATCTTGCGTTTATTCGGAATATAAGAATCAAGTATGAACAAAGTTATCTCTCGTAAGTTGAAATTAAAACGGGACGTTATTACTGGTTGCAACGTACATTATCTCCCTGCTTTATGTTGAAATATATGGCTAGTTTGTGCAATTGCTTGAAATGTTGATGTTCTTTATCATGAGATATAAAACGTTTTGTTGCATCTTATCATCGCGCTGGGACTTTGCAACTGTGAGAAGTTGGGACTCCATTGCTAAGTGATTGCTACACTGAAGTATACTTGAGACCCATTTTCATATACGTAATGAATGCGTTCTATTTGCATCATATTTGCAGTGGTGGCATCGCGAAAGAAATGGAGAGAGGGAGAGGGAGAGGGAGAGGGAGAGAGACAGAGAGAGAGAGGGAGAGGGAGAGGGAGAAAGACAGAGAGAGAGGGAGAGAGAAAGAGAGAGAGAGAGAGAGAGTAATTGGAAAAAAGAGAATACAAGAGAAAGTTAAGGCTGAGAGAGAGAGAGAGAACCGGACTCCACCGCCGCGGCCGACATAGCTCCCAAAAGCCCTCGAAGAAATAGCAAGGGCGAGCTACTCGGTTCAGATTTTCCTCCCGCCCAGGCCGCCCTCCCAACCGCCTCTGCAAAATCTTTCTCCTTTGCTCCCTTTACGGTCGTTTTGGCACTGCCTTTTCTCTTTCGAATTCGGTAACTGTTTTCTTTCTCTCTCTCTCTCTCTCTCTCTCTCTTTCGCTCTCTATCTTTTTCCAGTTTTCTTTGTTTGTCTCTGCCTCTCTCTCTCTCTCTCTCTCTCTCTTTCGCTCTCTATCTTTTTCCAGTTTTCTTTGTTTGTCTCTGCCTCTCTCTCTCTCTCTCTCTCACGTTCTCTTATTCGGCCCTCCTTGTCTCTCTTCCTCTCTCTCTCTCTCTCTTTCTTTCTCTTATTCAGCCCTCCTTGTCTCTCTTCCCCCCCCCCCTCTCTCTCTCTCTCTCTCTTTCTTTCTTTCTCTCTCTCTCTCTCTCTCTCTCTCTCTCTCTCATATATTCTCTCTCCTCAAATCTCGCCTCATCCCTCCACACTCATCTCCCTCACTCAGCTCCGCCCTATCAACTCTCCTCTCCTCTCTCTCCTCTCCTCTCCTCCCCTTTTCTCTCTCCTCCTCTCTCTTTCTCATTTCTTCTCTCCTCCCTACAATCCCCTTCCTCTTCATCTCTCTCTCTATCTCCGCTTCCCTCTCACACGTCTCTCTCCTCTCTCCTCTCTCTCTCACTCACTCCACTCTCTAAGAAATCTCTCTCAAAGAAAACAACAAAAGGCTTTGAGAGTCGAATCTATCTTATATCTACAGAGTTGTATTGTTATGCTATTTTCTCGTTGCATTGGTTGTGAGAGAATGGCTTTTCGTTCGATATTTAGAATATCTTCAGGAAGAATATTTTTATTTTTTTTTCTTGGTGTGTCAACTAATGTTATTGAAAATACTAGTAGCTGTAAAAAAAAAGGAGAAAGAAAGAAAGAGAGAGAGACGGAGGGAGAGAGAGAGAGTGAGAGTGAGAGTGAGAGTGAGAGTGAGAGTGAGAGAGAGAGAGAGAGAGAGAGAGAGAGAGAGAGAGAGAGAGAGAGAGAGAGAGAGAGAGAGAGAGAGAGAGAGAGAGAGAGAGAGAGAGAGAATCATCAATCAATTATCATTTCCACATTCCAATTCTTATCACAAGAAGGAGAGGAAGAAAGAGAACCATCCCAACTGCTCAAATACCCCTAACGAACACCAAGGAAAGCAAATTAGCAAACGACTTATGACCTAGTTAGTGGGACCATTAAATGGAAATAAATGACCTGACAACACAGCCTCCAATGGCCTAATATACACGAAACAGAGGAAGAAGCAAAGGCGCACGCAACATCATTTCTAACGGTTGGAAAATGACCCGTATTCATATCGTCTGTAAGGAGTGGGTGGTGCGTTAATGAGGGCCCTAAGGATGCATAATAGGAAGGAGGAATAGAACTGACACAGTAGGTCGATGGATGGATAGGAAGGACTAAGGATTATATTAGAGAAGGTACTTTGATATGAGAACATGTGTGTGTGGGTGTATGTGTGTCTCCCTGTTTGTGCACGCATCTGCGATAAAACTAATTGAAAAACACTTAAGAATAAAATAAAAAAACGTACTAAAGGCATCTAAAGTGATACAACCTATCGTCTATTAAAAGCTAAAAGAAACAGATACTCCAAAGTGAAATATTCAGATGAAGGCCTTAATATTACCAAACATAGGCAAAACCAAAGGGTCTGTTATCATGGCTGGAACCTTAGGCATGTACAAGAATAAAAATTCCATAAACCGGATAGCCAAATACGATGAATTAAAAGGAGTAAATGAAGTAAAAACAAAAAATCACACAGAATTCCTTTTATGAAATAGAAATGAAAGAAATTTCGCCAAAGATAGTTAAAACCTATATTTTCGTGACCGTAGGCACATTGTTTACTTCATTGCCATGGAAACGCAAATGAATACTGGTTAAAAAAATAGCTAGGGAGAAAACTGCCTTGTCGTCTCTCTTCATGTTTCAAAAATGCGTAAATATTGAATTCGAGACGTCAGAGAGGTTCATCTCAAATGCACATCATGCTTAATTAAAATCATCTTCTACACACATTCTTAAAAAACACATCTTATTAACTGCGACTAATTTTATTTGAGAGAAAGCGGAGATAATAGCTAGAGATAGATAGATAGATATATAGATAGAGAGATTGAGAGAGGGAGAGAGATTGAGAGAGAGAGAGAGAGAGAGAGAGAGAGAGAGAATGAGTTAAAAAGAGGACAAGAGAGAGAGAGAGAGAGAGAGAGAGAGAGAGAGAGAGAGAGAGAGAGAGAGAGAGAGAGAGAGAGAGAGAGAGAGAGAGAGAGAGAGAGAGTAGACCAATAAATATATCCAGTATTACACAACGCAACGCTTTGGCTCAGCACTCCAAGTTATTTAAAACAGAGATGCACAAAACAAAAGAACAAATAAAACTCTGCTCTGGAAGGGATGAGCGGTGTCAAAGGTCAGAAGGAGAGGGAACACAAGGTCAACTGAGGTCACCGGTCTTAGGGGAAAGGATTCAGACCGGAACTGTTTACATCAGGTCACGCTTCAACGAGAGAAAAATAGGAGCTCCACTTATTTTCAAAATACAATTTCAACCCTTTTGGATAGCGTTTTACGACATCAGGTGCACGTAAACATCACTATAAAAAACAACAACAACAGTGAAACAAACTGGTAGTGTATTTCTAGAATCTGCCAGAGTATAATTTCGAAATTGTTGCATATTTTGGAGAATTTTAATAATCGTTGATAAAACAATATTACGTGAGGAACATAATCAAAGTTGTTGATTCCTCTCCGGACGTTGCAAATAAAAATGGATTAACGGGTTTGCAACAATGCGACTTTAATTAAGGTCCTCATTTAAACGGGCAGTTAAGGAAAACACATGCAGATAAAAAGTAAATTTTGAAATATATACATTAATATAAACACATTCACATTAATAAACGTATATTATATATCCCTCTATCACCATCAACCTCTTTTACTCATTCCTCATATAAATGAATGAGAATACCGCCCAATTCGTTTAATCATTACTCCTATAAGTAGATAAGAGGAGAAATCCTATGGACAAACGCCTTATGTAATTGAATAAAAACAAAAAACAAAAAACGGACTCGTCATATACTGTAAATGATAAGGATAACTACCCCACTCAATTGCGAATTCCGTAAGCAACTCAATCGCAACATTTAGATTATTAAAAAATAAATCTGACTCCCTCACTCCTTATAAAAAATAAGAAAAAACACATATTGCTCATACATTCACTCTTCATATAGATTAATCATAAAACACGTTAGATTCACTCATCCCTCATATAGATTTATAGGGGAAAAATGACTCACTCACTAACTCACTCATTCCCTTTCTCACTCACTCACTTACTTACTACCTCATTCATTTACTCATTGGCCGACCTACTCGCTTTCTTGTTAACCGATTCACACACTCACTCACTTCCATCATTAACTCCCTCCCTCCCTCACTCACTCCACACACTCATCATCAATTACCTCTACTCCCTTCTCGACCATCCCTCACCCTCACTTCGCATCCCATTCCCCTCTTGAACTCACTCATCCTGAACTCTCCTTCTCATTCCCCCCCTACGCATGACTCACTCACTTATAATTTTCACTCACTTCAAACTCAATCAGTTACTCCCTCACTCACTCGCTTACTCCCTATCTGACTCAACTTAACAACCTTCCCTCCTCGAACTCACTATCCTGCACTCTCCTCCACTCCCATCCGCTGACATTCACTTCACTCACTCACTCCACAATTACTTACCCTCTCAAACCTCCCTCACATCACTCGTTTGACCCCTCCCCATTCCGAACTCGCTTACCCTCACCTCTCGAAACTCACCTCCTCCACTCGCTCGCTGACTCCACTCCTACTCTTGTACCCCTCCCTATCCGACTCGCTTACTCCCTCTCGAACTCACTCCTCCACTCCCTCCCTGACTCACTCACTCACTCACAATATCAGACGACACAAAACGGTCGCTCACCCACGCCTCCCATACGCTCATTAAGGCCCAGGCAGATAGATCCGAGAAGCAAAGACAGGCCAGCCACTTTCGAACACAAATTCATCCGTAGGCAATATGAACCCACCCAGAAACCGTTCAACAAATGACTACACGCCTATCTCCTGAAATCAAATAACACAAAAAACGTTTTTTTTTTTTTTTTTTTTTTTTTTTTTTTTTTTTTTTTTTTTTGTTTTGTTAACCGACAATTCCTTTAACCTTTTAACTTCACGAACAGCGGACCACCGAGGAGAGGAATGTTGATGTGGGTGTAATGTTTTTTTTAATTATCATTGTTATTATTATTATTTATTTTTTTGATGATATATTTTTTGGAATGTTTGTTTATTAATTGATATTTTTTTGCGTGGTGGGGGTAGTGGGGGAGGGGGGTAGGGGGGTTAGGGGGGTAGGGGTGGTGGTCGAGTTGAAAGCTGATGGAGGGGGGGATGGTATGTGGAAGAAGGAGAGGGAGAGGGAGAGGGAGAGGGAGAGGGAAGGGAAGAAGGAAGGAGAGGAGGGTCGAGAGGTAAAATTAATGGTAGGATAAGGTGAGTAAGAAGGGATAGGGAAAGGAAGACACAGTAAGTGCTAGGAAATGGGAGAAGGATGGGGGGGCGGGAGAGGGGAAGGAGGAGAACCGGAGATGAAGGGGGAGAGGGAAAGGGAGAAAAAAAGGAAAAGGAGAGAAAGGGGGGAAGAAAGAGGGAGAAGGAGAAGCAGGAGAAGGAGAGGGAGAGGAGGAGGATGGGAAAGAGTGCGTGTAAAAGAGAAGGGATGACGGAAGAAGAGAGAGAGAGAGAAAGAGAGAGAGAGAGAGAGAGAGAGAGAGAGAGAGAGAGAGAGAGAGAGAGAGGGGGGGGGGGAGAGATTTGATTAGAAAAAGAATGCTCATTCTATATACCATATATACACATGAACCATCCCTATCTTGTTTCGGAGCAGGTGTTTCGAACCTATTTTCTTT
Organism: Penaeus japonicus; assembly: GCF_977035675.1. Classification (NCBI taxonomy): domain Eukaryota; kingdom Metazoa; phylum Arthropoda; class Malacostraca; order Decapoda; family Penaeidae; genus Penaeus; species Penaeus japonicus. The sequence goes on from NW_028234411.1 coordinate 21,541,360, forward strand.
TTTTTCTCCAGCCCACACCGACCCCCCCTAACACGCACAAAAGAGAACGCAGGAGCACACAACACACACACACACATAACTAACACCAACACTCACACAACAAACCACAACTCACACACAACAACACACAACACACACACACACAACACACACACACACCCAACACTCACACACACTCATCACACCACAAAACAAAACACCACCACCACACAACATAAAAAAGTTATGAGTCTGCGCTTGTGTTCCACGCTTTAAGGCGTTGTTGCTTCCTATTCTTTTACTACCCTTTTATCTTTCTTTATCTCTAAATTTTTCCCTCTCTCCCCCATCCCTCTCTTTTCGCTTTGTTTCAGTTTTTATTTTTTCTATCTTTTATTTTTTTTTCATTTCGCCTCTCTCTCTCTCTCTCTCTCTCTCTCTCTCTCTCTCTCTCTCTCTTCTTCTTCTCTCTCTTCTCACACGTCTCCACTCATTACTCTTCATCTCACTCCTCTCATCCACCTCCCTCAACTCTCTCTCTTCAATTCACCTCCTCCCTCCTCCTCACTCAACACCTCTCCACTCCCTCCCTACTTCCTCTCCCACCAATTCACCCAGGGTGCATAAGGGTGAGAGAGAGGGAGCTGAGAAAGGGAAGGGTTGTTGTGTTAACTCTTAAAAAAAAGCCTCCTCTCCTCTCTCCACCCGCAGTATAACCAAGCGGATATTTACCTGTATACTTTGGTAGTCAGAATCTTCCCTTTAAACTCCGATCCCTCGATAATGATGAAATATTGTCAAAATACTGTGAATCTTTTTATTGGTAGTAAAAAATTACTTCTCACATTTAGCGCTTTCTTTCATTTCCCTTTTCTGATTCTCATTTTCGGGGCATTGACCCCACGTGGTTTAACAGTTAAAAAGGAGAATAGAGGAAATAAATATAAAGAATACATTAATATATATAAAAATAAAAAAATAAAAAACACGAAGAAAATATCTCTAAATTATAAATAAAAATATACTAAAATAAATATAAAATATATTAAATAATACGACATTTTACAAAGCGGAATCGATAACCTTCACCATGGAAAATTGTTCCTACAATTGCATATTCGTTACTCGTCTATCGATACTCTGCGGTATCACAATTAATCCCTGAGTTACGAGAGGCGTCGTGCTGCATAGCATCAAGGATCCAAAATTGTGGTAAAAGACATAAATCTGTCCTGACCCTTCTAATCATGCAAGGACGAAATATATAATTCCTATCACAAAATATACATCATCGCTGTAGAATATATATATATATAAATAAATAAAATATAGACTCCTACTATATCAATAAAATATATATATATATACTCCTATATATATATATAAAAATACAATACCATATCACACACTACACACTCACCCACACATACACACACACTACAGCACATATATATATATATATAAAAATATATTTAATAAAAATATAATCATATATATGTTCAATATATATATATAAATAGACTATGTTATATATTTCCTCACTCCCACTCTCACACTTCCAAATCTCAGTCTCTATACACACACTCCACACACTCTCATCTCTCTTCACATATATCTCTCATCACCCCTCTATCTCTCTCCTATCATATCTCATTAATACAAACTCTCACCTCTCGCTCAGACTCTCTCTTCAATATATATAAATATATCAATAATACTTTATATGCATACTATTAAATAATATTCTATATCTATATATTAAATAATCTACAACTTATACTATATCTAGTAATATAGCAATCTATCTATCTATCACACATCTATCTACACAATACACTACGCACACTCACTCTCACTCTCACACACCCATCATCACACTCACTACTCTCTCACTCTCTAATATATATATGCGTATATACTATATATATAAACTATATACCTATATATATACACTATATATATACACACATCACACTATCATCACATATATAGAATGTGTGTGTGTGTGTGTGTGTGTGTGTATTTCGTGTGTCTGACATATGTATACACATTGTACATACACACACATACACACAATATATACATTACTACTATATAAATATGTATATATATAATTATACTATGTATATATATATATCATTTATATAGATATAGTATTTCTATATATATATCACAATATATATACTCTCTATATATAAATATATATATATATACTATATATATAATCTACTATAGATAATCAAACTATCATTATAATATCTATCTATATTATCTAAATAAATACTAATTACTAAGATGTAGCATATATAATACTTATATACTATATATTCACTACTATGTCATTAATATATAATATACTCACGACACACAAATTCATCACAACACAAACACACACATATAAATCCTCATATATCAAATATAAATATATAAAAATATACACTATAAGACTATAAATTACTATATAAGTGTGTGTGGTGTGTGTGTATGTGCTGTATGTGTGTATAAATATTTAATAAATAGTATAATATATACTATAAATATATATATATACTTAATATAAATACTATATATAATATATATATATAATATATAATATGTATACACACATACACCCACACACACACCCCACAACAAATAGAATATATCTAATTATATATATATATATATATATATATATAGTATGTATATATATATATATATATTACATATACACACACCCACACACACACCACACACACACACACACACACACACACACACTCAACACACAACACACACGACACATATATATATAAAAAGTATATAAAAATAAATAAATAATAAATATATATATAAAAAGTGGATAAAATAATAATAAAAAATAAATAAAAAATATAATATATAGAAATTAAATAATATGATATATATATATATATATATCTATATAAATAAATATATACATATATATATAAATATATATATATAATATATATAGTATATGTATGGTGTGATTTATCAATACTATATAAAAATAAAATATAAAAAAATATAAAAATAAAATATAAATAAATATAAATATATATATAAACACCCAACAAACAAACACACACACACACACATCAAACACACACACACACACACACACACACCACACACACACACACACACACACACACAAACACACACACAACACCCACACACATATATATAATATATATAAAATAAATATACATATTAAATAATATAAATATATATGTAAAAGTATAATAAGTATCTTCTATAAATCTATAAAAATATAATAATACAATAAATAATTATATATATAATAATATATAAATATATAAAAAGTTTGTGTGTGTGATGATTATTTAAATTTTATACTTATATAAATTAAATATAAAATATATAATTTATATATAAAAATTATATATTAATATATAAATATCTATCACTATAATATATATATATATAACAAAATAATATCAATTATACCAACATATATAAATAAATATAAAATATATCAAAATAAATGTATATAAATAATATAAATATATGTCTATAATTAATATCCATATTTTATATAAATAACATATTATAAATATATCAAAATATAAATATATATAAAAAAAATCATATTATATATCTATCAATCTATCTATAAATAAAATATACAACTATACGAAATATAGCAGATCAATCTATCACTATCTAATCTATCTACATCTATCTATCTAAATCTAAATATATCTCTAAATATATAATAGCAAACACAAATAAAGATATATATATATACGCACACAATATAATATCGATATATAGAGTACTTTATATATTAATGATGATGAGAGAGAGAGAGATAGAGAGAGAGAGAGAGAAGAGAGATAGAGAGAGAGAGCGGAGAGTGCTGAGATATAGAAGACGAGAAGAGAGTCGAGCTAGATGAGAGAGTGAGGGATGAGAGAGAGATAAGAGAGAGAGAAGAAGAGAGAGAGAGAGATAGAGATGTAGAGAAACCGCGAGAGAATCAAAGAGAAAGAGAAGTAGCGAAAAGAAATAGAAGAAAGAAAGAAAAAGAAAGACAGACAGAGAACAGATTGGGAGCTAATACAGGGTGATATGATAGCATGAGAGAGGACTATAATTGTTCTTTACAAATTTACATGCGGATGACTAGGCCTGAGACTTGCAAAGGGAACTCATTGCATGCATCGTTATATCTTGAGCAGGAACCACACATCTCGTTGATATAGATGGTAACAGGAACGCATTTGAACTTTGTAACAACACATGTTCTTGTGTATATATATGAATATATGTATGAATATATCTATGTATCTGTCTATCTATCTATCTATCTGTCTATCTATCTATCTATACACACATACACACACACACACACTCTCACGCACACGCACACACATATGTCTGTATGCCTGTGTCTTTGTGTGTGTATGCACAGACATATATACATATAAAACACAAACACATTCACTGGTGCATCACACACACACTCCAGGACCTCTCCATGTCAGCTTCTGACATTCTTACGCCATTCAACCTCTTCTTTCAATTCTTAACGAAGGTCATATATTCTTGTCAAGACGAGAAGCTTTGTGCCTGTTGCAAGAATAGGAAACCTTCATTCAAACACGCAATTTTATGCAAGATCGCGGCCAGGAAGACAGGACGAGATACCTGAGACGGACTCTGAGGAAGTAACGGTATTGATCGGTATATTCCTAAGGTGTTCTTGATTTCCGATTGATCAAGTATTGCACACGAAGGAAAAGAAAATATTGCAAATCTTATCAAAAAAAGGAATTAGATATTTTTTTCTTAACTTGCGTGTCACTTGCATCCGTTTCACGGATCACGCGACACATGCATACACACACACACACACACACACACACACACACACAACTCACAACACACTCACAACTCACACACACTCACACAACACAACACACTCACTACCAAGTACAAACACTAAAAACACAGACACTCGCACAAGCCCACACACACAAAAGCAAATACACACACAAACAAGACAAACTATACATGTCACACACACAGATACGAGCAAACAAACCAACACCACTGCTTTTAGATATACAGTCTTTTGCCAACGTCAACAAAAACACAAACAACGCAACGCTTGCAGCTCACAAACACACAGCAATCTTCTTACATGCAAGTGCAACCAAGTGAAGTCTCAAAAAGCTGACTGAAAATTGAAAAGTTGAAATGGAAACTGGAATTTAGTTTCCCGACTGGAAGCTGAGACAGAATATGGAAATATCTATCTGTCTGAGGGAGGGAGAGAGAGAGAGAGAGAGAGAGTGAGAGAGAAAGAGAGAGAGAGAAAGAGAAGAGAGAGAGAGAGAGAGAGATAGATAGATAGAGAGAAAAAGATAGGGGGGCCGGAGGCGGAGGGAGATAGAGGGATAGAGAGGGAGGGAGAAGAGTGGAGAGAGACGAGCGTAAAAGTGAGAAAAGAGAGAGAGATGAAAGAGAGAAGAGAAGAGAGAGAAGAGAAGAGACGGAGAGAAGGTAGAGAGGAGAGCATGAGAAGGAGAAGAGGGGAGAAAGAGAGAAAAAGCGAGAGGGAGAGAGATAGAGAGAGAGAGAGACAAAAAGAGAGAAAGAGAGAGAGAGAGCAGAGAAACGGATAGGGAGAGGGGGAGCTAGGAAAGAGGAGA
>NW_028234411.1:21564519-21569519 GCF_977035675.1 Penaeus japonicus
AACACAGGAACCAGGACACGTCAGGTCAAAACAGACTGCCAGCGATATTGCATTGAATTAAGTAGAAATATAGAATCAATGTCTTAGGTCACATAATATCAGTACCGGTGCCTTACACACTGCCCCACTCTTTCTCAATCTTTATCTCTTTATCACTGTCTCTCACTTTCTCACTCTTTTTCAAGCTCTTTCTCTTTGTCACCAACTCTTGTCTCTTTCTCTCTCCTTTTTTTTCTATCTGCCTTGACTTTATTATTTTTTCCTTTTGTTTTTCGAGTTCTTTTATTTTCTTGTTATATATTTTGTTCTATTAATTCTGTTTTTACTTTCTTCTATATCTTGCTTATTAGATAAAATTATGATAATGATGATAAAGATAATGATGACAAAAACGATAACTATATCATCTTTACTATTACCATTATTATAATAATAATGATAATAATAGTAACATCAGCAAAACAATAATGCCAATGATAATAATAATGATACCAATAATGAAAATTATCATAGTAATGATTCAGTGATAATGATAATAATGATAACGGTAATAATATTCATTTTTTCATTCACTGAAAGTTTTTAAATATCAATTCACATTCCTGAACCAATTAATCAATTTCAAATAACAGTCTCAAATATATAGTCTATCTTTTCCAAACAAGGGGAAGTACGTCAAAATGAAGTCTATATTTCTGTGTGGTTTAATTAGTTTTGAATATTTCCAAGCGAGAGAGAGAGAGAGAGAGAGAGAGAGAGAGAGAGAGAGAGAGAGAGAGAGAGAGAGAGAGAGAGAGAGAGAGAGAGAGAGAGAGAGAGAGAGAGAGAGAGAGAGAGAGAGAGAGAGAGAGGAGAGAGATAGGAGGAGAAGGAGGGAGATGGAGAGAGATGGAGAGAGAGAGGGGGAGGAGAGAAGGAGAGAAGAGAGAGAGAGTAGAAAGAAAGAGATAGAGAGGAGAGAGAGAGAGAGAGCGAGAGAGAGCAAGAGAGAGAGATCTCGAGAGAGAGAGAGAGAGAGAGAGAGAGAGAGGGAGAGAGAGAGAGAGAGAGAGAGAGGAGAGAGAGAGAGAGAGAGAAGAGAAGAGAGAGAGGGAGAGAGTGAAGATAGATAGACGGAGAGAGAAATATAGAGTGAGAGAAAGCCTGAGAGAGAGAAGAGTAGAGAGAAACGAGAGAGTGAGAGATGAGAGGAAAGAGAAAGATCGCGAGAGGAGAGAGAGGAGAGAGATGAGAGAGGCGAGAGAAGAGAGAGAGAAGACAGAGAAGAGAGAGATAAAGAGAAGAGAAAGAGAAGACAGAGAGAAATAGAGGAGGGAGAGAGAGATAGAGATAGATAAGAAGGAGAGAGAGAGAGAGAGAGAGAGAGAGAGAGAGAGAGAGAGAGAGAGAGAGAGAGGAAGAGAGAGAGAGAGAAAAAGAGAGAGTGAGAAAAAGAGAGTGAGAAGATAGATAGATAAATGGAGAGAGAGAGAGAGAGAGAAAGAGAGAGAGAGAAAGAGAAAAAGAAAGAGAGAGAGAGAGAGAGAGAGAGAGAGGAAGAGATACATAGAGTGATAGATAGAAAGATAGATAGATAGATAGATAGATAGAGACTAACTGTACGAGCTGACAGATGCTGGCACAAAACTCTTGTTCTTTTGTATCTCCAAGTTCAATTGTTTTAAGTACACAAACTCAGAACTGCACTGAACATTGCATGCATGTATGTCCTTAGTTTATTGAGACCGTTAACCGAAGAATGGTCTGGAAGTGGCATTTTCAATAAGCCATTGGCATCGAAATTGCCATGTTGTTATTTCTGTTTTGTTTATTTTTTTCAGTTTTTGATTGAAGGAAAACGAAAAGGATTAGATTCTCTGTTATTACAACGAGGAACAGAAAGCTTTCAGAGATATTGTCTATCAAAGGTGGAATTTTTATTCGAGCAAAGTCAATATCCCTGACGAGATTGAACTAATAACAGAGATCAAAAGAAGTGAATTGAAACAACTTACAGCTTTATAACGGGGCGTAATAAAGCCGATTGTCGTTTGCGGGGGGGGAAAAATCTTGGAGGAATTTTCCCGCCAAAATGCTTGCGTAACGGTTTTCATTGTTTGAATCGGGGAAGGATTCTTGTGTCCGGTCGCGTCGCCGCCGACTTCGTTGTAGGTGAGTTTCGACCTGGATCAACCTTAAATATATGCCTGCTCACGATGGGGTTTCTTTTCTCAAGCTCTTATTTAAGTCACAAGTTCTTTGTAAAGTGTAAGTTGAGAATTCGTGAAAGGAGAAAGCCGTTAGATGCAAAAAGGAAAGGATAAATAAATGTATTAGATATTCGCAAACAGACTTCGCTAAAAAAAAAGAGGTTGGAGGCACATATACGAACAAGAGGACGGGAGAGAGACACACACACGAAGGAAAAGAATAATGGAAGAATGAAAAACGAGAGAGAGAAAGAAAGAGCAGGTACATATACAGTTAAGCAAAGAGAAAAGTAGTACGCACACGCACGCACAGCCACACGCACAATCACACAAACACATATCTACACCCACATACATACACAAACATACACGCACAAAGACAAATCCCACACAAACGAAATCACACGCAGACACATACACAATCACACACACACACCTAAAACGACCACTCACACCCTCCCCCTACCCCCATCCCCCCATGAAGGGTCGTGATGGGCGGTCTGAGGTAGTGACCAATCCACACAGGTCGTGCGTGACCAGGGGGGACCTGTGGCAGCAGTACCTCGGTGGTCATATATCACAGGTCGTGGCGGGGGGAAAAGCAGCATCCGGGTAGAACCGTGACCAACACTGCCCGCCCCCTGGAAACGCCCCTTCGCCCCCCCCACCCCACCCCCCTTCCCCTCACCTCCCTCTTCTCCTTCGTCTTCTTATCATTTTTCTCTTTCTTATCCCTCCTCTCTTTTCCATGCTCCTTTCTAAGTCTCACCCCTTCCCCTCTCACTCACTCTTTCCCTTCCCACTTCCTTCCTTCCTCTTCCTCTCCTCCCCTCCTTCTTCTCTCCCTCCCTCCCTCCTTCCTCCCTCATTCCCTCCCCCCCTCCTTCACCCCCTCCTCCTCTTCCCCCCTCCTCTTCTCTCATCCCACGTGTCACCTTTTCATGTTTTGTATCCCCCTCAGTCTCTGTTAAGTATCTGACGAGTAACGGAATGGACCCAAGTTAGAAAGTGGTAATTACTTGCTCTTTTATTATAATGATAATGATGGTAATAATCTTTAATGATAGTGATGATAAGGGTGATAATAGTAATGATAATGACGGTAATGATAATGATGTTAGTAATGATAATAATGGTAATGATAATGATGATGAAAGTGATGAATGGTAATGGTAATTATGATAATAATATTAGCTATGATAAAGATGATACTGATTATGATAATTATGATAATAATAATAATAATGTTAATGATAAGGATATTGACCCTAATGACCTTATTAACTATTTCTTACTACTTTTGGCGTCATTATCATTATCATTATTATGTTCGTCATTTGTGATTGCTTTATCTTTATCAGTTACTATTATCATTATTATCATCATCATCATTAGTACCCTTATTGCTACTACAACTATTATTTTCATTATTGCTATTATTGTTGTTACTAGGATTGATTTAATCATTCTTCTTTTTATCATCATCATTATTACAGATGTTATCATCCTTGTCATTGCTATTGTTATCATTATCATTTTTATCATATTTACAATAATTATCATTGTCATTATCGTTATCATCATTATTATTAGTATCATTATCGTAGTTATTATCTTTATGATTATTTTTTTTGTATCTATTTGTATATATTTGTTATTTTCATTATCATTACTATTATTATCATCATCATTATCATTATTATTGTTATTGTTATCATTATTATATTTATTATCATTACTATTATCAGCATTGTCATCATCATTATCATTATTATTATTACTATTATCATTATCATTATTATCATCATCATCTTCACCACCACCACCATCATCATCATCACCACCACCATCGCTACCATCATCATCATCACCATCATCATCATCACCACCACCACCATCATCACCAACACCATCATCATCACCACCATCATCATCACCACCACCACCATCATCATCATCACCACCACCATCATCAACTTCAGTATTATCAAAGTATTTCAACACCTGATTGATGAGTTGATGAACAAAAGCTCTCAGACACGCTAAATTAATCTAGATAATAACATTGATCATATTCATAAATGTAAATACCAAGCGTTTTCAATCGAATATCTAGATTCATTCATATATTGACGTTAATGATATTAAATTGATATCCCCTTTTGAAATAATGGACCAACTAGTACCCATGTTAGAATAAATATGTGTATTTTAATCTTAATCATAAATGAACTGAGATGATTAAATGAATCCCCACTTTTACGAATTATGTCTTTATTTTTAGCACTTTCATGCACAAGAACTATTTTTTTTTGGTCGTCATCCACGTGGAAAATTGATTACGAATTTATTAAGTGTATCAAAGTTTCACAAAATCTTATCGACGTGGCGAGATAACACGCGTTTTAATTAAGTAATATATACGTTCTAACCATATCCTAAGTAACATAAATCGATGGACTAAATCATCACTTTCTTTTCCTTTTTTTGAATAATGCAGTAACCATTTTTTTTTAGTTACCAACCATTTTTGAAATGATGCCATGTACAGTAACTATTTTTTGTTTTAGATACTACCCACTTTAAAAAAAATAATGTCATGTACAGTAACTATATTTTTTATTTTTTTTTAGTTACCACTCACTTTTTTTTTTCTTTAATAATGTCATGTACAGTAACTATTTCATTTTAGTTAACACACACTTTTTAAAGAAATAATGCCATGTACAGTAATTATTTTTTTCTTTAGTAACCACCCACTTTTTAAAATAATGCCATGCACAGTAACTTTTTTTCTTTAGTAACCACCCA
>NW_028234411.1:21578200-21580700 GCF_977035675.1 Penaeus japonicus
AAAATAATGATAACGCTAATAAAAATGACATAACCCCGCAGTCATTAGCTATTCAGACAGCTGTTCACACCAAATAAAAGTTATTAACAACAAATTTGACTTTCAAAATATATGTAAATGTAACGAGATATAATCGCATTTAATAATCCTAGTAAAAAATACTTTGGACAAATTAAACCAAATTTTGAGTCAAAATGATTGAGGTTTTAGAATACTGGATTAAAGGAAAGGATTAAAATAAAGAGTATTGCCAATGGAAGAAGGGCGTATAAGTATAGTATAATCATGATGTTAATGATATGTAAAAAAAAGAAAAAAAAAATGTGAGACGTAAAAAGAAAGTGACGTAAAAAAAAAAAAAAAAAAAAATGTGAAACGTAAAGGTAGAAGAGAGAAAACAAGAACTCGAAGAGAAAAAAAAAGTTAAATGGCTCATTAATTAATATATTCTAATTAATAAAACTTCAGCAGGTGTAATTGCGTAACTTGTTGTGTAACAAAACTTTTTCTTTCAATGATATTTGACATATTTTCATCAGATGTTTAATATGGATCAGAGCGAAAGAAATAGTTGAATGAGAGAGGGAGAGGGAGGGAGGGAGAGAAAAAGAAAAAGAGAGAAAAAGAAAGAGAAAAAGAGAAAAAGCAAAAGAGAAAAAGAGAGAAAAAGAGAGAAAAAGTAAAAGAGAAAAAACGAAAAAGAGAGAAAGAGAAAAAGAGAGAAAAAGAGAAAGAGAAAAAGCAAAAGAGAAAATAAGATAAAAAGAGAGAAAAACAAAAGAGAAAAAGAGAGAAAAAACAAAAGAGAGAAAAAAGAGAAAAAAATCAAAAGAGAAAAAGCGAAAAAGAGTGACCGAGAGATAAAAGAGAAGAATGCCCCCCCCCCCCCGCTTAAACTCGGCCATAACAATCCCAGCAGTAAGTGACTCCCAAAGCCAAACTTCCTCGTCATAAATTCCTGGCTAATGTTATGTGCAATATAACTCACGTCGGAGCAACAAGCCAACAGTGACTAACTGGGATGGGAGTGGAAGTGCAACACGGGTGATAAGAGGACGGAGAGGAATGATAATAATAATAATAATAGGAGGAGAAGAAGAAGAGAGAAATAATGCCATGATGATAGGAACGTGGACTTAGACAAAGGGACTCTCGAAAGCACAAGCTGAATTTCCATAAGCAATTCCCAGTGGTACCATTCCGCAAGACTTTAATCCGATTGGGAGGCAATATACCGTGCAATACGATGTTGCTTGAAAAATTGCAATCATATTGACGTCGGGAAAAAAAAGAGTTACAGGCTTTGTTCAGCGATATGGAGGGTATTTTTGTTGCCCTATCGAATGGTGTACTGTTTTCATACGAAATTTTGGGTTTGAAATATTCTTTTTAATTACTAGATGTGCGGTGAACACACACACACACACACACACATACATACAAAAACACACACACATACACACACACGTACACACACATACACACACACACACACACACACACATACACACACACATACAAATTATTGTTATTATTAGCATTACTAGTATTTTTATCCCGATTGTCATTGTTATTATTACCCTCCTTATCATAATTATTATCATAATTTTTATTATCTAATTTATTCCACTTTGTATTTCTTATGATTATCATCATTATCATTCTTATTATTATTATCACCAATCTTATTATCCTTATTACTACCATTGCTATCATCACAACGATCAGTAATAAAAAAAAAACGATAATAATAATGATAATGATAATAATGGGGATAGCGTAAGGTAGGCGCAAGGGTTAGGGGGGAGGGGTAGGGACAAGGGCAGGGGGAGGGAAGGAGGGAAGGAGTAGAGGGGAGCAGTGGGGGGGGGGGGCAAGATGAAGAGTAAAGACAGAATTAGGGGAAAAAGGGCAGGGGAAGGGGAAGGGGCAAGGGATCAAAGGCAGTAACAGGGGCAAGAGAAGTGCTAAGGGAGGGGGGAGGGGGGGGCAAGAGTGAGGGAGGGAAAGGGCACGAAAACAGGGTTGGATCCCCAGGGAGCCTCTTCCAGGCCATGCAAGCAGCGGCGGGACTCTCAGTGCCCCCTTCCCCCCCTCCCCCTCTCTCCCCTCTTCTCCAACAACCTCTCCCTCTTTACTCTCATTATAGTCATCTGTGCTCTATCTATCTATCTTTTTTTTTCTCTCTATCTATCTATCTATTTTTTCTCTCTCCCTCTTTCTCTCTCTCTCTCTCTCTCTCTCTCTCTCTCTCTCTCTCTCTCTCTCTCTCTCTCTCTCTCTCTCTCTCTCTCTCTCTCTCTCTCTCTCTCTCTCTCTCTGTTACTCCAACCTCCTTCAGTTTGCACCTTCTCCTTCCCCCTTAATTACTTCCTTCTCCTCTTTCCCATCTCTCCGTCTATCCTTTTCTTCTACTTCCTCTCCTTCCTTCCCTTCTTTTCTATCCTTCTTTCTCCTTCCTTCCCCTTTTTCTCCTTCGATATCCTTTCTTTACTTCCTT
>NW_028234411.1:21600700-21603200 GCF_977035675.1 Penaeus japonicus
AGGAATGGTTGTAATAAAGTTGATAGTGATGGCGATGATTATGATGATGATAATTTACCATTAATAACAACAATTAAACAACAGCCATTATCACCACCATCAGCATTCTTATTATTATCATTATTGCCATTATTATCATCATTGCTGTCATCATTATCATCATTGTTGCTTTTCTTACTGCCATCATTATCATTATTATTATCATTATCATCATTATCATTATATTATCATTATCATCATTATCATTATCACTATCATCATTTTTGTTATCATCACCATCATCATCATTAGCATTAGCATTATTACTAGTAGTAGTAGTAATATTTCTATTATCATCATTATTGTTATCATCATTATTATCATTGTCGTTGTTATGATTTACTATTGGTGTTCTTAGGCTAAAAATAGCAACAAAAATGATGACAATGAGAATTATCTTATTGTTGCTATTATCATTATGATGATGATCCTCATCATTACTATAATCATTATAATCATCACATTTGTAGTTATTATTGTCATTGCTATTACTGTAATTATTACTAGTATTAGTAGTATTTTTAGAGTATTGTTATTATTGTTATTAGTATTATTGTTATTATTGTTATTGTTATTATCATCATTGTTACTATTATCATTACTACTATAATCTGTATTATTGTCATAATCATTAATATCATCATTGCTATTGTTATCATTATCATTACCGTTGTCATTACCTTTATTATCTAATATACTTGAATAAAGATACAATGATAAAAAAAAAACATACATTAATTCAAAGAGAAAAGAAATTTAATTCGAAATCACATGATCGTCGACTCAAGATAATTATTATATAGAAAAAAAAGTTTATAATGAGCGGAAACGTCAAATCTGCCACGCTTAATTAACTAATTAAAGGCTATTCGATCGTAGATTTATAGGAGTTAATCTGTCTGTAAATCAGGTTGGGCGGCCGTAAATTTTGATTGCTTGCGCCTCATTTCATTATTGTTTTGCCATGCGTTCGCTTTGATTGCATGGCTGTGCTTTTTTCTTCTGCTTTTTCTTCTTTTACTGGAGGTTTTGTTTTTGTTTTCCTTTTGTTAAACTTTCGTTTTGATTTTCGATCTTTTATTCAATTTTTTTATTTTTACATATTCCATATTCTGTTTTTTTTTTCTTTTCTTTTTCTTTATCTAATTATTATCTTTAGGCCTCCGGTCCTGCATTTTTGTATTAGTGTTTACAAGAGCGTTTGTGATATTTTGAACTCCAAATCTTGATAGATAGATATATACTCACTTAAATATCTTAAAAAAAACTAACTTAGATACTCATTTATATCGGCTTCATTTATTCTAGTGCTCACCCTAAATAGTTCACAAATTACATGTACATTCACTCCCACATTCCCCCAAAAATTTAATTATGAAAACACCCAGTTATCTAAACATTATAAAATAAAACCAAAACATTAAGGTAAAAAAAAAAATGACACTGCATTTATACCCTGAATAGATTTACACAAAAAAAGTCATAGCATGAAGATTTAGTTCAAGATGCTTCAGAATTGATTACTTACCAAGCGGGACCGAGTGTCATGTCTTCGATCACACGCCGTCACTTCAATTATGCACTGTGGTCTGTGTAAACCACTTACGCTATCGCATTTCTTCACAATTAAGAGCTTGAATAACTGGCTTAACTCGAGAGAAAAAAAAAACGAGAAAGAAAATATATATTGATTCGATGCATTGAGATAATTATTAGTTAAATTAGATCGCCATTCGTCATTTGTTGATGACAGTTTTGTTACGAAGGAGGTGATTGGCTGTTCGATTTTCTTGGCGGGAAAATTCTAGCCAGTCGTCGGCTGTGATACAAATTTTCGGGTCACGTGACTGGAGATTTTGACATATGGAATGAAATACCACTAATAGTGCAGAATTTAAATTTAACTACAAAAAGCCTCTATCTATAATTATACATATATAATAAAAAAAAATACAACCTCACTTACTTATAAAACTCTCAAACCCCACAAACCCGAACCATTCTTTTTTCCTCTTTCTCCCCCCCCCCTCTTGCCACGCCCCCTACGTGCTTCCCTCTCACACCCCGTTTTGCTGTCACCTTGATTCACCTGTACTAATTGGCCAAGCACCTTGAAGAGCTATCAGTTGCACCATCAAGTACCTCTCACTACAGGTTTCCAGTCTTGGGGGCCTTATTTACGTCGTGTAGAGCGCCATTCGAATGTGTCTGGGTAGAGTGCGCCATTTGTATCGTAACAGCGGTTTAAATCTTGTTCGGATAGAACGTTCGGATAGAACAAGCCACGGAATGTATTCATGTGTATTGATAGATAGATATAGATAAATGGGAGAGAGAAGTGTGTTTTTTTGCTTCATCCGAGATATACTTGTGTATTTGTACGGTGTGCATGCTTGCTTAAAACAAATAGTAATGGTGTCGCATGCAAATCGATCTATCTCTTAGATACACACACACACAC
>NW_028234411.1:21610700-21618200 GCF_977035675.1 Penaeus japonicus
GAAACAAATAAAACAGTCACAGATACACTCGTAGTTAGACTGTTATCGACCATTAACACTTGATTTATAAGCTTCTGGGCATGACTACACCCCCCACCCCAACCCCTCCCTTCCCCCCCCATCACCCCATTCTAGTGTTTACCCCCATGATGAGTCTCAACCCCCCCCTTCCCTCCCTCCCTACCCCCTTACTTCCTCCACAGACACCCCCCCGCCACCCCATCTATACCCCCCCCCCTCCTGAGTACTTATAGCTCAGACAAAACAGTTCTGTTGGTCGTTAACGGCAAGACTTGACTGTCTGTGATGGTCATCTCTAAGTACTTAAAACGGTATTTATGTTTCGACATAATGTGTTCTTTTATGTATCTACAAATCACTTAGAAACGATATACATGTGTATGTTTGTTTTTTTTTAGTTTTTCTTTTTTTTCGTTGTTGTTTTTAAGTATGTGTGTGTGGGTATAGATGTTTATCGGTATTATAAACACGGAGTTAACAAGTTTGATGCCTCTTCTTCTCACATGCTTTTGTTTATTCATATTTCGTCGGCGCCTGTTGTGCCTATCTTGCTCGCAATCAATCACGCACTGTCAGCCCGCTTATCTGTCTTGTTATATATCGAGTAAGTTTATTTACAATTTTATTTGATATTAGATCAACAGTTGCTAGACAATAAAGATTAGAAGCGTTTACTCTAAACAAATACTCATAAATCTACTTTTTGAAAATGTATACAGTGTAGATATATCTGTGTTCGTGTCTGTACATATATATATATATACATATACATATATATATATATATATATATATATATATATATTTATTTATTTATATTTATGTATATATATATGTGTGTGTGTGTGTGTGTATTTGTGTGGGTATTTCTATATACATGTATGTATGTATGCAAATAGATATGTACAGTACACACACATATATATGTGTGTGTGTGTGTGCATGTATGTATGCATATATATATATATATATATATATATATATATATATATATATTTATATTTATACATACATATGTATATGTGTGTGTATGCATATATATGTATATATATATATATATATATATATATATATATATATGTATATATATATATATATGAATATGATATAATATATATATATATATATATATATATATATATATATATATATATATATATATGTATATATATATATATATATATATATATGTATATATATATTATTATATATATATGTATATATATATATATATATATATCATGTATATCATATATTGTACATACTTTGTGTATGTATATGAACATACATATATATATATTATATATATATATATATAATATATATATATATATATATATATAATATCATTTTAAATGTTTGTGTGTGTGTGTGTGTGTATATATATATATATATATATATATATATATATATATATATATATATAGAGAGAGAGAGAGAGAGAGAGAGAGAGAGAGAGAGAGAGAAAGAGAGACCGAATGTATACATATGTATATATATACATATATATTTACATACATATATACATTTACACACACACACATATATATATATATATATATATATATATATATATATATATATATATGTGTGTGTGTGTGTGTGTGTGTGTGTGTGTGTGTGTGTCTGTGTATCTGCGTGTGTGTGTGTCTCTGTCTCTGTGAGCATATGTCCATAATCTGGCCCTGCATCCATGCCAAACACGCCGATCCATGAGTCCGGCAGGGTGCCCCCTCCATCTGCTGCCTCATCTCCCGCTCATCTCCTCGCCCGGCCATTCCCCTCAAGCAGAAACAACACAAGGTAAGCCCTCGGTCCGCGGTGGCTCTGAGCGCCCAGATCCCCTCTAACGAGCCCCCTCAAGACGCCGTGTTTTCTTTGCTCGCGAGACACAACAAAGAAAGACACGGGAATGTAAACAAGAACCAGCGCCAGGGTGTTGCGTCATTCTTTTCGGGGAGCGCCTCAGCTGATGATGAGGATGATGATGATGCCCCGCTAATGGCTGTGACAATGGTTGTGATGGGTAATGTGATGATGGTGATGTTGTTTTCTTACGGGATAATAGGGATGGTGATGGTATGTACCAGTGAGGGTGATTCTGTTTGAATGGTGATTATGGATTGTTAGTTCTGAAGGGCATTGCGCTTAGTAATTAGAACTGGATAATAGCACCATTTGTAATGATCGTAATTATGATAATCAAGCTGTTAATGACCACATCACCCCCCAAAACATCCACGAACAACCATCATGACAACAACCTAGAAAAACCAAAATGAACACCAAAAGCACAAGCGAAATACACAGAGAAGCAGAGAAGTCACTGCTACAAGCATGCCGTTAGACACACGAGAGGCACAGCTTGGCCAAACAGCCACATTACTCGCTCTATAGCCTGGTACAAGAGCCCAGGGATGACAGCATCCGTGACTGCACATTGATAAGGGGAGCTGGATACAGGGGCGGGGGAGGGCTAGAAGGGGGGTGGGGAAGGGGGAAGGGGGCACGAGGAAGCTGAAGGTGGAGGGGCTGGGGGGGAGGTGGATGGGGCAAGGGTGAAGGAAAGGGAGAGGGGAAGGGGGGAAGGGGGAAGGCAAGGTAAGAGGGGAGGAGGAGGAGGGGGGGGGTCCGGAGTCGATATATGCGCGAAGATGCAACTGACACATTCCTAGCATACCGCGTGGGACCCGTGGACGTCTCTGTTTGTCTGTCTGTCTGTGTCTTACGGATTAGGAGAAGGAGGTTGCGTCAAAGGTGCTGATGTCTCCTTGCGCAAGTTGAAAGGGGATTAGCAATCGTTGCAGTCCACTGTCTCGGCCAAGGCTTGCTCGCATGGTTTAAGATTACGTGTTTTTTTTCTGTGCTTTTTTTTTCTTGTGAGATTTTCCTGCAGTTACTTCGATCTCAAAGTCGGTATTTAGCGCTCGTTTTTCCAGCCTATCGCCGTAAAGAAACACAAGAAAAAAAAAAAAAAACATCCTGCTAATTAGATATGTCGATAAACAGATATATATTTCGATTACAATATGAACCGAAAGACATTCATATATATAAATATATTTTATGTGCTATATACCACAAATAGTTTATGTGTGAGAGACCTGTTGCTTAGGGCGCGTGTGGTTTACCTGTTGCTCTCTCTCTCATGTGTGTGTGTGTGTGACTTGTCATGTGTGCGTGTGTGTGTGTGTGTGTGTGTGTGTGACTTGTCATGTGTGTGTGTGTGTGTGACTTGTCATGTGTGTGTTTGAATGTGTTTGTGTGTGTGTGTGTGTGTGTGTGTGTGTGATTTGTCATGTATTAGTGTGTGTGTGTGACGTGTATCCTTGTTTTTTATGTACGCGTGCGCACGTATCCTCCAAATATCACAAGGTTCATGACCCATAACTTTTATCATGTATTTCTAACATACTTTTGTTTTTTGTTACATTTGAGCGATTCCACGAATTCCTATACTTCCTTGGCCTCAATGTAGTGCTTGCAACAAACATGTTATCTGTGCAATGCCTGTCGTCTTTGTGTTATCATGAATGCATAGTTCTTGAATTGATGTTGATGCTTTTTTTTATCTCTTTTCAGGTACGTGCTTTGAAATGATTTAGAATTTGGCACCACAGAACCACAGGTAAGCTTAAACACACTATGGATATTGTTTGTAACAGAAGCACAATTTAGAGAAAGGAATGTGAACGCTATTTACTACAGCTATGAAATTAAATCTTTGTTATTTTTATTATTATGATTGTTGTTGTTGTTGTTACTGTTATTTGTATCGTCATAGTTGTTGCTATTACCATTATTATTATTATCATTATCATTATCAACATCAGTCATGAAATATCAATCATTGTCATCACATCATCACTACGACCACCATATTATCATGATCATTATCGTGATCATCTTCACCATCAAAACCACCACCATCATCCCCATCCCTATCACCATCATCATCACCACCATTATCACCAACACCACCACCCTCACCATCTTCATCAATCATCATCACCACCATCATCATCATCGCATCCATGCGACCACCACCATCATCATCACCATCACAACCACCACCATCATAATCATCACCATCACAACCACCACAATCATAATCATCATCACCATCACAACCACCACAATCATAATCATCATCACCAATCACAACCACCAGCATCATAATCATCACCATCATAACCATCACCATCACCACCATTCTCGCCGAACGGAAGAGACAACATAAACCGCTGGTGAACCAACATGATCACGTGACAGATCCTGTAATGTAATCATGGAATTGGCCGCGTTTTGATTAGATGATTGGTGATAAGCCTCATTTGCATATTGATCTACATTGAAATTGAAAGATTCGTTGCCAGTGCGATCGACCATAGAAAATGGATTTGCCAAGAAGTGTGTGTATACTTTTAATTCTGTGGTAGACTTATGTGTCTTGGAGTTTTTTTGTTGCTGATGGTGTTGATAGTGTTGTTGCTGATGGTGTTGATAGTGCTAATGATTGTAATGATATCAGTGATGATAATGACCTTAATATAGTGTAAATGTATTTTATAGTCATCAAAGGCGTAGTATCATTATGATCATCATTATCATCATTACAACAAACAGAAGCAATAGAAGCATCACCATTATCATTACCAATATATTCATAATAAAATTTTATTTTATTATGAATGCAATAATTCTCCATATCATTCTATTTAAACGTCTGGAATTTCTCTCTGTCACAACTTCTACGATAAGTTCCTCTTATAAGCCTCTCCCTCTCCTTCTTATTCCTTCGAATCACATGTCGGATGAAACCACTTCGAAATTCCGTTGAAATACCCAGTCAAAAACTCAGGAGGGAAAAAGAAAAAAACTTGATTACGCGCCATCTGCCTTTTGTATGTACGGGTGTGTGAATTTCTCCCTTTTTTCTTTCTTTGTCTCTTTCTCTCATTCTGACCATCCATTTTTTTTTCTCTTTATGATTTTCTCTCTCTGTCTCTCTCTCTCTCCTACCTCCCTTTCCTCCCTTCCCCTCCCTTTCTTCCCCTCCCTCCCTTTCCTTCCTTCCCCTAACTCCCTTCCTCCCTCTCCCCTTCCCTCCCTCCCTCCCTTCCCCTCCCTCCCCTCCCTTTCCTCCCTTCACCTCCCTCCCTCCCTTCCTCCCTCTCCCCTTCTCCTCTTCTCCTCCCCTCCCGTCCCCTCCCTTCCCGTCCCTCCTTCCCTTTCTCCCTTTCTCCCTCTTCCCTTCTCCTCCCCTCCCGTCCCCTCCCCTCCCTCCCTCCCTTCCTCCCTTCCCCTCCCCCCTCTCTACCCACAAACAAAACAGGAAGGAAAAAAACTAAAAACAGGGAAATGGCCGCGATCCTCAATCACACCAAATTGGTCCTAAGGAATTAGATTATCAACATTTTTTTTCATTAATAGATTTTTATTTGTTATTATTTTCATTTTATTATTTTACTTATTTTATTTTTAGTATTATTATCAACATTTTTTTGTCATTAATAGATTTTCATTAACGGGCCTTTTATTTGTTATTATTATTTATAATTTATTATATTATTTATTCTATTATTTCTTTATTTCATTTTTAGTATCATTATCATTTTTTTAAAATAGATTTTCATTAATTGGCCTTTTATTTCTTCTTATTTTTTTCTTTATTATTTCGCCATTGTATTCTCTCCTTTGTCTTATTTCCTATTACTCTGTGTTATTCGTGTATTTTATCCTATCTTTATCGCTTTTCATTTACCGATGCTCTTTTTTTTCTACTTCTTCCTCTTCTTCATTTTCTGTTTTCCTTATTCACTTCTGGTTATCGGTGTCAATAATCTATTTCTAATCAGATTATTGTTTATTTTCTTGATTCTACGTTACAATTGTAAAGGAAAGAAATTAGTTAAAGAAAATAGATATGGAAAAAAGAGAAGCGAAGGAGGGGCGATTAAATAAGGTATAATGATTAGGATTATGGAATGATTTGAAAGAAGAGGAAATAGGGATAAACGAAACAAATTGAGAGACGATTGGGTAAGATTCGAAAGAAAGAAAGAAAGAAAGATGATTGGGAATGAGAGAAGAGGAACAAGGAAAGACATGAAGAGATGATGAAAAGAGAGAGATTGGGAATAAGTGAAGGAAATGGGAGACGATTAGAAAGGAGAGAATAGGAGCAAGAGAAAAGAAGAGAAAATGGTACGAGATTCGCCGAGAAAGACGAGAGAGAGAGAGAAAACAAGGAATCAAAAGAATGAGAAAGGAGAGAAATTAAAAGAATGAGAAATGAGAAAAATTAAAAGAATGAGAAAGGAAAGAAATTAAAAGAAAAAGAAAGGAGAGAAATTAAAAGAATGAGAAAGGAGAGAAATTAAAAGAATGAGAAAGGAGAGAAATTAAAAGAATGAGAAAGGAGAGAAATTAAAAGATTGAGAAAGGAGATAAATTAAAAGAATGAGAAATGAGAGAAATAAAAAGAAAGGGAAAGGAGAGAAATTAAAAGAATAAGAAATGAGAGAAATTAAAAGAATAAGAAATGAGAGGAATTAAAAGAATGAGAAATGAGAGAAATTAAAAGAAAGAGAAAGAAGAAATTAAAAGAAAGAGAAAGGAGAGAAATTAAAAGAATAAGAAATGAGAGAAATTAAAACAATAAGAAATGAGAGATTTTAAAAGAATGAGGATAAAAATTAAAAAGAGAAAGGAGAGAAATTAAAAGAGAGAAAGGAGAGAAATTAAAAGAATGAGAAAGGAGAGAAATTAAAAGAATGAGAAAGGAGAGAAATTAAAAGAATGAGAAAGGAGAGAAATTAAAAGATTGAGAAAGGAGATAAATTAAAAGAATGAGAAATGAGAGAAATAAAAAGAATAAATTAAAAGAATTCTAAAGAAAGGGAAAGGGAAATGAAAAAGAATAAGAAATGAGAGAAATTAAAACAATAAGAAAGGATAAAAATTAAAAAGAGAAAGGAAATTAAAAGAATAAGAAATGAGAGAAATTAAAACAATAAGAAATGAAATTAAATTAAAACAATAAGAAATTAAAAAGAGAAAGGAGAGAAATTAAAAGAGGAGAGAAATTAAAAGATTAAAAGAATGAGAAAGGAAAATTAAGAGAAAGGAGATAAATTAAAAGAATGAGAAATGAGAGAAATAAAAAGAAAGGGAAAGGAGAGAAATTAAAAGAATAAGAAATGAGAGAAATTAAAAGAATAAGAAATGAGAGGAATTAAAAGAATGAGAAATGAGAGAAATTAAAAGAAAGAGAAAGAAGAAATTAAAAGAAAGAGAAAGGAGAGAAATTAAAAGAATAAGAAAAGAATGAGGATAAAAATTAAAAAGAGAAAGGAGAGAAATTAAAAGAGAGAAAGGAGAGAAATTAAAAGAAAGAGAAAGGAGAAAAATCAAAAGAAAGAGAAATGAGAGAAATTAAAAGAAAGAGAGAAACAAAAGTTAAAGAACGAGAGACATT
>NW_028234411.1:21623200-21628200 GCF_977035675.1 Penaeus japonicus
GTAATCAGATAATCTCATCCTTGGCGTCGTACGAAACCCAGAAGGACATTCAAGAACCATAAGGAAGCCAGCCATCTTGCATCGACCTCTTTCAAAGTGGGACCAAAGTCGAAGGGAACTGTGCCGGTGTCTTTGACTGAGTAAACCACCGTAAAGCCTCGCACCCGACCAGTTCTTAGGGGCTTAGCGGCCTTAGTGACCTTGACTGGCTTATACCTCCCTCCCTCCCTCTCCTTTTTCGCTTCTCTCCTTCTTATAATCTTCTAACTAATCTTGGTCACTTCCTGTCCTTTTTTTATTCTCCGTTCTTTACTTTGCTGACTGTCCATTTCTCATCTTCCACATTTTATTTCCCCCAAATTTCATCCCTTCTGTACCCTATATACTGTTCATTCATGTATATGCCTCCCCTTAATTTTATTCTTACACCCACTGTTCTTCCATGTACAGTTTGCATACCTTATTTGAGACGCTCTTACTGGTAGATTTATATGGCATTTCTCTCGGCTTTCTCCATGGAATTAATTATATTAGGAGGTAGACATATGTTTGTCATTCATCACTTTCTCACCACGATTCCTGTGTTTCATTCTCCTCACTCTAGTCATTCTTATTCGTGTATGTCTGTCTTTCTTTTCTTTCTTTTTTTTCTTTCTCTTCTTGTGCTGTTTCATTTCTGTTTCTCTCCCTCTCCCTCTCCTTTTTCTTTTTCCTTCTACTTCTCACTCTCCCTTTCCCTCCTCTTCTCCCCCCCCCCCTCAATCTCTCTCTCCTCTTTCTTTTCTTTTCCTTCTCCTCTCCCTCTCTCCCTCTTCCCATCCCCCCCTCCCTCCCTTCACTCCACCCCCCCTCACTCCCTTTCCAATCTTAAACCCCCAATAGCTATTTAATGAACCTCAGGAAGGGGGTATAGTGAGAGACAGAGGAGGGGGGGGGGGCGCGTGGCAGCTACCTGGGTACACGGTGCTAATGACAGTACCCTGTAATTGGTACGTGGTAATTGAGTGGTTGTTATTCCGTAATTGGTCGGTTACGGCTGTCATGCCGTGTTAAGGGGCTTGTACTTGCGGCTATGTTAGGTATGGAATGGTTTTGGTTGTTGGCTTGTTTGCTCTGTTTTGTTCCGGGATCCAGTGTCTTATGATGGTGTATGATAGGGTAGTTTTCATTATTTTTTTTTTGTTCACTGCTTTCTGAAAAGGTAACAATTTAGAATTAGAATTTAGAATTTTTAGAATTGAACCTCATTTTTATGGAACGCGCACGCGCATCCACACGCACACGTATACGCGCACACACACACACACACACACACACACACACACACACACACACACACACACACACACACACACACACACACAATAGAGAGAGAGAGAGAGAGAGAGAGAGAGAGAGAGAGAGAGAGAGAGAGAGAGAGAGAGAGAGAGAGAGAGAGAGAGAGAGAGAGAGAGAGAGCTTCCTGACATACATCAACAATGATATATTTCACGTCTAAAGCAGCCTGAGAACACTACGCTCTAAAACAATTCTAAATCTCGTTCCTCTGAATAAGACGTCTTTTATATCTTTTCTTAAGATGCGAAATGCAAATCCGATTTGCAATATCGATCGCGAATGAAATATGATCCATTTTTATTCCGTTTGTGAATTTTCGCACGTCGCCATTCTGGATGCAAAAGGAAAGCTATCATTTGCGCTAAATTTGGAAGCTTATCAATATCATTATTGTTGATATATCATCGGACATATATATATATTTTCTCTCTCGCTCTCTTTGCGTGTAGGTATAGTATTATTTTTATGATTAGAATATGTTATTTATAGTTTGTATCTGAGGATGAATAGTGGCAGCACCGCCGTAAGGATTTTATTCATTTTGAAATGTGACGCGAGAGACAGACTACAACGCATAATTAACACTCGGCATGATAATCGATTGTATAACATGACTTATGCTTATTGAGGGGCCCCATCACCTTCTAAGTAGGGCTGGATTTTCGTTTTGTTCTTTCTCTCCTTTTCATTTATTTTTTCTTATTTATCTCTTTTTCCTCCTTTTGGGATAATAAGAATAAGTGTGAAGGAAATATTTGTTTTAAATAGCTTACTGCTGTTAGAGATATCAGTTTTATAACTTAGTTACTTAGCTTTTTTGGCGTACGGTCAAAGAATCACACCACTTTAGACACAATGGAATTTATCTTTTATGAGCTCGTTTTACCTCAGAAAGAAAGTAAAAAAAAAAAAAAAATGAGATTGTTCATCACTGTCTTTAAGTTCACCACTCAGCGTTGCCAAACTATGAACCGTATTGTTTCGAAGTTGGTGGTTTACGTACAGTATTTGTAACGTTGAGTGTGTACAGTTGAAAATCTTAGCCCTCACCTCTCTCCTCTTTCATTTTCCATTTTCTCTTTTTATTATCTTTACTTCCATGTTGTTATCTCTCCTTCGCTTTACTTAAGATGCTACTCCTTCCTCTTACCCCCCTCCCCTCCCCCTCCCCCTCCTCCAGCACCACGATTCTGCTCCTCTCCACTTCCCCCCTCCCCCGTAGTTGCTTACCTACGATTATCAAATCCCCCCTTCCTCCTACCTTTTAAAGCAAGTGAACAGCCAACAGCCCCTGGAGTCTTATCATTTAAAAGACACCGTAAGGGCGACAGTTACAAGTTCTAAGTATGGGATAATGGACCCTTTTGCCAGTGGCAATGGGAGGACAGGAGAAGCTAAGCTCGCTTGTGCTAATGTGAGCGGTGAGGTGAGGGGGATGGGGGGTGAGGGGGAGGGGAAGGGAGTAAGGGTAGGGGGCATAGGAGAGGGTGAAGGAGGGTTGA
Organism: Penaeus japonicus; assembly: GCF_977035675.1. NCBI lineage: Eukaryota > Metazoa > Arthropoda > Malacostraca > Decapoda > Penaeidae > Penaeus > Penaeus japonicus. The sequence goes on from NW_028234411.1 coordinate 21,626,041, forward strand.
GGGAGAGGGGAAAGAGCTTGAGGTATATGATGGTATATGGAGGGGGAGGGACTACGAAGGTAGGGGGCATAGGAGGGGGAAGGAGGGGGTGATGGGGATGGGGGTAGGGGGCACGAGAGGGAGTGAAGGGGTAGAGGAGGGGGTAAGAAGGTAGGGGACATGGGAGAGGGTGGAATGGGAGGGAGGAAGAGGGGAAGGGGGTGGAGGGGGTAAGAAGTAGGAGACACAGGAGAGGGAGATTAGAAGATGGAGAGGAACGATGGATAAGATATGGAGGAAGGGGGGGGGAGAGGAAGGATAGAACAGGGTTAGCGAAAGAAATGAAGGCAAAAGGATAGAGGAAGAAGAGGAGCAGGAAAGGGAGTAAGAGAATGGGGGGAGGGGGAGGGGGAGAATAAGGCTAGAGGGTAGTGCCGGGGGTAAGGGGCGAGGGAGTGTGGGGGTGGGGGTGGGGGGGAGTAGGCGCGAAAGAGGATGATTAGTACGCATTATGGGCGCTTGGTGGCATGTACGCACAGCCGCAACACGGGCGTGGGTGGGCGTAACTGCGCTTACTGACTACGAGTTTATGGTAGCGAGGTCGGGGAGGAGGGTAGGGGGATGGGAGGAGGGTGGGGGGAGGAGGAGGAGTTAGATGTAGGGGAGGGGGAGGGGGGGAAGGGAGAGGAGGGAGGAGGAGCTAAAGGATAAGAGAAAAGAGGGGAAGGAGGAGGTAGAAGAGGGAAGAGGAGTTAGAGAGGAGGAGAAGGAGAGATAGAGGAAGGATGGAAAGAAGAAAAGGAGGAAGGAAGGAAGGAAGGAATAAGGAAGCAAGGAGGAGGTAGAAAGGATGAGAGAAGTAGGGAAAGAGGGATGAAGGAAGGAGAGGAGAGGAGGGACGGAGGAGGCTGAGAGGATGAGAGAACGAAGCGAGGAGGAGGAGGGGAGGAAGTAACGAGGAGGGAGGGACGAGAGGAGAAGACGAAAGGGAAGGAGGTGATAAACAGGGGGTGTAGGGGGGGGGTGAAGTGGAGGAAGAGAGTAGTTAGAGAGAGAGAGAAAGAGAGAGAGAGAGAGAGAGAGAGAGAGAGAGAGAGAGAGAGAAAGGAAGAAAGAGAAAGAGAGAGAAAGAGAGAAAGGGGAGTGGAAGAAGAGGTGTTGAGTGACAGTGGTTTGGATGAGAATAAGTGGGAAAGAGAGAGAGAGGGAGAAGGTTGGAGGGGAGAGATAGAAAGAGGGAAGAGAAGTTGAGGGGAAGAAAATAAAAAGGGGAAGACACAAACAGACACAAAAATTATCCAGGACAAAATCCCCCCCCCCCCCCCAAAAAAAAAAAAAAAAAAAAGAAAATATATATATATATAAAAATATATATATATATATATATATATATATATATATATATATATATATATATATATATATAATGTTTAGAAACATTCACGTAGATATTTCTCATATTTCCTTTCCTTCATGAGAGAGGGAGAAATGGGAGGGAGGGTGGAGGAGGGGTATACCAGGGGTGGGGTGGGGGAAGGAAACAAAGCCGTAAGTAAGGAAGATGAGAAACTGATATAAAAGACAGACAATCAATTTAATCCCGAAAATAATAATAATAAGAAGAAAATATATATATATATATCCATGAGAGAATAGTTAAATATGAAAACTAGAAATGCCAATTCCCCGCGCTTGATTTGGTAAAATGCAATCCTTATCCTATTGCATCCTCATTTGCAATCTCCTTTTGGTGTTGGAAAATGAGTTCACTTGAATGAGGCCAAGAAATAGGAATCTTTTGAAAGAGTTTTGCCATTTCTATTCATCTTCGTGTTGGAAAAGGAGATTGGAATTTGCAATATCATATTGAAAGATTGTAGTTGCACAGTTTACATGATCACGTCACGGAGAAAAATTCAGTGATTTAGTTTATGTTAATTTTTTTTCAGGACTTTGTTTTACTATTATTATTATTATCATTATGATTATTATCATTGATATGATTATCAGTATTATTATTATGCTAATCATTATTAATATAATTATTATCCTTATCATTATCATTATATTTATCATTATTATTATCATTATTATCATAATAATAGTAATAATAACAATTGTTAACATCATCATCATCATCATTTTATATATATATATATATATATATATATATATATATAT
>NW_028234411.1:21633200-21635700 GCF_977035675.1 Penaeus japonicus
CACACACACACACACACACACACACACACACACACACACACACACACACGGCCCCTCCCCCTCCCCCCTACCCCACAGCAGCACCCACCCCAACACCCAACCAATCCCTTCAATTCCAACTTCCTCGGATTAGTATATGTTACCGAAGGATTATCACCTCCGGATTGGCACCCTGGATGGGCGGGTTTCTCCTGGAGTGTAGAGAGCCTTCCTTGGCTGAGGGATTGGAAAACGTCAGGACATCCTTCGAGGTAGGGGGTAGGGGAGGGGTAGGGGGTAAGGGGTGGGGTAGGGTAAGTGGGTGGGGTAAGTGGGGGGGGGTCGGATGGTAGGAGAGCTATCTGTCAGGTTGAGATTAATGGGTTACAATTCGTGTATTACTTATTCTGTCTCTCTCTCTCTCTCTCTCTCTCTCTCTCTCTCTCTCTCTCTCTCTCTCTCTCTCTCTCTCTCTCTCTCTCTTTCTCTCTCTCTCTCTCTCTTTCTCTTTCTCTTTCATTCTCACTGAGGCTCTTTTACTCTTTATCTCTCTCTCTCTCTCTCTCTCTCTCTCTCTCTCTCTCTCTCTCTCTCTCTCTCTTTCATTCTCAGTGAGGCTCTTTTATTCTTTATCTCTCTCTCTCTCTCTCTCTCTCTCTCTCTCTTTCATTCTCAGTGAGGCTCTTTTACTCTTTATTTCTCTCTCTCTCTCTCTCTCTCTCTCTCTCTCTCTCTCTCTCTCTCTCTCTCTCTCTCTCTAGATTATGTAGCCTTGTACAATCAGCATTATTTACCAAGCACTACAGAGGTTATCCCATTCTTAATCAGCGATCACTGGGCATTAAGTATAACCCTACCATTATGTAAAAGAGACCCACCCCAGCCACGTTTACGATATCATATTGCCACTAAATATCATGACCAATTCATTGAAAGGATTGCCTGTTGGTATGAGGACTTTGCTCCTATCAATCTCGATCATTTTAATGATACACTCTGTCAGCAAATTGGCAATATCATTAATCAACTTCACCCCAAAACCCCCACCATACATAGGTCTCCCACCTCCAGAGTCAAACGTGCACGACATCTAAACAAAGACCCTGAGATTAAGCTTCTTAAAAAATTAATACGATCAACTGTGAGTCAGCTTAAACATTTAGGAAGCAACCCCTACTTAGCTAAAGACCTTGTTTTCTTTAGTAGGGAACTGAACGAAATAATTACTCAAAAGCGAGAAGAGAGTTTGTATGCCTGGGCAGAATCAATTGACTCTACAACTCCCATGAGTAATGTGTGGAAGGACATCAATAAGATTAAAGCTAACTCATACAATGCAACACTTCATCCTCATCCAGAAACAGTAGCTTCATCTCTTCTTAACAAATGGTGTGAGGATTCTTCTCTTGATAATCTTCCATTATCCATACGCAGGTGCTCTTCCAATTTAAAACACAAAAATGAAATTGATTATCAGTGTCAATTAACAGATGATGCTGACATACCATTTACAACTGACGAACTTCTTGCAGCAATTAAGACTGGGAAATCCACTGCACCTGGGGACGATGGCATTACATATGACATTATCCGGCTCCTTGCTAAGGTACAGGCAAAGGGAAGAAATCCTCTTTTAGATCTCTTCAACTTAACCTATGCTACAGGCACTCTGCCTACCTCCTGGAAACAGGCTACCATCATTCCCATTCCAAAACCAGGACGCCCAGACGAATTTCGACCAATCTCACTAACATCCTGTCTCTCCAAAACCTGTGAAAGAATCCTTCTCACTCGTCTTCTTTATCAGACCAAAGACCAAATTCATCCATCTATCTTTGGTTTCCAGAAAGGGAAAGGAACACAGATGTGTTTAGCACAGTACCTAAATGGAAGCAAAGCACAGTCTTCATACTTCATAGACTTTAAAGGTGCTTTTGACAGAGCTTCTCCAACAGCAATTCTCCATGAATTAACTCTATTGGGAGTTAAGGGAAAGCTACTGTTGTGGATAAAGGATTATTTATCTACAAGGAAAGTTAAAGTATGGTACCAAGGTACCTTTAGTGCTTTCGGTAAACTAGAGTTAGGTACCCCACAAGGGGGGGTACTGTCCCCTACACTATTTAACATACTTATGCACTCTATCTGCAAACTGAACAATGAGTTAGGAGACCTATGTAATATCATATCATATGCGGATGATATCCTCATCCAAGTCTTTGATAGGGGGGAATATGTGCTCAGGAGATTCAACAAAAAGTGTACTTCTCTTGGCCTCATAATCAACCCTATCAAAACCAAACATATATCCAGACCTCGTCAACTGCCCTATATACCAAGCTTAGGTGGACAAGTTATTGCAAGGACTTACTCCTACAGGTATCTTGGTGTTCTGGTGATTGCTCCACACCTCATGTCACGCAATTCTCGTTTCACCCAGGAAATTATTCACGATATAAAAGAACGTTGCTTGGAACGTTTAAGACCATTACAATTTATATGTAACAGATACGTTGGTGCC
>NW_028234411.1:21640700-21645700 GCF_977035675.1 Penaeus japonicus
GATTGCTGCGTAATATTTATGGTCGCCGAGCCAAAACGCGCCGTTCACTTCGGGAATGTGGGCCTTATGTACCTATTATCCAGGACACGATTTTGCTGATAATTCTTATCACCTTCCCCCTTCCCCCTCCCCTCTCCTCTCTTCTCTACCTTCTCGCCCCTCGCCTCCTCCCCTCTTCTTCACTAAGGCCTCCCTCTTTTCTCTCCTCTCCTCCTCTCCTCAGATCTCCCCTTTCTTCCTTATCTCCTCCTACTCTTCTCAACTTCTCTTCTCCCCATTTCCGCTGCCTCCTTTCTACTGCTTTCTCCCTTTCCTTCCTCTCCCCTCTCAAACCTCCCCCTTCCCCTATCTCCCCTCTCTTCTCCTCACTTTCTTTCTTTCTTCCCCTCCCTCCATTCCCCCTACCACCTCTCCACCCCTCCCTCCTTCCCTCCTCTCCACCCCTCCCTCCTTCCCTCCTTACCCTCACCCTCCCCTTCCCTCATCCCCTAGCCCCTGCCCCCATCTCCCTCCTTCGCCATGACCTCTGACCTTGTAGGGTTTTAACTGGGCTATTGGTATCTACGAATTTCATGTTTTTGTTACGAGTGCTTTATTCAGGGAAGGGGAGGCAGGGGACACCTTGGTTCTGGGATGGCAACGGGCTGTCCTCCTCTTTCTTCTCTCTTCTCTCCTCTTCTCTTCTCTTTTCTTCTCTTCTTTTCTTCTTTTATTTTCTCTTCTCTTCTATTATTTTCTCTTCTATTCTCTTTTTGTTTCTCGTCTCTTCTCTCTTTTCTATTCTTTTCTTTTCTCGTATCTTCTCTTCTCTCTTTTTTCTTTTTCTTCTTTCTCTTCCTTTCTCTTCTCTTCTCCTTCCGCTTCTCTTCTCTTCTCTTCACTTCTTTTTTCCTCTCTTCCCTTTTCTTATTTTATCTTCTCTTCTCCTCTCTTCTCTTCTCTTTTCGCTTCTCTTCTCTTCTCTTCACTTCTTTTTTCCTCTCTTCCCTTTTCTTATTTTATCTTCTCTTCTCCTCTCTTCTCTTCTCTTTTCGCTACTCTTATCTTCTCTTCTTTTCTCCTCTCTTCCCGTCTCTTATTTTCTCTTCATTTCTCCTCTCTTATCTTCTCTTTTCTTCTCTTCTCTTCTCCTTTCTCTTCTCTTCTTTTCTCCTCTCTTCACTTCTCTTATTTAACCTCTCTTCTCTCTTCTTTACCTTACTTCTCTTCTCTCCTCTCCTCTCCTCTCGTTTCATCTCCTCTCCTCTTCTCTTCTTTCTCTCTCTCATTCTTTTTCCAAATTCAGAAAAAAAACAATAAACCTGCCTGATTGAAGTAATAAACTTCAACTCTCCATTAAGGGAAGTTTCGAATTTGTAGCTAATTTTCGGAAATCATATATACATTTTTTTTTCTTCGTCTGACCGCATGTGACTAGGTTCCAATATTAATGAGGGTTAATTACAGCCGCTGAATATTAATGAGAATGAAGAGTTAAGGGTGATGCCTAATTGACTATGTTCGACACGCCCACACTTACTAATCCCTTCCCCATCCTCTCCTCCTCCCTTGCTCCCTCCCCTTCCCCTCCCTTGCTCCACCCCCCCTTCCCCTCGGTTCCCTCCCCTTCCCTCCGATCTTTTAGGCGTTTTCACTCGGTTCCCTCCACTAACCTATTCCTTCCACCTCCCCCTCCCTCATTTTCTTTCTTTTTCTTTCCCTTCTTTCCCTTCTTATCCCTTTCCTTCCACTCACTACCGTCTAATGCCTTCTTCGCCCCCCCCCCCTCTATCCCTTTCCATCCCTTTCCTTCACACGTTTCCATTTTTCTCCTTCTTTTTCCCTACCTTCTCTCCCTCTTTTCCCCTTACATCCCTCCCCTTCCCTCTCCCCCTCTTTTCCCCTTCCCTCCCTCCCCTTCCCTCTCTCCCTCTTTTCCCCTTCTCTCCCTTCCCTTCCCTCTCTCCCACTCCCCATTCCTTCGTTCGTAATCCTTCCCTCCTCTTCCTTCTTACCCTCCACCTCTTCCCCTCTTTCCCCCATCCCACCCGCTTGCTTATATTTACGTTATTATTTCGAACTCTCATAATTTTCTATTTTTTTCTCCTTTTTTTCTTCGTCTTTTCGCTTTGAGGAAGCACAGGAAATGCTTAACATTTTCTCCTTTTTTTTCTTTTTCTTTTTAACTAAATTCCCACCTATTTGTTCAAATTACACTCTTTATTTTTATGTCTTTTGTGCTTCTTATTTTTCCTCTTTTCCCATTTTTCTGTTTCTTTATATTTTTCATCTCTCTCTCTCTCTCTCTCTCTCTCTCTCTCTCTCTCTCTCTCTCTCTCTCTCTCTCTCTCTCTCTCTCTCTCTCTCTCTCTTTTCTTTCTCTTTCTCTCTCCTTTACAGAATACTCACAACCTTTTCACGTTTCCCCCACCTCCTCCCTTCTCTCCCTCTCTCTCTCTCTCCCCACCCTCCACCTCTTTGCAGAATACCCACAACCCATCCACCCCTTCTCCTCTCCTCCCTCCCCCTCCCCCTTTCAAGAATACATACATCCCTTCCCGTCTCCCCTCCCATCTCTCCCTCCCCCTCCCCGTCCCCCTTACAAGATTTTATATATATAATACCCATACCCCTTCCCCTCTCCTCCCCTCCCCCTTACAAGAATACCCACATCCCTTCCCCTTTCCCCCCTCCTCCCCCTCCCCCTTACAAGAATACCCACATCCCTTCCCCTTTCCCCCCTCCTCCCCCTCCCTCTTACAAGAATACCCACATCCCTTCCCCTCTCCTCCCCCTCCCCCTCCCCCTTACAAGAATACCCACATCCCTCCCCCTCCCCCTCCCCCTCCCCCTTACAAGAATACCCACATCCCTTCCCCTCCCCCCCACCCCCCAGAGAGAGGGTGTGGCGGGGATCCTGTAGCTGGTGATGTCCTGATACCATCCATCGACCTTCCATCACTTGCCTGCCGGGGAACCTGTGCAGCCTACTCCCTTCTTCAGAGCGTCTTGTCTCTTTTTCTCTCGTTTGATCTTTCTCTCTCTGTATCTGTCTCTCTCTCTCTCTCTCTCGTTCTTTCTGTCTATCTGTCTCTCTCTCTCTCTCTCTCTCTCGCTCGCTCGCTCGCTTTCTCTCTCTTGCTCGCTCGCTTTCTCTCTCTCTCTCTTTTTCTTTCTCTATCTATTTATCTATTTATCTCCTTCTCTTTCTCCCTTTCTCTCTCTCTCGCTCTCTCCTCTTTCTTACTACTCTGTAGCAAGACAGATGAATAGATAATAAGCAAACGAAAATCCACAAAAAACTAAAAAAAATATATATTTCCTCGGCTTCATTCCTCTGTTTTCTTCTCCTTTTCCTTCTTCTTCTTCTTGTTTTTTTAATTTTTATATTTATTATTATTATTTTTTCTCTTCTGCTTCTTCTTCTTTGTTTTCTTCTTTCTCTTCTTCCTCCCTCTCCCTCATTTTCTACGATTTTCTTCTTCTCATTCTCATTCTTCTTCCTCCCACTCCCTCATTTCCCACTTCTTCTTCGGCTCCTCTTCTCCTCCTTCTTCATCTTCTTCTCTTCATCTTCTCCTTTTTCTCCTTCCTCTGCCTCCGACTCCCTCACTTCCCACTTCTTCTTCGACTCCTCTTCTTCACCTTCCTCTCCTTTCTCTTCCTCCCTCTCCCTGTTTCCCCTCTTCTTCCTCTTCTTCTCCTAATTGAACATTCGTTCTGACTCGCCACTGGACGCGGGAAATTCAAAAACACAATTCAAAATGGCGCTTGGCCACGCTGCTTCCCCTCCCTCGTTAGATCGGATTAAAACCTCATTTTCCTCTTATTATGTCTTGCATTATGCACTCATGGCAGTGAGTGTTTTTTTTATGTTGTTTTTTGGTCCAGACTTAACTCCTTTTTAATGTTTTTATCTCCTTTTTTAACCTTTTTTTTGTTTGTTTACATTGGCGTGAGAGGTGTTGGTTTGCATGCCGTGTTAGTGACGTGGTTATCATTATCAATATTTTGCAATTTCTATTTTTCTTTTATTTTCTATTTTTTATCATTATTATTATTATCATCTTCTACATTTTTTTACATTTATATTATGGTTATTATTATCATAAGAGCAGGAGTAACTTCTAACCTGTCTCCGCTGTAGTCGTTTTTCTTAATTTGTTTTGGTTGTTTTATTACCGGGTGTCGGGGGGGGGGGGGGGGGCGTCTTGTTCTTTCTCTTTCTCTCTCTCTTTCTCTCCCTTTCGTTCTATCTTACTACGTCTTTCTCTTTTTTTCATATACGTGCATGAGATATGTAGAAATGACCATGGGAGTATACTACACATTCTCTCTCTGTCTGTCTGTCTGTTTCTCTCTCTCTCTCTCTCTGCCTCTCTCTGTCTCTCTCTCTCTCTCTCTCTCTCTCTCTCTCTCTCTCTCTCTCTCTCTCTCTCTCTCTCTCTCTCTCTCTTCCCTCTCTCTCTCTCTCTCTCTCTCTCTCTCTCTCTCTCTCTCTTTCTCTTTCTCTTTCTGTAAGGATGATAGCAATAAATGGCATTATTAAGAGGAATAATGAGAGTGATCATATTGATCATTATAATAGTAAAAGTGTTGATATCATTATTATCATTATTACTAACTTTTTTATCGTTATCATTATTATCATATTTTTATCTAATTAATTATTTATTATCATTATTATTATTGTTATTATTAGTATAATTATTATTATTGTTATTATCATTATCATCATTATTATTATCATTATTAGTATTATCTTTAGTGTTATCATTATTATTGTTATTATTTTCATCATTATCATTATCATTATAATTATAATCAATACTATTATCATAAATGCGATGGCAACGATTGCAATAAACATAACATGGTTGAATAAACATCCTCGTAATAATCACAATTAAAATTATTTTCTTTAAAAAATATATATAATTATTGAATATTAATGCTATCGGATTAGAAAAATCCAATTATTTTGTAGAAAGAGATTTAAAAAAAGAGATGAAATTATTTTT
>NW_028234411.1:21658200-21663200 GCF_977035675.1 Penaeus japonicus
TAATTTATTGATACAGTTAAAAATGCTATCAAAAATACTATTAAAATAATTAGAAATACTATTAAAAATCTACTAAATCGTAGTGCCAGACCAGCTAATTATTCCTTTTAGGTTTATTCATGTAATTTATTGATACAGGTACCAAAGGGTATAATCGTAATCTATTGACATAGTTACTTAATGGGCACACTCGTCTACAAATTTCTTCACTCGAATGCCTTCACAAAGCACTTCAATTCCCAATCACTCGCAACCAGTAAGTCTTCATTATTTTAGCTCCATCTCAACGAATCCAAAGTGCGTCGCGGCAGAACCAGAGGACCCGCTGTTATCATTTATAAGTTCATTATAACAGATAATTGGCAGAAGGAATTCCAACCTTATTAGTTCATTACTGTTTATCCACCATATTTGTAATCTCAGAAAGTATTCTCTCCCCCCCCCCTCAAAAAAAAAGTGTTCGGCTTCGTGCGAAGGAGGGGTCATGCGGCGTGAGGTGACCTGCCTTGACCCCCGGCGACGCCCTTCCGCCGAGTGCCAGAACACCACCAAGCCGCCCTCGCGCCAGCCGTGCCACCTGCACTCCTGCGACGCCCTCCCAGCCACGACTTCGGCTTCGGTGTCGTCTTCGTCGGATTCGGATTCGTCTTCGTTCTTTGTGCCAAGGCCGCCGAACGCAGGTAAACGTATTTTCGATTACTACAGTATTACTAATGTTGTTAATGTATTCGCGTTTTATTTGTAGACTCCAGTACTACTCTTTTATCAATTATTATCATCATTATTTCAGATTTCACTTTTGGTTTTCAAAACCTTGTTTTTTGTGTCTTTGTACAATTTTCCTCACTTGTTCTGAAAAGTTGAAGCACTGAAAACTGATAAAGTTATGTAAGCCTTAACAAGTCTTGACGCTTTAGTGTTACTACCATTTTTCTTTTTGTTTTTGTTTATATCATTAACACTGATATAGTCACCGGCACAAAATCAATCGAAATTAGCCCCGCCCCCTCTCGCCACTTTTCTCCGTCTAGCCAATCAGGTCCTTTGTATTCACTCGCCCTGGCTTGGACACAGCGAGAAACTTGTTCCTGATTGGTCGCGGATACACAGGGGTTGTGGCCGATTTCGCTTGGCATTGTGCCTACAAGTATAGTAGTAGAAATAGCAATATTATCATCAATCTTATCTTTGGCATCAATCGCCATTATCATTAACATTTTTACCACGATCATTATCACCGCCGCCATCTCTTCACTGTAAGTAAAACCATCACGACAGTATTATGCTACATAGTGACGAATCCAAAATAGCGGTCATTCATTCGCCATGCACACTTCCATTACTTTAGCAGATTTTTATCGTATATAACCAGTTATTCATTGATCAGTCACGTTGTTTTAAGAGTCAGTCATTCATTATGCATCCCTTTCATCACCTCAGTCTCGTTGTTTTAAGAATCATTCATTCGTCATGCAGTTTTTCATCGCCTCAGTCACGTTCTTCTAAAAGTCACTCACTTCCTTCATCGCTTCAGACATATCATTCCGAGAGTCATTCACTCGTCATGCGACCCTTCATCGCCTCAGACATATTGATCTGAGAGTCATTCACTAGTCATGCGACCCTTCATCGCCTCGGACATATCATTCTGAGACTCATTAATACGTCATGCAACCCATCATCGCTTCAGACACATCTTTCTGAGATTCATTCATACGTCGCTTCATCGCTTCAGCCACGTTTTTTTATCAACCATGCATACGCCATGCAATCCTTCCCCCGCACATTTTCCCCTCAAACAGAGAGCGGCGACGAAGCAACCACGCCCCACCCTGTCGAGGGCGAGGACAACCCGACAACCGAGAGAAATCCCGAAGGAGTGGAGGACGAGGGCGACGACCGAGAGGGCGAAGGCGCGGCAGAAGGGACGGAGCGAACGGGGGAATATGGCGACGGAGGCGAAGAGGAGAACGAGCTGTTGGTGCTGGAGGAGGAGGAGGAGGGGGAGGAGGGAGAGGAAGAGGAGGAGGAGGGGACAGGCAGCGTTACCAACGTCATTCCCGACAAGGACGCGCAGGGAGATGAGTCCGTAGCCGAGGGCGGAGCTGACCGGAGGGAGGACGAGGAGGAAGCCGAGGAGAAGGAGAAGAAGAAGAGGAAGAGGAAGAAGGAGAAGAAGAAGAAGAACCGGCAGAACAAGGACGAGGAGGAGGAAGAAGAGGCTCCCTCGCAGACGCAGCCAGCGACTGTAGCGCCATGTGAGATACGAGGGGAGGGGAAGGGGGAGGGTGTGGGGCGGAGGGGAGGGGAGGGGAAGGGATGGGGAGGGAGCGGGGTGGGAGGGGAAAGGAAGGGAGAGGAGGAGAGTGGGTGAGAGAGAGGGAAAGGGAGAGGAAAGGAGGGAGAGGGTATGAGAGATAGGAAAGGAGGGAGAGGGAAGGAAGGAGAGGGAGAGGGAGAGGGAGAGGGATAGGGAGAGGGAGAAGGAGGGGGAGAGGGAGAGGGAGAGGGAGAAGGGGGGAAGGAGAGAGAGGGAAAGAGAGAGAGAGAGAAAGAGAGAGGGAAAGAGAGAGAGAGAGAGGGAGAGAGAGAAAGAGAGAGAAAGAGAGAGAGAGAGAAAGAGAGAGAGAGAGGGGGGGGGGGGAAAGAGAGAGAGAGGGGAAAGAGAGAGAGAGAGAGAGAGAGAGAGAGAGAGAGAGAGAGAGAGAGAGAGAGAGAGAGAGAGAGAGAGAGAGAGAGAGAGAGAGAGAGAGAGAGAAAAAGAGAGAGAAATATATATATATATATATATATATATATATATATATATATATATATATATATATATATATATATATATATATACATATAAAAGAGAAAGAGAAAGGGGACATAAACCAGTGTAAAATATACATATATATATATATATATATATATATATATATATATATATATATATATATATATATATATATATATATATATATATATATATATACATACATATATATATCAACAACCAATTGAAATATTGCAATTACAATAAAACCTGATCCAATCTCAAATAATCCCATCAACTCAAAACTCAAATCCCCTATTGCATAAGCTCAGTCCTCACGTATTCAAAAATCCATCTCTCACATTCAAACTCCATGCAATAAACAATCCAATTTATACCCCCTTCTCTCAATATTGCAGCTCTGTCGTGCATAGACCGGATCAAGAACTGTCACCTGGTCTTCCGAGCTCGTATATGCAGGTTGAAATACTACAGCAAGTTATGTTGTCGTACGTGCAACTCAGCCAGAGGAACGGCATATGATGAACGTCGGGCATAAGCAGCAACATGCATCGTTGCACTTGGATGCATACACCTACTTGGGAAATGATGATGATAACGATGGACATGATAATGATGATGATAGATAGACTGAAGAGATAATAAGTGTGGAATGGAGAAGGCATGAGATGTGGATGCTGGAATCTGTTTTTTTTTTTTTTTTTTTTTTTTTTTTTTTTGAGTGAAAAAATATGGTGATGGTGTAGAAGAAGGATTAAAAAAAAGTAACAACAACAAGATGGAAGCTGTACTTGTAAACATTAATTATAAGTTCAATCGATGTGTTACTTATGGAAGCATTGACTTTATAATGTACATGGTGTATGAGTGTTCTTTTGTGGCGATGTTTCTTTGATTTTGGAAATGTGACTTGCAAGTTATTTAAGTTCAAAACATGTTGCGTTCAAGTGTGGATTTATGAAAATGTTCGAAATTAGTATGAAGAGCTTTCGTTAAAAAAATCTGGAAAAGGTGACTGATGATAATGATACCAAAAAAACTAAAAATAAAAAAGGAGGCTATACATATTTTTTTAGCGTCCAATTCTACATATAAAGAAAACGTTGTATAAAGCACAGAAAAGAAAACGAGTGCGTGAAGACTGTGTACAGGGGAAACTCAAATAAATGTGTAGAGCCTCGAAACCCAGTGATGTATGAGGTACACATGATGTGTTGACTCTCTCAGACACTACATAGCGTTAGAAAATAAATATTTGTGTGCAAGAAAGGTCAATGAATAATGTTGTATAGGTAAGGAAGCCTAAGATAATGCATAATCGAGGCTGCGGTGAATAGAGTGGGGTGTCAATGAAAAGAAATATGCATTAACCCACAGGTAATATTAGTTAGTAATATCTTTATCTTTAATGGACCAGATAGTGATAGTAATAATGACTGACATTTTGATGGTGCTACGTTTAACTTGACTCTTTCCTTCTCGAACAAATTACGCAGATCTTTGTTCTTTGTTTTTCAGTCTTTTCCGTCGACGTACATTTTCCCTCTTCCTCTTTCTTTGTTCCACCTTTTTTTTACGTCATTCTAGGAACATCAGGCAATAATTTACATATTCCTTTTGCTTAAATTCTTCCTTTCTTTCATTTCAACTCATTTCCAAAAGGTCTTCCAGACGTCAAATGCCTATAAGTTGTACGAAGTAATTTCACGGAAACCAGATTTCAGCCAAAGGTATCGATGGAGAAGCCTCAGTGAAACCCTCTCCATCCCCTTCTACAGGAGCTTCCTCCTTCCCGTCTTCAGCCGAAGAATTGTTCTTCAAGAATACCTTCTCAGCACCGTTTACCTCTCTAGTACCACACTGCCCGAATCTCTAGTTAATGTTGATGTTGTTGTTTCTCTCTTTTTTTCAAGTAGCTTAGGTTCATTTCATTTCATCTGATCGTTAGCGTGGATATATATATATACACTTTGTGGATACGCTCTCATGGCAACATACTTGTTTCTACTCGCTATGGTCCACCGTCGCGGATTCTGGCGCGAAATACAAAGCGAAAAAGGGGACCATGACGCATTGGATAGTAACCAAAATCGACCCTGACTTTCGCTGTCACTGATATTCTTTGACGTCTGATGTGAATCCTATCCAGACATCCCTTTGAGAGTTGTGTCCGGAAACCACCTATCTTCCGCGGCAGAGCCCGTGACAACGACTACAGTAT
>NW_028234411.1:21668200-21678200 GCF_977035675.1 Penaeus japonicus
GTCAGAAACTGGATTTCCGAGGAGGGCTTAGGGGGCCCGAACATCGGCAGGGGGCCCACCGACGTTGCCTGGATCACGGTGACAGAGGGCTTGTTATGAGGTACGTGGCTAGGAGGAGGGAGAGGAGGCCGGCTGAGCTGAGGAGGAGGGAAGGGGTCGGAGGAGGGAGAGGAAGAGGAAGAAGAGAAGGAGGAGGAGGAGGTGGACTTTCCGCCTGATGGGGAACCAAGAGGGGACTTGAAATGGGCTTTGGTGTTTTCGGGAATGTTTAGAGGAATGATATGTTCGGAAGGAGTGGGAGCTGTGTCTGGCTGTAATGAAAGAAAACGTGTTAGTCGACAAGTACGGGAAGGTCGCTGCGTCTGGTAAAGGAGCAAAAAAAGACAGGTTTTGGTAAGAACGGTTTTACGGTGGAAGAAGAAAGAAAAATAAAGTACATATATATATATATTTATCATTATCTCGTCACTGTCACAAGTCTTGCGTCTGTTGCATCAGACAACCCGTGCTGAAAAAAATGTGGATTACAGTTTACAAAGTACAGTGAAGGAAAAAAAAAGGATAGTGTGCAACCAAACTGGGACAACACAGTCGAAATAAGGTTAGAGTTTCATGTCAGTGCACTGTGGTGAGCTGGGGACAAGCATAGGACTGAAAAAACTACTTCGTGCATCATCCTACTGGTGCAACAGCCAACACCAAAACAAAAAATGGAAACCACCTTCACCTGACTAAATAGTTAGTTCTAACAAACTATCTATAGTTTAGCTAGCACCTAAAACGTTACTTCTAAGTCTATTCTAAGTCTATAAGTTACTTCGAAGTCTATTAAGATCGTTGCCTTACAGAAACGGTTGTGTTTACTGTCCTGTTTTTTGTGGGTCGTAAGTATGAGGTCGGGTGGAGCTGACAGATAAGGTAAGAATCGACAGATTTTATGTGGAAGAATTGTGGAAGAATTGAGTCTGAGTATGTTTTGTCCGTATGTTGTGTGTATTTGTCCTTCTACTTACAATAGTGGTTTAGAGTATATCTTTGGAGAGCAAAGTTCTTATTCGGTCGAAATTGTCCTCTTTTTTACGAAGAATGATCAAACTATCCCCCTCTTTTTTCCCCTTTTTACTGAAAGTTTGCTCGCCAAAAAAGAAAAGAAAAAACAAAACAAAACAAAAAACAAAAAAAAAAACTACCGAAATACATCACTGTTTGTCTTTGGTGTTTGAGAAAAAGTTCATGTCAGACACTGGGATAGACATGAGAAGATGAGAACGTCCTACCTTCTTAGCACTGAGAAGTGGGCGTGGCTGTGGGCGTGGGGGAGCGGCCACAAGGAGAAGAGGAAGCTCATGGTGGGCGTTGCGAAGATATTAGGCGGAGGGGAAAAGAGGGGACTTAAGGAGTACAGCGCGAAATGATTTAATGGAGTACAGCGTGAAATGATTTTAGGGAGTACAGCATGAAATGATTTTGGGGAGTACAGCATGAAGCAATTTTGGGGAGTACAGCATGAAATGATTTTAAGGAGTACAGCGCGAAATGATTTTTGGAGTACAGCATGAAGCAATTTTGGGGAGTACAGCGTGAAATGATTTTAGGGAGTACAGCATGAAATGATTTTAGGGAGTACAGCATGAAGCAATTTTGGGGAGTACAGCATGAAATGATTTTATGGAGTACAGCATGAAATGATTTTATGGAGTACAGCGTGAGATGATTTTATGGAGTACAGCGTGAGATGATTTTTGGAGTACAGCATGAAATGATTTTAAGGAGTACAGCGCGAAATGATTTAATGGAGTACAGCGTGAAAGGATTTTAGGGAGTACAGCATGAAGCAATTTTGGGAGTACAGCATGAAATGATTTTTGGAGTACAGCATGAAATGATTTTAGGGAGTACAGCATGAAATGATTTTAGGGAGTACAGCGTGAGATGATTTTAGGGAGTACAGCATGAAATGATTTTAGGGAGTACAGCGTGAGATGATTTTTGGGAGTACAGCGTGAAATGATTTTGGGAGTACAGCAAGAAATGATTTTAGGGAGTACAGCATAAAATGATTTTAGGAGTACAGCATAAAATTATTTTAGGAGTACAGCATAAAATGATTTTAGGAGTACAGCATAAAATGATTTTAGGAGTACAGCATAAAATGATTTTAGGAGTACAGCATAAAATGATTTTAGGAGTACAGCATAAAATTATTTTGGGAGTACAGCATGAAATGATTTTGGGAGTACAGGGTGAAATGATTTTAGGGAGTACAGCATGAAGCAATTTTGGGGAATACAGCGTGAGATGATTTTAGGGAGTACAGCGTGAAATGATTTTAGGGAGTACAGCATGAAGCAATTTTGGGGAGTACAGCGTGAAAAGGATTTTTTGGGAGTACAGCACGAAATGATTTTAGGGCTGACGAAATGTAAATCTGGAAAAAGAGCTGAGTACAGAAGGACTAAAATAACAATTACAGAAGATGTATATGTATATGAAAAAAAAAAAAAAATCTTCTTGTGTTTGTGTTATGGAAGAAACTGCAATAGTGTAATTAAAAGACATTAGTGTAAAAAAAAAACTTCTTAGAATGTTGCAACACGGAGCTGGAAACTGCTGTTGTTCTGAAGGCTGCTTCTGTTAGTCTAGATGAGACACCTAGGTTCTAGAGTCGTTCTCTCATTCCATCTAGAAAAGCTCTTGTTAAAGAACTGATGACTTTTATACACAGGAAACTTAGAAGAATGGGAATGGTACCTCCAGGATGAAACAACAGACGAACGCAGAGACACGGAAATAGCCAGATTTTTCATAAGCATACTCAAAAAGCACGGTCACAGACACATTCATAAACACCCATGTATCAATATATATATATATATATATATATATATATATATATATATATATAAATATATATATATATATATATATAAATATAATATATATAATATATATATATTATATATATATATATATATATATATATATATATGTATATATATATATATATATATATATATATATATATATATATACATACAGGGAAAGGTAAGGTTGAGCGGGGATACCTTGTCATGCTTGGATGGGAATAAAAGAATGAGGTATGCAAAATACTATATTTCATTATGTACAAAAAAATTATCTTACCGATTAACATCCCTTACGTTTGGTTACTCAAGATATTCTGATCCATGGGAAAGAGGAAGCAGGAGAAGGAGAGAGAAAGAGGAGATGGAGAGGGGGAGAGCGAAGGACAGAGGGAGGATGTGAGGAGAGACAGTGAGAGAGAGAGAGAGAGAGAGAGAGAGAGAGAGAGAGAGAGAGAGAGAGAGAGAGAGAGAGAGAGAGAGAGAGAGAGAGAGAGAGAGAGAGAGAGAGAGAGAGAGAAAGAGAGATACAGAGAAAGAAAGACACAAAAAAAGACAGACACAGAGAAAGAAAAAAAAGACACAGAGAAATAAACACACACGAGAAAGAAACAGAGACAGACACAGGTAAAAAAAAATAGAAGAAAGAAAAGGCAAATGCAATGAATGATAACACAGAGAGAAAAAAAAACACACAAAAAGGAAGCGAGTGGGAGCTGTTCACAGGATATCTCTCCCGAGTCCTTGAGGTTCTGTTTCCTAGGACCGCTGGCGCCATTAAAGGCCATACATAAGGAAACTGAATTATCTACACAGGCAAGACACATATACATAGAAAAGGCTGTATGGTATAGCGGGACTCACTTACACGCACACAAACATCTGCATTTACATTAATTAAAAAAAAGATACATATATATACATACATAAACACATGTGGTTTATATTTCTATAGGATTTACTTTTGTTTATGACTTGTGGATGTTGAGGATGTGGTGTCAGTGTTATGTTTAAATAGAATTATGATAATATGGTATGGTAATTATAGTGATTTTAATTACTTATTATGTGTTTATTTTTGTTTGTTTGTTTGTTTACTTATCTTTTAATGATAATTTTCTAGGCCTCTACATCCACAAGTCAAACACATTTTTTATCAAATTATTAATATTTATATCTTGTTAAAGTCAGATTTTATATATATATATATATATATATATATATATATATATATTCAATATTCAGACTTGCCAAAGCAATCATAATTCTTTTTAAGATTTGATTTATAAAAAGCGTTACAAAGGGGGGAAAAATCATGGAGTTTATAATTAAATTTCCAAAACCAACTTGTGCATTCGTATACTGATTAAATCACAATTATAATAATATGGCCGACAAATTAGTTATAATACTTTCTGAAAAAAGAACAATGAATATGTGTATTCATATGTA
This sequence comes from Penaeus japonicus, assembly GCF_977035675.1. NCBI lineage: Eukaryota > Metazoa > Arthropoda > Malacostraca > Decapoda > Penaeidae > Penaeus > Penaeus japonicus. Next base: position 21,672,517 of record NW_028234411.1, read on the forward strand.
TATATGTATACAAATTATAGCAGAATAGACTATGTTAGACAGATCGAAAAGAAAGAATTTGATAACCTATTAAATGAACTAAATACAAACAGACAAGATTTAGAATGAAGATAAAGGGTTGAAATACGTTTAATTAAAGAGCATAACAGATCTATGACTCTATAAATTCATCTTATTCTTTATAGTATGGAATGCATACATGTCGCTTTTCATATTACACTGGATATGCATCTGGATATTTTATATAAAATTTATAATCAAAACAAATTTAAGATTCCATACAAAGCATTCATGGTTTTTGTCTATGTTGAAAAAATAATAGAAAATGGTACGCTGACTGACCATTTCTTCTCATTTTCTTTGATGTCAGCGAGTATTTCTAGGGATAACTCTTCTAATTTTGACATGGGACTTTCATATGCGATTATCTATTTTTAAAAAATATTTAAAATACACATTGCACTCGTGTTTAAGAGATATTGCCTTGATATTTTATACACGTGCTTCTGACAAAATCAACTGAAGGGGATATTATTTTTACATATTCTCATAATAAAGTATATTCTGTCAGAAAAAAATGATGATAATTACAATAATAATGGTAAAATATACACATGCATCTAGGATCTTCAGAAGAAAAAAAAAATGTGATGCAAGATACAGAAAAGAGGAATAAGCAAACGGCAGCACTCGCCGAAAACGGGAATTTGGAACGGGGGGGGGAGGGGGGAGAATTAAAAAAAAAAAAAAAAGACATACATTTCCATATAAAAATCTAGCTTAGAAAGATTTTATACAAAGAAGAAAAAGGAAAGAACATATATAGATATATAGTTGATTTTGTTTTTTTTCCGTAGAAATCCCCCTCTCTCTTGACCATGCTGTTACGAAGCCTTGGGTTTGAAATTACAGGGTTGGTGGATGGAAGGAAACCTCTATTAAGACACGCCCCTTTTCATTCGTTCCCTCTCCCTCTCTTTCTTTCTCTTTCTCTCTCTCTCTCTCTCTCTCTCTCTCTCTCTCTCTCTCTCTCTCTATCTATCTATCTATCTCTCTCTCTTTCTATCTATCTCTACCCATCTCTACCTAATTCCTATCCCCCCCCCCTACACACACACATACCGATGGAAACCCCAAAGGATAATGATTGTAGTGGTGGAAGAGGCGGCAGTGGAAGAGAATGAGATAGGGAAAAGGAGGATAGAAAGAGATAAGGGAAGTAGAATGTGAGGGAGAGAAGAAAATAACAGAAAGAGAGAGAGAGAGAGAGAGAGATAAAGAAGAAAGAGTGAGAAAAAAAAGAGAGAAAGAGAAAGATAAATAGAGAGAGAGAGAGAGTGTGGGGGTGGGGGGCATCATCACCCCCTCATAACCATCCATCCACCAAGGAGGAGTTAGCACACAAGGGAGAGGTCGACGACATAGCACAACAGAGCATAGAGGAGATCCATGCCGCAGAAGGGGGCGCTGAAGGAGGAGGTGCTGCGGTAACATGGACGGGTTGGGACGAGGATGACAGCAGGGCGGAGGAAGCACTGGTTAAGCGACGGCTTCGGAGAGACTGAGAAGGCGAAGGAGGGGGGGGATGATGGGTGGGAAGGGGAGGGGGAGGGGGAGGGGAGGAGGATGGGAGGGAGGGAGGGGGAGAGGGGGAGAGGAGCTACTTAGAAGCCAGGACGTACACGGGGGCGAGGGCCGTGGGGGTCCCGCCATTTGCTGAGGTCCATCCTGGGTAGGATTCCGGAGTTGCACGGCACGCGGGGGTTTCTGCAACGAGAGCAAGGTGCAAAGCCGTGTTATTTTCCGCGTGTTTATGATTACCTTTTACTTTTTTTTTTTTGTTACCATGACGTACACTACACGTCATATTCTGTTAACGTGGCGTGTGTAGTATAAAAGCCGTTTCTATGGACCTTTCCCTTTCATACATACGTATTGAAATGACACAGAAGAAACCAGGTGCTTTTACCTAAGTCCCTTTTCACATCTACGAAAGAAAATGACGAGAAAAGGCCTCCATGCATGAACATCATACATTTCCCACATCATGAGAAAGCCACTCGAAAATATATTCCCAAGAAATTTCGAATGAATGAACCGGCACAGAGAATTCAAAATCTATGTACAAAAATACAAAAAAAAAAAAACAATAACAAACCAAATGAAATACAGCTACAGTTGTTCTTTGCTCCCTGCATTATATTCTCTTTCACAATCTATATCGTCTACAGAAAGACAGTCAGCCAAACACCATATAGTACATAATCAATCAAAAAATCATGCAAAACTGAAGTTGATTTTTTTTTTCCTTATTCCTTCCCCCAATCTTTCTTGCCTTCCCTTCCCTTTTCCGAGTTTTCATAATGAGGGCCTCCTTAATCCTGTGTTTTTGATTGTAGGGAACCTCTGCAAAAACTGAGATCATGAGGCAATTAAGATGTTTTTTTTTTTTCTAATGGAGGTTTTAAAATTGGAATTAATTTTTAAGATCAATTCATTTGCAGAATGTGTGGTATCCCTGCAAAGGAAAATTGATATAAACAATAAGAGCTTTAATAGAAAATAGGAACATATAAAACACTTTTCATTATATGACCTGTAGAAAGAAAAAAAGAAAGAAAAAAAAGTAATTATATGAATACCACTTGATATCATATGAAAGAAAATCTGATAAAACATATACATGAAGTCAGGGGCAGTCAGAGTGAATAATCAGAGTTTTAAAAAATCTATCAATATCTATATAATCTGTAAAAGGAACTTAAAGAAATTTGACCGAAAAAAAACTTTTATTTTTCTTATCGTTAATCTTTATTCATTCATTTTTTCTAGTCTGAAGGAGCCCGTGTGAACCCGTAAAATCACTACACCAAGTATATAAAAAAAAGGTAAAAAACAAACAAAAACACATAAAACAAAACACAAACCAACAGACGCCACAAAAAATATATAAACAAACATACAAACAAGATCAGAGGCGCGTCCCAATAACAAAAGATAGTGTCCAAAGTACTCACATCTCGTGGTCTGGCAGCACCATCGCGTACACCTGCATGGTCTTGATGTCGTCACTGTTATCGCAAATCATCCTGGACAGCTTGACTTTGCGGATCTCTTCAAGTTGCTCTGCAGCGGAAGGGGCGAGTGGGAGACGGTTAGGTTGTGGAAGTGATGGGTGTTGCTTTATTTGGATTTTTTTTTCTACTTTGGTTTTTGTCTCTTTTTTGAGGTTTTATTCTGTTTTTTGTTTTTTTTCTTGTGTTTTTTTCTTGTGTTTCTTTCTTTCTTTCTCTCTCTCTCTCTCTCAATTAATGTTTATATATATATATATATATATATATATATATATATATATATATATATATATATATATATATATATATATTCATATATATATATATATATATATATTCATATATATATATTCATATATATATATATTTATATATATATTCATATACATATGTATATATATATATATATATATATATAATATATATATATATTATTCATATTTATTAATATATCCCACACAAACACACACACACACACATTTATACATATATATATATATATATATATATATATATATAATATATATATATATAATATATATAGATATATGATATATATGTATGTATATATATATATATATATATATATATATATATATGTATATATACATATTTCTCTCTATCTATCTATCCATCTGGATCTGGATCTCTCTCTCTCTCTCTCTCTCTCTCTCTCTATCAGACTTCATATCCCTTCCTCTTACTTCCTCTTAGAACAGAACAAGACGGACACTCACCGAGCGTGAAGTCGGACTCGTAGCCCCCGCGGTTCTCGTACCAGAAGCGATCTCCGTAACGCAACTCCTTGAACGTGAGACCGATGAGGCAGCTGAAGGTCGGACCCACCATGGAGCCGGGCAGAGGGCGCTCGCTCACGCCGCCGCTCCACAGGTCGATGTCGTCGGGGTGTCTGTGGGAGGAGGAGGAGGTGGGGGTGGTGGTGAGGGGGGAGGTAGTGGGGGGGGTGGTGATGTGGGGGGGGAGGTGGTGGTGAGGGGGGGAGGTGGTGATGGTGATGAGGGGGGAAGGTGGTGGTGGTGGGGGGATGGTGATGTGGGAGGAGGTGGTGGTGGTGTGGGGGGGATGGTGGTGGTGGTGATGAGGGGGGGATGGTGGTGGTGGTGATGAGGGGGGGAGGTGGTGGTGGTGATGTGGGGGAAGGTGGTGGTGGAGATGGGGGGGAAGGTGGTGGTGGTAAGGAGGGGGAGGAAAAGGTGGTGATTAGGAGAGGTGTTGGGGAGGAGAGGTGGTGATGAGGAAGAAGTGATGGTGATGGGGAGGAGATGGGTGGGTGGTGATGAGCGGGAGGTGAGGAAGTAGTAATGTAGTAGTGGTGATGGGGAGGATATAGCAGTGATATGGTGGCGGTGATAGTGTCAAAATGGTGTGGCGATGATGGCGATTTGGGCAGAGGACGGCTTTTAATTCAAATGATGGTGACGATTCGATTCTTATGGTGACCGGTGCTTGCAAATATAATTCAAGGCACTATGAACATTATGGCGAGACCTGCTTCATTATAGTGAAGGAAAATAACTACCTCTATGAAAGTCACGTAAACGAAACACTATAACTTTAACTTTAGATAACAACAAAACCCCCAACCTAACCCCCACCCCCACCAATAACAAGACCATCTAACAGCAAAAATACCACAATACCCCTCCCCCTCCCAACAAGTCCATCTACCAGCAAAAATTCCACCACAATACCACCCATTACCCTCCCCCCCATCCCCATCCCCATCCCCGTCTCCATCCCCATCCCCATCCCCATCCCCATCCCCATCCCCATCCCCATCCCCATCCCCATCCCCATCCCCTCCGCCCGCCCCCCACCCCTATCCCCATCCCCACCGCCCGCCCCGCCCCCCCAGTACCAAAGGAAGACCTACCTGTAGATGTCAGAGTACCGCTTAACCGTCTTGTTGGACATCCAGCCCAGGAGGTCGTCGAAGCGGTTGATCTTAGGCATCCCGCAGAAGGTCCTGTAGGCGTTGTAGGAGGGCACACCGTGTTCTCGGGCGCGTTGCATGTTGATGGCTGCCAAGTCCATGCCCCATTTCTTGTCGGGTTCTTGGAACAGGTGGTTGGTTACCTGAAAATAGGATGGGGGATGGTTTGGGTGGCGGTGGTATTACGTATGTTTTTTTTTTTTTTTTTTTTTTTGATTGGGTCTTTGGTTCTTGTTCTTTAAAGGTTTGATTTTCGTTTACTTGTTTCTTACTTTCTTTTTCTCTGTCTGTCTGTCTGTCTGTCTCTCTCTCTCTCTCTCTCTCTCTCTCTCTCTCTCTCTCTCTCTCTCTCTCTCTCTCTCTCTCTCTCTCTCTCTCTCTCTCTCTCTCTCTCTCTCTCTCTCTCTCTCTCTCTCTCTCTCTATCTATCTCTCTCTCTCTCTTTCCCTCTATGTTTTTATTTCTTAGAACATAATTTGCCCGACATGGTGAAGTGGCATACCTATTTCGAATATTGAAATAGAAGGGATATAACAAGACAAGACAAGACAAAGTACAAAATCAGTTTGACATTCACACTTCGACTTCAACTACCTTTCGTATTGCCACAACTCAAGAGACCCAACACAAGACTTCCATCGCTCCCCGTGCAACAT
>NW_028234411.1:21683200-21685700 GCF_977035675.1 Penaeus japonicus
GTGCGTAAATGCTTGTGCTTGCGCGTGTGCATGTATGTATACACATTGTTTGCACGCGTGTATCTAAGCGTGTCTAAGTGACCCAACACCCCCGCCATAGTCCGGATCTCCATTACACAACAAAAATAAAGAAACAGAAACACACAAAAAAATAGATAAATAAACCAGAAGAAAACGGGGTCTCACCAGCTGTTCGTTAACCCTGTTGTCTCCAGCGTCGAAGCAGTAGACGTCCTTATTGGGTCGAATACATCCTTCCTCGGGCTCCTCCAGCTTCAGGGGCAGCAGGTCCTTCATGCCGTACTCGCGGAACACCGGCAGGGACTGGCTCCTCCAGCTCAAGGAGAAGCATGTGAGTTTTGCCGTACTCGTTTAAACACCGGCAGGGACTTTTTTTTTTTTTGGTTTGGTTAGTTGTGGTTTTTTATTTTGTTTTTTCTTTCATATCTTTTCTCGTTTCTTTCTCTTTCTTTCTCTCTCTCTCTCTCTCTCTCTTTCCCTCTCTCTCCTCTTCTCTCCTCCTCCTCTCTCGCCCGCGCTGTTTTCCACCGATTCCCTCCTTCTCTCCTCCGCCTCGCGCTCTCTCCTCCTCCATCTACCCGCCTCTCCTCTCTCCCTCAATCCTTCTCTCCACCCTATGTCTCCTTCCCTATCTCCTCCTCTCTTATCCCTCCTATCCCATCCTCAACTCTCCCTCCCTCCCTTAACCCTTCCCCTCCCTCCCCCTCCCTCCTCCCTTAACCCACCCCCTCCCTTTTCCTCCCTCAATCCCTCCCTCCCTCCCTCCCTCAACCCCCACCCTCCCTCCTACCTCCCTCCCTCAACCCTTCCACTACCTCCCTCAATCCCTACCTCCCTTTCCCACCCTCCCCCCTCCCTCCCTCCCTTTCCCATCCTCCCCCCTCCCTCCCTTTCCCACCCTCCCCCTTCTCCCTCAACCCCCCCCCTCCCTCAATCCCCCTCCCTCTCCCCTCAACCCCCACCCTTTCCCACCCTCCCTCCTCCCCCTCCTCTCCCTCCTTCCCCTCCTTCCCCTCACCTTCATCAAACCTCCACGATGCAGACGGATCCTGTTAGCTGTTTCCTCGTTGCTGCCATACACCCAGTTGCCATCGATGTAGGATGTGATCGTGTTGATCTGGGACCGAGGACCTGGTGGGCGTGAGTAAAAGGGCGTGAGTAAAAGGGCGTGAATGAGGGGTGTGATTAAAAGGGCGTGAGTAAAAGGGTGTGAGTAAAGGCGCGTGAGTAAAAGAGCGTGATTAAAGGGGTGTGAATGATTGGCGTGAACGAGGGGCGTGAGTAAAAGGGCGTGAATGAGGGGTGTGAGTAAATGGGTGTGAATGATTGGTGTGAGTAAAGGGGCATGAATGAGGGGCGTGAGTAAATGGGCGAGACTAAAAGGGCGTGAGTAAAGTGGCGTGAGTAAATGGGTGTGAATGAGGGGTGTGAGTAAAGGGGCATGAATGAGGGGCGTGAGTAAATGGGCGAGACTAAAAGGGCGTGCGTAAAAAGGGGTGTGAGAAAGGGGCGTGAATGAGGGGCGTGAGTAAAAGGGAGTGAATGAGGGACTGAGTAAAAGGGTATGAATGAGGGACGTGAATAAAAGGGCGTGAGTAAAAGGCCGTGAGTGACTGAGGAGTACTTGTATGATGAGTCAGGTGTGCGTTGATTGATGAAATCTGTGGATTATAACTATATAATCTGTATAATATATAAGATGGATAATTATATACAATATTTACTCAATATCGAGGTAAATATTCCTCCTTTAACTTTGCTTTGATATCATAACCGAAAAAAAATATCAATCATAAAATCACAAGTCATAGAATAATAACAAGCCAACGAAATAATAAAACAAAACAACCACAGCAACAACAATGATAAAAATACCAAAAAGATAAAAAAGAAAACCCAACGCGCTGACTAACCGAATTTACAGCCATAACGGACTCCAGCCAAGGACCTGACGACGGAGATGCAGTTCTGTCTGAAGAGGGAGTAGAAGGGGTCCTTATCGGGGACGTGGATGGGGAAGCAAGCAGGGTGGGTCTCGCCCTCGCAGCACTTGGGTTCCTTCTTGGTGTGTGGGTCTATGGGGAGGAAGTGTTGGTGTTAGTTTTTTTGTTTTTTTTGAGTTTGTATTTTTTTTCATGTGTACAGTGTATATATTGATTTATGTATCTCTCTCTCTCTCTCTCTCTCTCTCTCTCTCTCTCTCTCTCTCTCTCTCTCTCTCTCTCTCTCTCTCTCTCTCTCTCTTTCCCTTTTCTCTCCCCTTTCCCATCCCTCCCTTCTCACCCTTTCCCCTTTCTCTCTGCCTCATCTTCCTTTCCCTTCCTCCCTTCTTCCCTCCCTCCCCCCCTCCATTCCATCCTCTCCCTTGCCCTCCTACTCTCCTCCCTCCTCCCCCTCTTCTCTCCCTCCTTCCCCTCCCCCTCCCTCCTTCCCCTCCTTCCCCTCCCCCTCCCTCCATCCTCCCCCTCCCTCCTCCCTC
>NW_028234411.1:21700700-21710700 GCF_977035675.1 Penaeus japonicus
TTATTGTCATTATTTTCAGCATTATTGTTGTTATTATTATCATCAGTTTTATTGTCATTTTTATTATCATTTTCATTATTGTTGTTACAGTTATTATCATATGATCGTTATCATCATTCTCTACCTTCTCTTTTTTATCATTATTATAGATATCATTAGGTCACCATTATCAGTATTATTGAAAACGTCATTATCATTGACAATATCATCATAATAATTATTAGCAATATCGCTTTAATCTATCACGTGTATTATCATTATTATAAATAGAAGTAATGATATAACTGACTGTTTCTCCATATCATGACCATAATTACCATTGCTTTTGATATCAAATTTGTTATCATCACAATGTTATATATTTATTACCATGATCTTTCATATCACAGTAATTGATATAGTCTTCGCTTTAATACCAAAGGGAAGGATTATAAAAAGAAATAACAAGTATAAAACGAATAAAGATGGAAAATAGAAAAACGTAGTGATATGAACAATGTAAAAAAAGTAAAAGAAAGAAAGAAAGAAAGAAAAGATATATGCGGATAACAGTTATTGCAAAAACAGTTAGTCTATGATGAAAAAATGGTTAAGAGCCATAATTGCAAAGATAGTGAAAGTGACAAAGTCAGTGGACGGTAATGCTAACAAAATATACCATAGGAATGCTAGCAATAGCAAAAAATAAAAAAGTAAAAAAAAAAAAAAAAAAAAAAAAAAAAAAAAATAATAATAATAAATAGATAAATAAATAAATAAATAATAATAACAATAAAAGATAAGAATAAATGTTAAGATGGATAAATGACAAAGATAACAATGGACAACAAAAGTAGCAAAATATATAGTAAAGAGGAATCAAATAAAAAAAAACTGAGAAAATAAAAAGAGCGAATAGCAATATGAACAAAAATAGTGAAAAAGGATACTAGTAAAAGACAGAAAAAAAAGCAAAAAACGAAAAAAAGGAAAATGTGAAAGAATACTAAATAAAGAGAGTGGTAATAGCAAAAGCTAGTACGCAGAACAAAAATGCAAATAACAAAACTCAATGAATGACAATAACAGCAACAAAAGAAGAAACATAATGACTCCGATAAGGCAACAGTAACGTTTGTTGCACAGAAAGTTGCACAAAATTGTCAACAACAAGATGAACAAAATAAGCAATATCTATAAAATAGATACTAATACCAACTGAAACGCAAACACAACTAGAGAAATTCCTTCAGCAAGTGCATGCAACGATGCAACAAGTTACTCTGTTTGAACGAGAGAAAACCTGACCAGACTGGTTTGTTCGTCGCCAGAACAGCTTTCTCGTTGCTGAGTTTTTATTCATTTTTTTTTTGCAATTTAAAAGAAAGAAAAAGAAAAAAATATATATATATGTTTTTGGGACCGTTTTTTGTGTGTATTTTTCACTCCGGTAATCATATTTTGAGAATATTGTTAGGATATGGTACTTTCACTCCATTTTTTTTTAAAGAGATGTTTAGATAACATGAGTTAGAGGGCGTGTTTTCACCCCACTAGATATAGTGTGCATGACTATGCGTACGTCATGAGAATGAGAATAGGATACCATGCTGCAAATCTTTATTGTTGCAATCAATATCAGTTGATAAATTCAAAGAGATACGAGTGGTTATGATCAGAATTGTGAGATTATTTAGCATATGTATATATATATATATATATATATATATATATATATATATATATATATATATATATATATATATGTGTGTGTGTGTGTGTGTGTGTGTGTGTGTGTGTGTGTGTGTGTGTGTGTGTGTGTGTGTGTGTGTGTGTGTGTATGTATGTATGTATGTACACATATACACATATACGAATAATGAATGATAATAACAACCATACCCATGTTAAGAATAATAACAACCACACCTATACGAATAACACCATAGTATGTAATCCCTATTTCCTTTCAGAAACTCCCTGATAACAATGACAAAACCCTGCCTCTCATCGCCCTCATGACATCCTCGCCTCAAAGTCAAACGAAACATCGGAAAAGTCTGGCTAGCTCTCATGAGATAATTTTCTCTCATGGAGGAACAAGTCATGAGCAACCGGTAGCGGAGGCAACTGAGATAGCGGGTCATGTTGACACGGGAGAAATTAACCCCGGGGGTGGGGGGGAGGGGGGACTACGGGGGGTGGGGGGTGATTCGCTTCGGAACGTTAGACGAAAGAGAGAAAGGGCGGCTGCCAGACAAGGGGTGGGGTGGGGGGAAGGGGGGAGGGGGCGAGGTGGGGGAAAGGGTGAGGGAGAGAGGTTGGAAAGGAGGACAAGAGGGGGAGGTGGGAAAGCAAAAGGGGTGAGGAAAAGCTTTGGGAAGGAAATGAGAGGAGGATACCTAGATAAAGGGGAATAAAACGAAAAGAAAGGAAAAAAAAAAATGGAAAAGGTGTACACGCATGTATGTCTGCGTACAATGAAAAAACAAACATATAGAACAAACAGAGAAATAGAGAAAAGACCAGGAAGATAATATTAACACGTTTAATAAAAGCTACCACGGTCAAGGGTCCTTTGCCACGAACTATGGAAAGACATTGTGCTTGCGTAATAAATATAAACATTTCTTTCTGTACTTTACCAGAGTTTAAGAGGAATGTGAAAGCCTGCATTGTTAGCATATTTTCTCCACAATGAATCAGTGTAAGTGATGCAGGTACGTAGCAAAGGAGATACGATACGACGATAATAGATACCGGTTGTCCTAAGAGATAACAACATTTGGATACAATTCCTGCATCGACATCATTTGCAATAAAATATTCGTTTCTTTATCCCTTCTAATTTGAACTTCATTCTCCTTTTAAAAAGAAAAGACACTAAACTTCACCCAGATGTTTGAAGTTTGCTTGAAGTCTGAGGGTCAAGGTTAAAATGTCATGGGAATGTTACTTCTATATGTGTGACTTTGCCTTTGTATGTCAGGTAGGTACTTGAGTTTCTTTGTGTCAGTTTGTTTGCTTGATTTTTTTTTCTCTCTCTCTCTCTCTGTTCCCGTTTTAGTGTTGGTGTTTTTTTTTTTTTTTGTTTTTTTTACTTTCTCTCTCTCTCTTTCTCTCTCTCACTCTCTCTCTCTTTCCTATTCTCCCTGTCCTCCCCTTCCTACCTACGGCCTCTCTCTCTCCCTCCCTCCCTCCACCTCACACTTACCCCCCCCCCCTCCTTCCCCCCTCTCTCTTTCCCTCCCCATGAAATTCACTTCCACACTTCATATTGCTCTCAAAATCACCCCATTTTCCCCCACTCCTCCCCCCCCCACCTTGCATCGTGTCTGCCACCGGAATGCTCACGGCTTCAGAAACAAGACAATAGCCTGTCGGGAGTGAAATGCCGTTAGGATCTCCCGCCGACACGCGTAACGCCGCGCCGTCACGTGACATACGTCGGACGTGACGTCACGGCGTTTTCCCGCCATTTTTTTCTCTCTTTTGCTTCAGTCTTCTTTCGAATTCATTCAATTTCCTGCTTTTTCTTTTTTTTTCTGAATTGTTTTATCCATTTATCTATTCATGTGTTTAGTGGTAAATTAAATGATGGTAATATATTTGTTTCCCCCTAATATCATTATTATCATCATTGTTGTTATTATCGTTCTTATCATCATTATTACTCCTATCATAATTTTCATCATTATTATCATCATCATTACTATCATCATTATCATCTTTATCATAACTGTTGTCATTATTTTCATAGGAGAAAGTGAAGCAATTCACGCGCCTGGGGACAACTACAGCTATAAATAACACTTCTAAATTTATTCCGGTTGTAAATATAGACCGTGATTGCAATAGATTCAATGTTGCAAGCCCCCCTCCCCTATGGAGACCAGTGAGTGAACGTATCATTAGATTTGGGTCCAACTTATGTGTTCTTTCTTTCTGCAACTCCCACGCCCATTTCGAAATGAGAGAGAGAGAGAGAGAAAGAGAGGAAGGGAGGGAAAGGCTGGGTGGGAGGGAGGGAAAGGGTGGGTGGGAGGGAGGGAGGGAAAGAAGGTGGGTGGGAGGGTGGGTGGGAGGGAAAGAGGGAGGGAAAGAGGGTGGGTGGGAGGGAGGGAAAGGGTGGGTGGGAGAGATAGAGTGGGAGAAAGAGGGAGGGAGGGAGAGACAGAGAGAAGGAGGGTGATAGATAGATAGATAGAGAGAGAAAACAAAACAATCATGATAAAATATGATAAGTCAAAAACAAGTCAAAATTCTCACATTCTTTTCCTTCCTCCATTCACCCGACGTCATTCCAATCACCTCTTAGACTTCAAAATAGAATAAATAAACAAATAAAAATGAAAACGAAATGAAAAAAATAAAGAAAAAGAAACAGAGGAAGAGAATAAAATGAAAAACGGTATCCCTGCGTAGGTCTACTTTTTTCAAAGCGATGGAAAGTTGCTCTCCCTGTTAAGCCGCCATGACCGTTCGGATCCCTGACCGCGACTTGGTTTGAATGCATTAGCCCTTTAGCCATATTTCGTGTTTTTTTTTTTATTCTATTTTATTCTAGTTTATTCAGTTTCGTTCTGGTTTTGCTTTGTTGTTTGTTTCTCGTCGTTGACTTTATTTGTCTATTCTTTTATTCTCTTTGTTTTTTACTTTATTTTTATGTTTTTGTCTATCTTTTTTTTAACTGATCTATCTTTATTTTATTTTTTGCTTGTTTTTCTCTGCTTTGGTGTTTTTTTTCTCTTTCTTTCTTTATCTTGTTTTCTAGTTCTTTTACTTAAGTTTGTCTTAATTAGTATGTCATTCCTATTTTCATTCGTTTTCCTCGTTTTTCAGGATCGAATTTTTTCTCCCCTTTTTAATCTCTATTTTCTGCTTTTATTTCTTATTTCTGATTATTATTTCTTTGTCTCTTTTTCTTCTTAGTTTCAACCTTCCCTCGTTTTTATTTTTATTTTTTTCTGTCAAATAATACACTAGAACCTTACACATAACACTTTCACTTTTCTTTGCCTTTATGACCTATCGGGTTTTGTTTACTTGTTTTTCGTCTTAGATTGGTTTGTTTGTCTTTGTTGGCGTGTTTGTTTGTTTTTTGATGACGTGTTTGTTTGTTTTTGATGTGTTTGTTTGTTTTTGTTTGCGTGTTTGTTTGTTTTTGTTAGCGTGTTTGCTTGTTTTTGATGGCGTGTTTGTTTGTCATTTTTTTGTTTGTCCTTATATATTTTTTGTTTTTTGTCTTAGTTTTGTTTGTTTGTATCAGGTTTTTATTTCTTTGTCTTAATATGATATTTTAAGCATTCATTTATTTATATGAGTATTCGTTTGTTTTTGTTCTCTCTGTGCTTGTTTGTTTGTGTTCGATTTATATATCTATTTATCATTTTTGTTTTTGTTTTGTTTTTCATCCCGTCTTTCTTTTTTCTCATTTAAGATGTATTTTTCAAACGTTCCATTATTTATAAACGATCTTTTTTTATTCGATCGACCGTAACTTTTTATTCTGTTAATTTTATTTACTTTTTAATTTTAGTTTCTTAAATGTATCTCATTTTATAATTGTTTTCGTTGCATCTGGTTTAGTTAGACATCTTTTATTTGTTTCCAAATATTTTAGATGGACAAAATATTGTTTTTATACTGTTGGTACAATTATTCTTATACTGTTCTTAGAACAATGGTTAGGGAAAGAATAGTATTATGATGACTAAGACTGTTTTTTTTTTTTTTTTTTTTTTTTTGTCTTTTAGGTACATTTTTCTTTGCAAGTCCGGTAATAATTGACTTTTTTACACTTTTTTTTTATGTCAAAAGGCAGTCTGTTTAGAGTTGTTTAATTGCTCAGTTACAGTGAAGGTTAGTACAGGTACATCTAGACTGTAGTTATGATAGCAATCATACGGTGAAATAGACTTCGGACGCGGTACGGTTAAACAGATTTTTATTGGTATGTACATTAATGTGTATTCTACCAGTCTTTTTTTTTTCTTTTCTTTTCTTCTTCTTTCTTTTTCTTTTTTTTCTTTTCTTTTTTCTTTTTCTTTTTTTTCTTTTTCTTTTTTTCTTTTTCATTTTTTTTTCTTTTTTTTTTTTAGATCATTGCACCAACTTCCCAATTCCACGGATTAAGCAACAGCCTCTTTCGGCGGTCAACACACTCTCCCAGCATATGCATCCGCATTGTCTGCTGTAATGAGCTATGTATTGCCATGAAGACAGTTGAAACTCGCTGTTGGTCACGCTCCAACCACACTCCTGCCAATCACACACACCCACGCCCACCGCCCACCCTCTGACGTCAGCCCACTACCACGCCCTCTTTGCCTCTCGAAACAACCAGTCTAATTCGGTGCGCTGAATGCACTATGCGCTGACATACTCACATCAACATAACCGGAATGGTGATGCGAGCTGTGCATGTGTATATGTATGTTAATCAGTTCTCACTTGCAGTGGTGAGTTCGTCTAAGTGTATTTACCTGACACGCCTATATTTTTTTCCTTTTTTCTTTTTTTCTTTGCTTTTGCATAGTCACGTAGCCTCCAAGAAGCTGCTGGACTCGAAGACAACGCCTCGCGCCCGCACGCACTTGGAACCCCGCTAATCAACGCTCCTGGGCGACTTTCACCCTCGATATCAGAGCTATTTGTGGATTATACACATTCTCTCTCTCTCTTTCTCTCTTCCTCTATCTCTGTCTCTGTCTCTCTCTCTCTCTCTTCCTCTATCTCTGTCTCTGTCTCTCTCTCTCTTCCTCTCTTCCTTTATCTCTGTCTCTCTCTCTCTCTTTCTCTCTCTCTCTCTCTCTTCCTCTCTCTCTCTCTCTTCCTCTCTTCCTTTATCTCTGTCTCTCTCTCTCTCTCTCTCTCTCTCTCTCTCTCTTTCCTTTCATCTTTTGGTCTGTAAATGAGTCATCTAGTAGCATGAAAAGTCACGTATCATTAAATATCCAAATAAGGAAAGCAATAATTATCCCCCAGTCACGACATCATCACGTAAGCTGCAGTACGAGGGAAGCTGTGAGATCGTGAGACCGAATTCTCTTCCTTGACCTGAGGGGATGTTATCGTTGAGCTTTCGTTCAATCTATTTCTCTTTTACGCTCTCCCTCCTCCTCCTCCCTTTCTTTCTTTTTCTCCCCTTCCTCCCACAATCCCCAAACATCACGCTTCGCCGAGAGAAAAAGTACGTATGTATATAAAAAAAAAAAAAAAACACGCCCCCCCCACACACACACCTTCTTGACAATGGCGCATGACTTAGCAAGAAAACGCAGCCGAGCCTATAAGGTAAAGCAATGTTCTCAGAGTTACTGTTGGACGAGAGCCGTGTTATTTCTAGCTACCTCCCTCGCCTCCTCAACACTACCACCGCCTCCATCATGACCTGCACGATGCCGTCTGTGCAAAAGATACGTCTCTCTTCTTTTTTTTCTGTGTCGCGCTTATGAACAGTACGAAGTCACGTGTGAAAGTTCGGACACCGGGTTGGGGGGTCGGCGGGCAAGGTAAGCAACATGGCGGCCGGGTGATGGCGGGAAAAGGCGATGAAAGTTCCGTTATTCGCACAGGAATCTTGGCAAATTCATGATTGATTAGTGAATACAAGTCTTTTTTTTATTTGACTGCATTTTCATAATACGTTAAGAAGGATCCTTGGAGGTTTTGTTTATACAATGCCTATGATTCATCCAATTCTTATTTTAATGCATTGTTGCAGCTGCACTATATCTTGTACGTGTTAAAAGGAATAATTGCAAATACAGACTTAATTGGCGGGTGTGATCTACTGACACGGCAATATTTGTAATACTTTGTAAAAGTAAAAAATAAATAAATAAATAAATAAAAATAAAACGATCTCTACAGTGTTTGTTTTAATATTTCCTTTTGTTAAAGCTGCTTGAAGGCAACAAAACCAATTTAGTCATTAACCTGGCCGCAAACAGACTTAAAAGGAATGAAGTAAGTTAGTTTATGAGCAAAGCAATGTCGCGAGCAGCAACAGACATTAAACTAAAATGAAAGAGAAAAATGAGTGATACCAGACAAGGTAAAAATATGTGATAATGGTAATAATGATAACAATTATGATAACATGAATAATGATACAGTAATAACAATGACATGATGATAATATAATTTAAATTCAAGATTTGATATAATGGTAATAACAAAAATGATAATGATATTAATAATAATGATAAGGATAATGATAATAGTAAAAATTACGAGAATAATGTTTATAATGATGACGATAACAACAATAATAACACGGATCGTAAATCCTAAAGAATATGAACTCGAACCGTACACCCCCCCCCCTCTCACCCCCCCGCGAACCGTACATCCCCCCCTCCCCTCCCCCACCGCGAACCTCTCCCCCCCCCCTCTCCTCCACCATATTCGTTTCGGTCGCTTAAATCATTTCCGAAAAACGACTTGGAAACGAAGAAAGAAAATGACATTACTCAAACCGAGAGAGAAAGTATGACAGAAAGGAGCGCTCCGTAGGTTCCTCGTCAGATGAAAGGAATGTAGGTCAACAAACAGACAGACTTGGAGACGCGCTTGCAAAAAGAGTGGATGGGGGGGGGTAGGGAGAGGGGGAGGAGTGGGGGTTGGGGATGGGGAGAGAGGGAGGAGTGGGGGTTGTGTGGGAGGGGGAGGAGTGGGGGTGGTGGGAGGGGGAGGAGTGGGGATTGGGGGGAGGGGGAGGAGTGGGGGTTGTGTGGGGGTGGAGGGAGGGGGAGGAGTGGGGGAAGGATGGATAGTTAGGGAATAGGGTAGGGGGGAGGGGGAAGGGGGTGGGAGAAGAAGGTGAAGGATAGATAGTCAGGAAATAGGGGAGGAGGGGGAGGGGAAGAGAAGGAATGGATAGTGAGGGAATGGGAGAGGGAGTGAAGAGGGAAGGAAGGAAGGTAAGTAAACTGCGTTGAGTCACGCCCATACTGGAGCAGGTGTGGGCGCGGGCGGATGTGACTAAAGATGGCTGCCAGAAGGACGCCCTCTTGAAGGAATTC
This sequence comes from Penaeus japonicus, assembly GCF_977035675.1. Taxonomy (NCBI): domain Eukaryota; kingdom Metazoa; phylum Arthropoda; class Malacostraca; order Decapoda; family Penaeidae; genus Penaeus; species Penaeus japonicus. Next base: position 21,709,709 of record NW_028234411.1, read on the forward strand.
CCCTCTCCTTCTTTCCTTCCTCCGCCCTCTTCGTCGTCTCTCCTGATGCCGAGACAGATGTGTAGATGGGAAGGAGGGAGATAAATGGATAGATGGGAAGGAGGGAGATAAATGGATAGATGGGAAGGAGGGAGATAAATGGATAGATGGGAAGGAGGGAGATAAATGAATAGATGGGAAGGAGGGAGATAAAGGTGTTTATATAGAGGAGAACGAGAGATAAAGAAACAAACATGAATAGAAAGAAAGAAAGGAGACATGCAGATACGAAAGGAAGATGGTAGATAGAAGAGAGGGAGACAGATATGTAAACAGAAAGGTGGAAGATATATAGATAGAAGGGAGGAAGATAGATATATAGATAGAAAAAAAATGAAGGTAGATAGAAAGGAGGGATAGAAATAGATAGAAGAAAAGAAAATAGATATATAGATAGGAAGGTAGGAGATAGGGTGAAGAGAAGAAGATAAGAAGATAGAAATAGATGGATATAGAGAGAGAACGACAACGAACATGTATGTATTACGTATCTCTGTGTGCATATAAGAAAGAGAGAATTTTTCACCGCTCTATTTTCTTATTCCTTTCTCTCTCTCTCTCTCTCTCTCTCTCTCTCTCTCTCTCTCTCTCTCTCTCTCTCTCTCTCTCTCTCTCTCTCTCTCTCTCTCTCTCTCTCTCTCTCTCTCTCTCTCTCTCTCTCTCTCTCTCTCTCTCTCTCTCTCTCTCTCTCTCTCTCCCCCCCCCCCCCCTCCTCTCCCTCCCTCTCTCTCTCTCTCTCTCTCTCTCGCTTAATCCCACTCTCATCACATCTTGTATATTCGCTTTCTCCTCCTCCTCCTCCTCCTCCTCCTCTTCCAAGCAAAGCATGACATAAAGCACTGTTATTCCTTGCCGATGACGTTCGAGTCGACGATAATACCTTTGAGAGAGTGTTTACTTACATCCTTGACTTTGATATATAGTTTACGTGCGTCCTCGGGGTGTGTGTGGGG